>NC_044400.1:26147288-26450100 GCF_006542625.1 Nomascus leucogenys
TGCTCATGCCTGGATTCCTGGTCCCGAGCACAGTGCCTGGCCCAAGCAGCTGCTCAGTAAAGATGTGTTGAATGAACGATGGACACATTATTAATCTAGTAGTGAAACAAGTGTGCCATGTTTGTGGTGCTTCTGTCTCTCCCATGAATCTTCTGAAAACGCTACATCCCTCCCTTCTAGAATCTGCCCTTCTTGTGCTCCGAAGACCTGCCTGATCCTCCTCACCTGCCCAGGCCAGCCTGCTTTCCATACCTCTCTGATCTTGGCCTCAGGTCCTGGAGTCATCTGGTCTCGGCAAGACTGTCGGTGGATTGGGCTTTGTCTACCCCACTCCATCTCTAGCCTGTGTGCTGCAAGAACACATCTGACCCTGGGCATGTGGTTGGTGGAAGGTAGGGGAGGGTGGAGTGCAGGGGTGTTGCTAGTAATCAAGCACACAGCTACTGGTTAAAGCAGGCCCTAGGCTAGGAGGTCTAGGAAGGAGCAGGAAGAGGTCCAGGAGCAGAGCACTTTAGCATTTATCCCCCGATGGGAGCCAGGCATTCTGGTTAATAGAGGTTTTTACTCTTTTCTCCTTCCTTCCCTTTGTCCTTCCTTTCACAAATTAGTTTAATAGTCTACTAAGCATCTTCTACTCTTCTGGCACTACCGTAGGCCATGGAGACTCTGATAAGAGATGCATGTAGTAGCAAGATGGCTCCCTCCCCAAACCAGCTGGGGACAGGAAGGACCAGAAGGCGAAAGTCAGGGACAGCTTCCTAGAAGAGGGGACATCTGAACACACCTTGAAGGATAATGAGGAGGAAGGAGGCAGATGGAGAAGGCAGAGAAGGGTGTTTCTGGAGCAGGACCAGCCTGGGCAGAGAGCGCTGGGCAAGTTCCCAGAGCACCCTTTGGCTAGGAGGCAGGGATGGGGCTGGAGAGCCAGCTGCTAGCCCTCTATGGCACACACAGGCTCACCTCCAGGACAATGCAGGGGGATCTTCTTGTCAATTTTCACTCAATTGCTTCTAGCTGGTTTTGGATTTCTAAAAGTTCAATTTTTCTAAGTTCATTTATGATTAGCATTTTATCCATCTGTCCATTCATCCAACTGACCACCCATCCATCCATTCATCTATTCATCCATCCATCTGTCCATCTGTCCATCCATCCATCCGTGATGCACGCCCAATCCAACTTCCCAAGTGTCTGTAGTAACTTAGGACATCGAGGCACACTGGAGTTACAACCACACAGTGCCTCAGGTCCTGACCTGGGTGCCCAGCAGGGCTGGACTTCAGACGTGGTGCACTTGAAAGGCAGAACCTTTGTGTCCTTGGAAGTGGCTGCCCTGCCTTGCCCTGGGTAATTGAGGTGAGGTGGGGATGGGCTGGGTGCAGGGCTCAGCCACCCACACTGGGCCCTCCGTGCTTGAGAACTCCCAGGTCTCGCTGCCTGTCCACCATATCTCACTGTTTGATGTTCCTAGTTATCTCTTCTCGTGGGAGCGCCTCTCCCCGCTTTGCCAGCTTCTACTCCCTCTGCCTGGCCCCCCACAGCTGCCTCCTGCCCTCCCACTGCCTGACAGCCACTGCCAAGGTCGCTGATGACCTCCTAATTGCCAGATCTGACAGGCACTTGGGGGCTCTTATCGCGGCTGCCCTCTCTGTGGCATTTGATGGGCTGACCTGCCTGCCCGGCTCCTCGGCTGGCCTGGCTCCTCGGCTGGCCTGGCTCCTGGCATCTGCTGCTTCCTGACGTGCTGTGCTCCAGAGCCCTTGGCCTCTGCAGGCCTCCTCCTCCGCCCCTGTGGGGTTCTAAGGGCTAGGGCTCGCCTCTACTGGCTGCTCTCCTGGGGCTGCACTGTTCCCAAGCTCATCTCCTCCTCTGAAAGTGCTAGGACAGAGTCTGTGCTCCTTAGCCCCTCACCCCTCCCTGGCCCCCGGCCCCCTCTCCCGACATACTGCAGCTGGCCAGCATGCTAAACTTCCTATGAATCAGACCCTTGGCCCGCCCACCCCATGAGATGGGTCTCACTAGTTCCATTTTACATATGAGAACCTGAGGTTCCTCAATTTAAATACATGCCCAAAGCCACTGGGAAAGAGAATGGTCAAGCGGACATGCTCAGGCCTGGGGACTTCCCAGCCTGCACGCTCGTCCATTTCCCAAGACAGCCTCCCTCAGGGAGAAAGGGCAGGGTACCCCCATTTACAGACCAAAAAAAAGATGTAAAGCTCTGTTTTTCAGATCTCCGGTCTATCATTAGGATTTTATATCTCCATTCACAGTGGAAAAGACAGAGGCTCAGCCTGTCAAATGACTTGCCCAAGGTGACATGATGGGATTCAGAGTGGAAAGAGTCTGGACTTTTCCCAGGGGCTTGACTGGGAATCTGAGCTCTGCCACTTACCGGCTGTGCAGCCTCAGGCAAGTTATTTACCCTCTCTGTGCCTCAATTTCTTCACGGGTATAAAGCTAATTATTAACCTCAAATAGAGATCATGTCTGTATGTCCTCATAGATCACTGTGGGATCAGCATCCATGCTGGGATTCCACTCCTCCCTTCACCCTGAAGGACTTAGGTTTGTTACAGTTTCATGATCCTCCTCATGCCACTCCCTTTACCTGGAATGGTCTTCCTTGCTTATCCTTCTGGCAAATTCATGCCCATCTTGTGAAACTCTGCCTAAACATCTCTTTCTCCAGGCAGGGAATCTCTCCTTCTGTTGTAGCCTCTATGTGGCCACTTTGAGGGAGTGACTTCTGTGTGAGACACAAGAACCCCACTCTGCGGGCTTATGCCCTGGTGCTCTGGGTTCCACAGAACTGCAGGTCAGGAGCAGAGAGGGGTCTGGGGGTGACTTGGTGCATGTTGCCTACGGTCCTCCACTCTGCCTGTGGGCTGCAGCCCCTCTGGGTAGAGTGAGATCCCGCAGCAGCTCTAGGTTCATGTCTCTGCAGGACAGCAGCCAGGAGAGGAGGGAGCAAGTTGCTTCTGATTCTGGAAGAGAGAGGGACAACGCGGCAGAGGCCCCCCGGAACCTCTGGTCCAGTGTTGTTGGCTCCATTGATTGCCAGCAAGGAGTGGGGTGGGGCCATTAATGGGGCATCAGCCAGGCCCCCCTTGGAGCTGGGGTGGGGCCAGCTTGCCAGGGGAAGGAACACAGGAGTAGCTTGTGGGGTGGTGGAATGTGGACACAACATCAGGGCCTTGGTTGGAGGGGAGGACGAGACAGTTACGCCTGGAGACAAGCGAGGCATGGCTGCAGGGTCTGTTATTACAGTACTTTCTACTTTTTCATAGGCTTGTCTTCCTCCCCTGATAGACTGCCTCTTAGAACACAAGTCCCCCCCCTGGGATGGTGGGCAAGGCGGGGTCTTTTTCTTTCGGTACCCCCTGCCATCTGCACAGGTGCTGTTCATGTTATAGGCACCACTTACACACTGGGTATCCATTTAATAAGTGCTTGTGCAATAGATCACAATGCTCTCCCAGCACATGGCTGTCAGCCATTCATTCATTCACTGGTTTACTCATTCGTGCATTCATTCACTCATTTATTCCTGCATTCATTTTTAGTTGGGAACCTGTTCTTCAGATGAAATAATTTGAAATAATGAAGCAAGCATGAGGAACATGCTGGAGAGGAGAAGCTCGACTCAAGGAGGGGTGGAGGTTCTGAAGCCCCAGCTTGGCAGGCCCTTCCATCTCTGGGCACCCCTGGGACTCTGATACAGAGTATTCATTCCACATGGGCAGGGCTCGTGCCCTAGAATTCTTGGCCTTTGCTGGCTCAGAGCTCTTCTGCCTGACATCAGCTAAGAGCCTGGCCCCAGGGGCCTCATGAGGCTGGCCAGGGAAGGGGGCTCTGATGGGTGCCTGGTCCATACGCATTGCATGAGCAATGGTGCAAACTTCACTTTTCCCTGGGCTGGGGGAAGAATGCCCCCCACAGAGTGGCCACCTGCTTGCCCAGGGCTCTGATGCCCGATGCTTGCCCTGAGGCTGAGTGCCCAGCCCACTCTGTCCCCTCTCCCTAGGCCCAGCCCCTTGTCTGAGGTGTCACGGCTCAGTGGAGGCCAGGGGAAATCGCTCTTGGGTGGGAAGCTGTAGTGGGGCCTGTATGTCTGGGCCAGACCAGAGCGGCCTTGTCTGCATTTTATGTTTTATCGCCTCCTTCTGACATCAGCCTTTCCTGACATTTATTGTTCTCTTTGGGGCCTCAGAGAGCCCATCTGGAGTCAGTGAGGCTTGTGAGAGGGATGCGAGGGAGGGGGGGGTTGCCGCTAAGCCCGGCCCAGTTCTAGGGTGCAAGCGGTGAAGAGGAGCTGCCCTGAGGTGCGGCAGCAGCACCAGGGGGTGGCCACAGGTGCTGTCCAGATAGACGAGGTGGGCTGTGCTTGGGACTGGGGCTCCCACCCAGGGTTCTCCGCTGGTGGAAGGGGAGGACGAGGTGGGGAGATGCACTATGTAGGGGTGCCCTCCTGCAGGAGGGGTGACAGGAGGACAGGTCCTGGATCTGCAGGCTCTATTGATGGGACAGTGACTGATAATTCTCTCTTGCCCTTAGGGTACATGGATGTTTATTTTAGTTAATGAATGTACAGATACATTTCGTACACATTTGCACACACTTCTATATATTTAACATAATTTCACAAGTGAAACGATTGAAAAAGAGTGCTTCCCTGCTTTCTAGATAGATGTTATTCGGTCCTTTAGCTAAAACGCCAAGAAGGGGGAGTGAGTCACCTTCAACTCCTTTTGGGACATCTCCCCCTCTTTTGTCTCTGCCTCTCTTCCTTGTGGCAGACTCTGCTGTTTTCATACCCAATAGTCATTCTCCACATCTTCATTTCTAAGAAAACTGATTTTATTCCATATGGAAAAGTTCCCAACTTGAGGACTCCCTTGATAGCTAGTGTCAACCAAGGAGACAGAAGTTTTTGGGTGAAGCTGATTCAGCTGGAAGGTATGCCCATTAGTGGCCAGTGTCTCTCCTCCCCACCCCAACTCTTTCTGCTTTCTGCCTGGAATGAGGACTTGATGGCTGGAGCCTCAACAGCAGTTTTGCAACACAAGGCAACCTTAAGGGGTAGAAGCAGCATTGGGGTGGCAGAACAGAAAGACAGAAAAAGTCAGAATCTCTGAACACTTTGAAGAGCTGCCATGCTATTCTGGACAGCCACTTCAGACTGTTGAGGGATAGATAAACCCCTAGCTTGTTTAACTCACTTACGTGTGTTTACTATTTGTGGTAGAGTGATTAAAAATTGTTGTAATCACCTCCTCCTTCCTATACCCACATCCTTTGTAATGTGACTTTGCAGCTTCCCTATCAGAGGTGGGGATGATTTCCTCACCGTTTTTATCTGTTTTGCAGAGGTGACTGGAGCAGTTCTGAGCCTGGGTCTCAAGAAGTCTTGCACTCTTCTGCTCGATTTCTTGGAACCCTGCACAGCAGGCCTGTTGGAGGATCAGAGATACATGGCTCAGTCCCCACCACTGCCCTAGCAGCCCACCAGCCAACCCCCAGACATGTGAGAGATGCCGTCTTAGACCAGCCAGCCCCCAGCCCCCAGCTGATCCTTCACTGATACAGATGCAGGAGCTAGCCCAGCCAAGATGAGCCCCCAGGCTGCCAAGACCAGTAGAACCTCCCGTTGAGCCTAAACTTAATGACTGACCTGCATAATCTTGAGCTAGAAATGTGGTTGTTTTAATCCTCTAAGTTTTGGGCTGGGTTGTTATGCATCATTAACTAAATGATGTACTTTTATATCCACCACACTTCGCGATCGCAGATACGGTGAGATATTCAAAAGGCAGCCACATTTGACCCCTTACTCTCACCACAAGGTCTCCAGGATACATTTTCCCTTCAGCTCGACTTCTTTCCTTCTTTCTCTACTTTCTCCCTCCTTCTTTTCCATTTTTTGTTCATAGGAGCCCAGAATCTTAGTGCTGGGATGGGCCTTCTCACTTAGTTTGGTTTTCTCAGTTTACCTGTGAGCAGGAAAGTCACTTGTGCAAATGATCACACCCCTTCGTGTGTCTTCTACACCCAGGACCCTACTGCAGGGCCAGACATGTTGGGTAACTGTTGGAAACAGGTCTTCTTGCCCAAGAACCTGGCATCTGAAAGCTGGAAGGGACGTCATCCAGGCAAACAAAATCAAAGACCCACGAGAATTGACAGTAAAAGTAATGAGTAGGCCGGGTGTGGTGGCTCACGCCTGTAATCCGAGCACTTTGGGAGGCCGAGACGGGCGGACCACTTGAGGTCAGGAGTTAAAGACCAGCCTGGCCAATATGGTGAAACCCTGTCTCTACTAAAAATACAAAAATTAGCCAGGCATGGTGGTGAGCGCCTATAATCCCAGCTACTTGGGAGGCTGAGGCAGGAGAATTGCTTGAACCTGGGAAGTGGAGGTTGCAGTGAGCTGAGATGGTGCCACTGCACTCCAGCCTGGGCGAGAGAGCAAGAGTCCAACTCAAAAAAAAAAAAAAAAAAAGGTGTGGAAGCCAAGTGTGGGTGAAAGGGAGGGGTGGGGACTGTGGTGAGCAATACAGGCCTTTCCAGACCGAATTAATGTCTTGTAGGATTGTTGGATTTTCAACAATCTCCTGGTTTTTAAATGTAGGCAACTCATTTGATTTTTAAAATATCATTAGTGAGACAGAGCTGTATTGGCCAAGAAAATCTCCCAAAACACACCTGAGGGTCAAATTCAGCCTTCAGGCCCTCAGTGTGTGACCTCTAATCTAGTGTAAACCTCGCTCCCATTCAAGCCTCTCAGCCTCAGCTTCTCGATGGCTCTGGCGGCTGGCATCAGCCCTCCCCAGAGAACAGGACCTCAGCTGAAAGGACAGCAGTCCCTCTAGGGGTCCACCCATGAGCATTTCTCCGGGACCTGCTTTGGTGAGAAAATACTTTCTGAAGAGGTGCCCCTGGCAGTCTGTGCCTCCGTGCCCGCTTACCGCTTCCTTCTTGGGGTGTACCTGGTATCCAGCGAGCGCCCATACACAACCCCTCCATTTCAACCTTGAGCAACGAATGTTGTGGAGTCAGATAGACCCAAGCTCAAGTTCCAGCTCTGTGGCGACTCGGAGATGTTGCCTGACTGTCTCCGAAAGGAATGGGATGAAATGCTTTCAGGGTGATGAGCTGATGTAGGCAATGTGCCTGGCACCGGCCTGGCTTGAGGTGGGGACCCTGGAGAGTGTGCTGAGGCGGTGGAAGCTGTGTAGGGAGGTCAGGGAGTAGGGTGTGGGGCACGAGTCCAGCATCGAGCTCTGTCTACAGGCCTGTCCCACAGCCCTGCCCCGGAGCGCTCCCCCGCCTCCACCTACCGGATCCCTCAGCTGCAGACCTTTCCTTCTTCATGGAGTTAACCTTGACACACGCACATGTGCATATGTGTGATCACACCCATACGTGTGCCTGTGTGTCTGCACACACACCTCTGGTGACAGCACGTCTCTGGCCACCTCTAGGTTTTACTGCTTGAAACAGCTGCAGGATGCTCCAGCTGAACTGCAAAGTCTAGAGGCTTCCTCAGGCCTCCCCCACACCCTCAGTTGCACTTTGAAGCTCCTCTCCCTTTTGCTTCCTGGGATTCCACCCTGGCCTCATAGGGTTCCTTGTTTTGACCCAGGCTCCAAGTCCCGAAGGGCCTGCTCGCTGGATTCTCCTCTTAGCCTGAAGGGGTAAGAAGTGAAAAAGACCCAGGACCCTAGGCTTTCGTTGCTAGCTCTGCCACTTCCTATTTGAGCAGCTCCCTCCGCCTTCCTCATCTCTACCCAAGAGGATGGTGACCTCTGCGTTAATCCCTACCTTGTGAGGTTGTTGGAGAGAGGCAATGAGAGGGTGTACAGGTCACTCAGCACAGCCACCGATCCCCACCCCCCCCACACACCGTGGGGCTCCTGCTGGGGTTCCCTCCCCTCTTGGATCTCAGCCAGGTCTTGGGAAGGCTGGGCAGGCAGACAGGCAGGGGTGGGGGAGGTTCCTGAGGGGTAAGCAGCTCCTGGGAGCCCTTCAAATCATTCCCAGAGGCAGCTGCCTGTGCAGAAGGCTGGGGCTGACGCCGCGCCAAGAGTGGAGGGCTCTGCGGGCTCCAGAGCCTCTCGCTGGGAAGCTGCTCCCCAGGCACCCACCCACATGCACACGGCCCTCAGGAGCGCTGGCGGAGGGCGGGCTGAGTGTGCATGTGCGTGTGTGTGTGTGCCCAGGAGTGTGCGCGGAAACGCTAAGTGACTTGTACAAGCTCATCCTGCAGGTGGGCCTCCATGCTACCCTCCAACCCGACTCCAGGACTCTCATTGGAAGAAGAGCAGTCCCATCCTTTCCTGGGTTCCACTGTAGCATTCCCTGGGGAGCTCTGCCTGTCATGGTACACCGGGGACACAGGGGCTCGCCATAGCCAGGCTAGGAACCATCCTAGTATCATCTACTTCTGCCTCTTTCCTGAGGACAGTGGTGGGTTGGGGGATGATGTTGGGGGCTCGGGGCGGCGGGCAGGAGTTCTTAGTGCTGCTCTCAGCTTTGACACTGGCCTTGTGATGACTTCAGCCTCAGATTCCCCAACTGTCAAGTGGGGACGACAATCCAAAGCTGTTGTGAGGACCCCATGGGTCCTGCACAAGAAATTACCCAGCAAAGGCTGCCCTTTGGGATATGAAGACGGAAGAAGTTTCTGTCCTCCCACCCCTGTCCTGGCAGGGCCAGGGGAGAGCTGAGCCTGAGGAGGGACTGATCCCAAGGAAGGACCTTCCTCTCCTGGCCCTGAGGATGGTTGGACCCACAGCTGCAGATGAAGTTCTTGGCCACGCAGAAAATTGGGGCTGACCCCCACCCATGCAGGCCCCAGGTTGGAAGCTGGCCACATACATGGGAACTGTCCACTGAAGTACAGGCGACCTCAGGGGAGGACCAAGGTGATCCGGCTGGGGCAAGGACAGCATCTGTAGCCCCCTTGTCCACAGGGAGCATCTGAGTGCTGGAGAAGTGTGGTGGTTTCTGGCCGGGAATGTAGGGCTAGGGTGGAGAGTGGAGGCGTGGGGGGGTGACGATGCCATAAACCCTGCCCTGCCTTGGGGGTGTCACTCACAGGCCCAGAGCTGGACAGCGTTTTCACTAACGTGATCTTTCTACTTGCCTGGAAGAATCTGAGGAAGGTTATCTGAGCCTAGTCTCACCAGATGCCACGCAATTCAGTATGGCCTCGCTGAGGGTTCTCTCCATGGCTCCCAGCCTGTGAGGGACACACAATATTTACTAACTCACTGGCGGCTGAGTCATTATCCACTCGTTCATTTATTCCATAAAGGCGGCTCTGATCACACCCGCGGCAAGTGGCCGGCACTCCCTGGAGCTCCAGGCATCTTGTCTCTCACATGCACCAGGATCTCTGCAGCAGATGCTCTCGGGTGTTCTTGTGGGCAGGGCACGCCCCGTCCTCCACACAGCCCAGCGCCCAGCTCCGTGCCTGACCTAGGCCAGCCCTTGGTGAAGAGCAGGGAAACAGACAGCAGACATGAGGGCAGGCACGGGGTGCAGAGGGGACCCCACCTGCCTCCCACAAGCTGCCCGCAGCTGGAGGGCTGTTCAGAAAGAATTCGAGCTCAGGTGTGAGGGGTGTATCACTCCCCTCATCCCAGTGGGGCTGCAGCACACAAGGGTGAAACTGACTTCAGTGACAGGAGCCCGGGATGGGGGAGGGCTGGATGTCTTGAGTCCCGGGGTCACAGCTGTCTCGGGTGGTGGGATTTTCTCAGAGCCCTCAAGCCACGTGGAAAACACATCCTGAGCCTTTCCAGCAGGAAGAGCAGGTGAAGAAGGTTGGAGAACCTAGATGTCAGATTAAGGCCTAGCTCTGTTCCCTGCTGGCAACTGGCAAACCATTTAATGTCTCTGAGCCTCAGTTTCCCATTTGTAAAATGGGAACCAGGGTAGTGCCTACCCCTCAGGTTGCTGTGAAGACTAAGCGAGATGATACAGGTCAAGGGGACAGAACAGGGCCTGGTGTATAGTAGGTAAATATTTGTTATTTTTAGCATTTATTTATTCATTCTTTCCTTCCCACAAGTGTTTTTCAAGCACAAGCTATGTGCTAGGCCCTGGGGATGTAGCTGAAAGTAAGGTTCCCAGTGCCTTGGAGCTTATTGGTTCCAGCCCAAGATACCTACTGCAGCAGCTGCTCTGTGGGTGACGTGAGTTCCAGGGCATGAGCCTGATTTTTAAATTGCAAAGCGATAATGATAATACGAAATCTGGGGCCAGGATGGGAAGCAGCTATCCTTCTCCCCAAAGGCCTCCCGGCAGCTGGCTGAGAGACACATTCCATGTGGGAGACAGGAGGCAGGAGCCCCAAGTGTTGGGGCCATGGGTCCCCTGAACGCAGAGTGAGTTACTTACTATGGTCAGGAATGGGGCTGGTGCTCGCTGGCAGGGCTGTTTTTGTTGTGAGCACAGAGACGCAGCCATTTGCCCGGAGTAACTGTGCAGACCGGACTGGGGCTGCAGCAGTCATGCCTACCCAACCCCTGCTCCCCTGCACGCCCCGTCAAAGGCCAGGCTGCCTTGGGTCGGGTGGTATACATGTTTCCCTTTCCCTGCACGGCTTCCGTCTCCTCCTGCAGCATTCAGGGGCTCCTTGATGGCATGTCTGTGGCCTTCTTGACCTTCAGCCCCATAGCCAGCCATCCCAGCCCTCAGATCAGACTGGTCCAGCCCTTTTCTTCCTGGGGGCCTCTGGGCACTGCCTTCCCCACTTGTCCGTGTCAGGGTTATCTCCAACTGAGCACCACCTACCCTCACCCCACTCACAGCCTAGCTGGCAGGTGGCCCAGAGGCAAGCCCAGGAGGATGCCTGCTCATCTGGGTGCAACACCATCCAAGCCTCCCCCCGGGAACTTGAAATCCCCCTCCCCATCAGCAAGGGTGCAAAGCTGGGGCACTCAGAGACATGAGCCCCTTGACAGGACCCTGCCCGGCCTTAGGAAGCTTGGGGGCCCCCGGATGATGATAAGCTGGATGCTAAGAAGCCAGGTGGTCTGGGCAGGGCTGGACCCTCTGTGACCTGGGAGGCCAGGACATCCAGGGCCCTGGCAGGGTCGTCCACCAGCTGTCCATCCTCATGGGCCCCACTGTGGGGGCAGTGGAGCCACCCAGCATGGAGTGTGTGCTGTCCGCTGCTGTGGGTCAACAGGCGCAGGAATGAAGCCCTGGGAGGTGCTGTTTGTCCTGGTGTTTGTAGAAAGCAAACAATGGGATGCCTTTGTGAGTGCTCACACCACACTGGGTGCCCGGGAGCGTTTGGCTTTCATGCCTGGCTTTCATGTCCCCGCTGAGCAGGCTTCTACCACCCCACCCTCAGGTGAGATCACATCTCCCCAGTCCTCGCCACTGCCACACCCTGGTTCAGAGGTCCCTCGGGGCACCCAGAAGCTGGGCCTTCGTCCCAGCCTGGGCTGAGGCTGAGTCTCAGAGCTGCGGGTCCTCACCTGGAAGATGGACATGAGACTCATGTTCTGACCGAAAGAGTTGCTGTCAGGGTCCGGGGAACTTGCAGGAAGTGACTGTATCAATATAACGACACTGTCACCATGGCTCATTTTTGTCATCATGATTAAGAATGCTGTTGCTCTGATTTGGTAGTTAAGTGTCACTCCAAGGTTCTCGAAAAGACAGTAAAAACAAGTCAGTCAGGGTGACATTCCTTCATTCACTCAAAAATATTGGTTGACTACCTACAACGTGTCAGGTACTGTTGTGGGTCCTGTAGACCAGACACTCAAGGCGAGGGACGAAGCCTCCTTTACCAGGCCTGCCACATGGTCAGACAGCAGTATCCAGAGATAGGTGGTAGGTGTGCGGGGCACTGTTTGGAGGCTGACTGTCCCAGAAGAAACCAGGACAGCCAGAGGACAGAGGTCCTGGCACGTCCAGTGGAGGGGAGGAGGTGTCATCCCGTGGTCGACCTGGTGACTGCAGTTCAGGGAGGGAGACTGGTCCATGAGGTCAGCAGTGGCAGGGCTGCCACCTGTGCCTCTCGCCTTCACACTCACCATGCCCACTGCCTCTCGGGCAGGCAAAGGTGTGTGTAGATGGAGGCACAGCTGGCACTCCCAGGTCCAGCGGGAGAGCAGGGAGAGGGAGAGGATGAAAACGCATCGCATGGATTTGCTAGCTCCGACCCTCCAAGTCGTCACTGGCCATCTGCTGGCGTGGTGTCCACTCCTGTGTGGGGAAAGACTCTGCAGGTCCCAGATGGAGCTGCTTTACTTCCCTTGCAAATGGCTTTCCCTTTCTGTCTTCCTAAATACAAATATAGCACATTCATTTACAGATCCTTTTATTCATTCATCATATTTTGTGGAACAAGGCAGAGTGCTAGGCACTGGGATCAGCAGGGAACAAAGTAGATCAAATCCCTGCCCTCCAGGGATTCACATTTTGGTGTGTGGGTGGCGGGGGTTTAGGAGGGGTGAAACTCGGAGAAATCTGTGTACATGTCAGGTGGGGCCAAGGGGTAGGGAGTAGAAAGCGAGTGCCAGGTCCCTGAGCTGCTCAGCAGGGAAGCTCCCAGCCTTTCTGGCTTCCTCTATGGGCCTCAGAATACCCAGCTCCCGCTAATTCTGCCCAGGCTGTGAGTTCCTATTCCTGGTTGCCCTGCTGCCTGGGTTTGTCCCTACTCCTTTCCTGCCTGGCCTGGTGCATCCCCCTCCATCCAGCCTCCTGAGACACCCTGTGCCCCTGCCTCTCTGCACGTGAATCCCCCTTTAGGCAGCTGCTGCTCCCCTAGCGGTCCGACTCCAGCTCATTGGGCCCTGGAAACTCTTCTCAGCCAGGCCTCAACCTCCTTCCTGGCCTCACCCCTGCTCGGCGCTGACCCCTCAGTTCCAGTCCCACTCAACCTTTTCCAACATGCAAAGTGCCCATGTCCTCTTGTGCCATTTTGTACACAATTCTCTCCATGTGGTTGTCTTTTCCCCACGACCTCCTTCAGGGATTGACTTAGCCTCTCTGAGTCTCAGTTTCCTCATCTGTAAAACAGGATTAACAAAAGGCTATTGTGCAGATTAAACGAGGTGCTATATGGAGAACACATGCCTCGCTGTAAACCTGAAACTCATGGCAGGGTCTCCATAAATGCTAGTTTCCAACCCTCTCTTCTCTGTGAGTGATGGGGAGCCACGGTGGGCTGAAGAGGGAGTGCTTGATTGGAGCTGTGTGGGGTGGGGGTTCTTCAGGGCAGAGGGGCTGTCGATGGGCAGAGCTGCTGTCGATGGGCAGAGCTGCTCAAAGGGTGAGCTGATGGCTCTGGGAGGCAGTGAGCAGAATCTGAGGCAAGGTGGTTACAGCAGAAGGGAGGCACAAGCCGCAGGCCTGATGATCTTGCCTGGGAGGGGAGGCTGAGGGAGGGAGAGATGGCCGGTGCCACCGAGCTGTCCATTTGGGGCATTGAGGTGGGACTGGGGAGGAGGGAGGCTGGTGGCCAGTCTGGAAAGAAGCAGGAAGGTTTGAGAGGAGCAGAGGAGGGGACCATCCCAGTGGAGGATCTGGCAGGCAGCAGGGAATGTGGGTCAGGACCCAGGACAGAGGCCAGGGCTTTCAGAGAGAAGAAGTAGCCTGCCCAAGGTCCCAGGCCATGGCTGGGCAAAGTGCCTCTGGACTGGGAACTGACTCATCAGACCAGGCTGTGTCCAGAAATGGTAGAAACTTCCCATCTTTACTGTTCTAGGGCATGGATGGGTGGCCAGATTTGGGCAGAGCACAGGGTACCAGGGCTAGAGGTGTTCACCCCATGGGACCAAGCACTGACCTGGCAAAGCCAAAGCATCAGGCCTGGATGAGTTCTGGGGCCACAAGCCTGGCCAATGTGTAAATGCATGGTCACCACGATAACACAGGTGTCCAGTATGTGGGACACCCCGGAGAGCAGGAAGGTCAGGGAGGGCCTCTTGAAGGTGACCCCTGAGACAAATCTTGCCACCTGTGCTATTTTCTGAAACTTTCTATACCATGACTAATGTAGTATTTTTCTTTAATTCACTTAAAAAAGGCCCTCTTGCATTTATTTTACAGGAAACCGTACCACTACCATCAACAGAAAAGCACATCATCTGCCCTGAATAGAAGGCAATACACACAAGAAAGGCTAGCCAGCTCCCTCCGGACGCTGCTGCCTGCAGGACAGCTCTGAGGCCTGCCCTCTGTGAATAAGTGAGATTAATGAGTGCTAGAAAGATGTTAGAGCTTGCTAGCACCAAACTCTTTGATATAATTAGCAGCTGTTGAAAAGGAACTTATTGAAAAGGGAATAACTTTCTTCTGGTAGAGTTCATGTTATTTAACTGGGGTACCAGCCTCACACAGCGGGCAAAATCATCTTACAGGGTGAGTTGAAATTTGCCAGCTCTGCCTGAGTATGTATGTGAATGAGAGTGTGTGTGTGTGTGCTAGTGTGTATTGGTGTATGTGTGTGTGATGAGCGTGTGAGGGTGGGTGTGGAGGGCCCCAGGGAAGGTGTCTGTGGCAGAGCTGAGAAATTGCCTGGGTGCATGGGGGGGACGTTGCTCCTTCCAGTGAGGCTGTGGTGACAGGTTCCAGGGGATCGTGACCGGGATGATACGGGGTGCAGACCTAAGGCCCTGAAGCCCACTGTCCCAGGAAACCTTGTTTTGCTGGAAACCTGGGGGACCTGGGCCTCATCAGCTGATGGGCTGACTCAAGGTGGCCTCAGACTGGTGGATTAGTGGGTTTGGGGGAGCGGGAGCCCCTCCCCCAACTGACCCCAGTGTGTGTTGTTCCCTTCCCTGTGTCTAAATGTTCACATTGTTCAGCTCCCACGTATAAGTGAGAACATGCAGTGCTTGGTTTTCTGTTCCTGCATTAGTTTGCTGAGGATAATGGCTTCCAGCTCCATCCATGTCCTTGCAAAGAACATGATCTTGTTCCTTTTTATGGCTGCATAATATTCCATGGTGTATATGTACCACATTTTCTTCATCCAGTCTATCATTGATGGGCATTTGGGTTGATTTCATGTCTTTGCTATTGTAAATAGTGCTGCAGTGAACATACACATACATACACACACATACATGTATTTTTTAATAGAATGATTTATATTCCTTTGAGTATATACCCATTAATGGGATTGCAGAGTCAAATGGTATTTCTGGTTCTAGGTCTTTGAGGAATCACCACACTGTCTTCCACAATGGTTAAATTAATTTACATTCCTACGAACAGTGTAAAAGAGGTCCTATTTCTCCACATCCTCCTTTCACTCTCCTGCCTCTAGAGGCCTCCCCCAGGGTCCCTGAGCCCAACCCATTCCCCTTCTCAGGAGAAGTGCCAGGCTCAGGGAGGCATTTCCCTCAACTGTGTCCAACCACTGCCCCCTGTCCTGCCCCAGGGGCTCTGTGACTGCGTGCACAAGCACGTGTGGGCATTTATTTGGGCCCCTACAATTACGGCATGTGTTTGTGTGTGCATCCAAGTGCATCTGTGGGTGCATGTGTACCCCTACGTGTACACACACGCACATATGCACTTGCACACGCAGGGCCATCTTGCATAAGCCTAAGCAGCTGAGTCCCTGAGTGGAGGGACCTCTACTGCTCAGGAAGCTTCCTGACCACACCTGCTTCTCTCTGTTCACATTCACAGAGGCTTGGTGCACACCTTATGTCTTTTTGCAGGAAGTTTATTTGAAAAAATTCTGGAATTTCAGGAATTTGTGGGGTTATTTAAGGCTTTGAGGCAGAAAGAGCAAATAAGAAAATGAGCCTGGGACAGGGCTTCCACCTGAGTCACAACTTCTTAGGGAGCAGGGTTGTGGAGGCTGGGAGATGATGGGGGAGGCAAGGAAATTCCAGGCACTGACTCCTCCCTATGCCAGGCCCCGGGGAAAGTGCACAGCATGGAGTCAGGGTTATTAGACAGAGGCATGGAGACAGAATTCAGCCAGCGATGCAGACGGATGCGAAAAGTCCAACCTTCTAAGGGATGAGTACTTGGTCCTCTTGGAATTTTAGTTTCCTCATCTATAAAATGGGGCCAAGTGACAGAACCTGCCCCTGAGGCTTGTGGGGATTGGATGAAATAGGCATGAGATGACTTGGCACAGTGCCTGGCACACAGCAAGCTATAGATAAAGAAACAGAGACCCAGAGAGATTAAAAAACCTGTCTAGGGTCATGCTGCCCGGAGAAAGAGCTGGACTTCAAGGTCAGTTTGTCTCAACTCCCAGGCCCCCAGCCACCTATATTATTAGGCTGTTAGGGGCCAAGATTGGCTCCCCAAAGCCCCTGACAGGGGGTGTTCTGGACTTCCTGTGAGCCCCCTGGCTGCTCCTGTGTCTTCAGCTGCCATAACAGAGAGCCCAAGGCTCCAAAGGGGAACATGTAGACCCCCAGGACTCTGAGGGAGGCCAGGCATCCCTCTGTGTCTTAGGAGAGACTGAGCCTGTGTGGTCAGCACACAGAGGCCTTCTGTGAGAAGCCTTCAGGTCAGCTGGGCCTTCTCTGATATCAGTCAGGGTCCACCTCTGGACTCAGAGGAAGTAGCTCTTGAATACCTGGGCAGTGGAGGTGGTTGCTAAGCACACCTAGACCATCGATGGGGAAAGTGTCCCCAAGGACCAGAAAACCGGGAACCCATTCATCACCCAGTCTTGCTGATTCTCTTTCCAGGAGCCTCCCCATCACCTGGCCCATGGCTTCCGGCCTGCATTTCTGGGCTGGGCCCTCCTGTCCAGTGTCCACACGGCCTTTCTAAGGCTGGAAGCCACGGGGGTCCCCCTTGCCCGCAGAATGAAGTTGAAGCTCCACAGGATCCTTCAAGTCCTTCCACTCTCTGCGCCCATTGCCTTGAGCTTTGTGCTCCCATCCAAGGGACCTAACTGGCATTTGCTAATGTTCTAGGATGCTCGTAGTTCCATGCCTCTGCCAGCTGGTCCCACTGCCCGGAACGCCCTTCTCCCTAGCATTCTGGCATCTGCATGAGCAAATACTGTCACCGCTCAAGACACAGCTCACCAACAATCCCTGCTCTGAAATTTTTTCCTGAAACCCCTCTTCCAGCGCTGAGGCCCCCTGCACACCCAGACACTTTAGGGCAGATGTTCCTTGGTGCGTCTGCCGCTCCCATCCCCTGGCGGTTGTTTCCTTAGTGACCGGGACGGCCCCTCACACGCAGTAGGTGTCTGGTGAATGAATGTTAGCTGAATGCGCAGCTTACATATCAGCATGGGGCGTGGCATGCCCGGCTTGGTGGGGCCCCACCTGTGCAGCCCTACCCACTTGGTAGGGCTCAGATCTGGTGCAGGGTGGCCCAGGTTATACCTGTTCTCACATCAGCAGCACCGAGCTCGGTCAACCTGAGTGCCTCTCTTCTGTCCGCTTGTGCTTGTGCCTTCTAATAATTTCCTATCCTGCCTCTCCTGAAAAGCAGAGAGCTCCATTGAACACACAAGACAAAACAGCCGAGCCAGGCACACACCCCCGCTGGGGCTGGCCAGCCAGGAAGTATACTTCGGAGATCACTTCCCTCTTTGAGTCTCCGATCCACCTGTCTCTTGGGCTGTCCTGGTCGAGCAGGGCCACACTCCACAACCTCCTCCCCGGATGCTCACGGAAGGAGGAGGCTGCCCTCCAGCAGGGATGTGCTTGGTCTGTGAAGGGGGTGCCCTCATCCTTTGCCATCTCCAAAGCCGCCTCTGTCTCCACCCAGTGGACTTCATACTGGTTCTGGCCTCGGGTACTTGAATGTAGCTTCCCCTGGAATCAGCCCAGGCCTGGCAAAGGAGACTGTGGGTCTTCCTCCGCTTGGTCAGTTTGGGACTCCTCCTGTGGAGAGTCACCAGCCAAGGGGTCAGGGTGGGCTGTTCTCTGTGTATCCTGCAGTGGAAAAGCAGGCTCCTTGGGAGGCTGGCCAAGGCCTTCCCTGCCCCTGTGTGGATGGGGTGGAGCACTCATCATAACAACCAGGGCCATCATTTGGCCTCTCTTTCCTCTTCCTGGAACATTCTTCCCAGCTCTTCCTGCAGGTTCCTCATGCTCATGGCTCAGCACTCTGCCCAGGTGGCTTCTCCCCTGGGAGCCACCCCTGTGGCTGAGTTAGATGCTCTCTTGATGGGCCTCCAGACCAGAGGCCGAAGCCTGGGCAGCCATTGGTTACACCTGGCCCCTGGCTGGCAGGCTTGCTCTGCTTGTCCAGCACTGGGTTTCAGAAACGTTTGAATTAGTTATCAATGTGTTAAAATGTATACCTTCTCTTGAAAACTCAGGCAAGTGGGTAAGCAGGGCCTATGTTTCCAAACACTACCAATGGAGGGGCTGAGCCACAACTATGGCCTTTAGATGGGGCAGAGTCTCACAGTCCCTGGGCAGCTGCTAACGTGTTCCTAGGAACTTCCTGAACCCTGCGTGCATTTGAGTTTGCCACTCAGGCTCCAGAATGTAACTTTCGGGGAAAGCTGAGGTTGACCCCATGTGCAGCACAGGCATAGCACACAGGCAGCACCCAGTGTTTGCAGAATTATTGGAAGGAGGCATCCCAAACAGACCAAAGTGGAGAGATATTTTTAGGGGAAGGGGATTGAGCTGAGTCCTGGAGTGGCAGAGATGAGGGCCATCCAAGAAGTGCCTCTGGGTGGAGGGAACAGCTTGGGCAAACGCTCAGAGGCAGGAGAGGTTGTGGCATAGCAGGGGTGCTGGAGATGGCACGGCCTGGCAGGAGTCCAGGTGTCTGTGGGGTCACGGTGATGGATGAGGTTGGAAAAACCTGAGCTGAATCTTGAAGGGCAAATGGGCACTTACGAGAAGCTAGGTTAGTTTCAGGAGAAAATTCCAGAAGCAGGAGTCACGGAGCCTAAACACAGAGAGTGAGAGGGAGCGTGGTACTCCAGTTCATGCATGGCAAGGAATTCACTGTGACCACGGGGTGTGGGTCAGGGAGGCGGCGCTGGTGGAGAACAGATGACCTCATGGAGGACTCAAGTCAGGCCTGGGCAAAGAGGGCCTTACTGCAGTCTGAGCTGAACATGTTTTTTATATCTAATTTTTTATTTATTGAAAGCAATGGGAATGATGTGGTTGAATTTTTGTGTTAGAAAGATTGCTTTGGTAAACAATTGTAGTAGTCAGTTTTGACATATACTTCACTGAACAGGTCAAGCAGACCAAGAAAGATATGATAGACACAATTAATAAACTCCAATTTACATAGGCATATAAAATGTTGCACAAGCAGAGAATGCAAATTTTTTCTAAGCACGCGTGATGCACTCACAAAAATTGTCTTCATCTTGGTCCTCAAAGGATGTCTTGTTGCATTTGAAAGAACCAGCATCACATAATCTATGTTCTTTGATTACCACATAATAAAATCATAAATCAGTGGCAAAAGGATAACTGCAAATATTCTGTATGTCTGGAAATTATATAACATACTAGTAAATTACACCTGGATTAAAGAGGAAATCACCAGGGACAATTATAAAATACTTAGACCTGAACGACCATAAAAATGCCATATGCTCAAATTTTGAGACACAGCTGAAGAAAGTACTCACGGGAAAATATATAGCTTTAGGTACATTTATCAAGAAGCACGATATAATGAAACAAACGAGCTAAGGTCGGAAAATAGCAATAAAGCAAAACAAAGGAAAGAAGGAAAGAAATAATAAAATAAGGATCGAGAGCAAAAAAGATAAACGACTGGAAACCAAAAGCTGTTTCACTAAATAAATATGTGGATCAAAGAAAAAATAAATATGCAACTATAATGTGTAATGAAAAATAAAAATAACTATAAAGAAATGATATTCTAAGAATATAATAGCATAAATAATCACATGGTAACAAATTGATAAGCCTAAGCAAAATGAATAAAGTCCTGGAAAACACAAAATCGAGAAAAAAGTCAAGAGGGAATAGAAAACTTGAATAGATCAATAGTTATTATTTAAAAAATTGAAAGGCTAATCACAGGTCTTCCTTCAAAAAATTATAGGCCCAGACAGTCTTTTTTTTTGAGATGGAGTCTTGCTCTGTCGCCCAGCCTGAAGCGCAGTGGCACGATCTCGGCTCACTGCAACCTCCACCTCCTGGGTTCATGCCATTCTCCTGCCTCAGCCTCCTGAGTAGCTAGGACTACAGGTGCCCGCCATCACGCCCGGCTAATGTTTTGTATTTTTAGTAGAGATGGGATTTCACCATGTTAGCCAGGATGGCCAGACAGTCTTATAGATGAATTTTATCAGGTTTTCAAAGAATAAATTATTAGTGTCTTACAAAATTTATACCAGAATTTGATAAAGGAGGAAAGGTGCCAATTCACTTAATGAATCTAGTTAGTATAATCTAGATTCTGAAACCCGATAAAGATAGTACAGGAAATTATAGACATTTCACTTACAGCACAGTGAACATGGGGTTTGTCCCAGGAATGCAAGGATAGCTTAACATCAGAAAATCTGTCCTTGCGCTTCTTCCCATTAATGAATGAAATGACAAAATCATGATTATTTCAGTAGCACTTGAGAAATTTCAATACATATTTCTGATGAAAAATCTCCTAGAAGACCAAGAATAGAAGACTATTTAATTTGATAAAGGCTATATACCGAAAACCTACAGCAATGTAATAATTAATAGAGAAACTGTAGGCTCATTTCCATTAAGATTTAGAACAAGGCAGCTGTACTTACATTATCATTACTATTTTTTTAAAGCATAGTATTTTAGGGCCTGTCTAAAGATTTAAAACAAGGAAAAGGTTCAAGAGGGATTAAAAGAAAGATAAATTACTGTCATTTGTGGGAGATATCATCAACTGCACAGAAAGCCTAAGGAAGTCAACAGAAAAAGTATTAGAAAACTGACTGGAGGTGGTGGCTCACGCCTGTAATCCCAGCACTTTGGGAGGCTGAGACAGGCAGATCACTTGAGGTCAAGAGTTAAAGGCCAGCCTGCCCAACATGGTAAAACCCCATATCTAGTAGAAATACAAAAATTTGCTGGGTGTGGTAGTGCACACCTGTAATCCCAGCTACTCAGGAGGCTGAGGCAGGAGAATTGCTTGAACCTGGGAGGTGGAGGTTGCAGTGAGCCAACTCCCATCACTGCACACCCAGCCTGGGTGACAGAGCAAGACTCTGTCTCAAAGGAAAAAAAAATATTAGAAATCTCATCAAGGTTACAAGATAAAAGATCAGCTTAAAACGTTAATAGCATTCCTTTATACCAGGGTTGTCAAACTTTATCTGTAAGTGGGCAGATAGTTAACAATTTTAGGTTTTGCAGGCCATGTATGGTTTCTATAACACATGCTTTTTCTTTTTTTTCCTGTTTTTATTTTTTTAAACAAAAAACCTTTAAAAGTATAAAAACAATTTTTAGCTTATGGGTCATAGAGTAATAGGTCATGGGCTGAATTTCACCTGTGGGTCATAGTTGCCATTCTCTGTTCTATAACTGCAACACTATGCACTGTATCATACGAACTATAAACTATCTAGGAATTAACTTTACAAAAACTCAGCAAGACCTTTGAGAAAACACTCTCTACTAAAGAAAACGTAAAAAGATTTGAAAAAACAAACAGATATTCTATATGTATACATGGGATGAGTTAACCTAATAAAGATGTTAACAACTTCCAAAGTAATCTATATATTAAAAGCAATCCTAATAAGAAATTTAGTTGGATTTCTCAAAGATAACAACAAAGTCATTCTAAAGTTTATGTGGAAGAATAAAGATCCATGAATAGTAAGTCAATTTTAGACTTTTTCTTCTACTGTGGAAACTTCCAGTCTTAGCTAAGCACACAGTTGCCTAGCCTGCTGCCATATTTCCCAGCATCTCTTGCAGCTAGGTGTGGCCTGTAACCAAGTTCAGACCAATGGAACATTAGCAGAAGTGTGAGTAACTTACAAACATCTCTCTCTCCTTTCCACATGCTAGAACATTCAGCTATCCCCACCTGGTGAATGGGGATCATGTCCAAGGGAAACAGATGAGCAAAAGTTTGTAAATTTGGGTGATCATGTGCAGTAGAATCATAGTCCTACCCTGGGAAAGAATGAACTTTGGCAAACCATATTGGGGCACCTGACTCACTCCATTGAGAAAGATAAAAGCCATATCTCTGCTCTAAACCATATACAAATGTAAACTGCAGATGAATATTTAAATGAAATGGTAAAATTACAAAGTTAGTAGTCAAAAGTGTGCAATATTTTTTGTGTGCCCTAGCATAGGAAAAGATTATTTTATATTTTAAAATTTTTATATGTACCCAAAGAATGAGTACAGTATAATGAACCTTTCTGTACTCATTACGTCAACACATCCATCAATATTTCGCCAGTCTTCCATTCAGGCAGGTAAATAGTTACTATCCTAAGATCCCTGCCACGACCTTGTTTTATTGATCTTTTCACTTTGTTTTGCTGTATTATTTATTTATTTATTTATTTATTTAAAGTTCCAGGGTACATGTGCAGGATGTGGAGGTTTGTTACATAGGTAAACATGTGCCATGGTCATTTGCTGCATCTGTCAACCCATCACCTAGGTATTAAGTCCAGAATGAATTAGCTCTTTTTCCTGATGCTCTCTCTCCCCACGCCCCCACCCCCCACTGCCCCAGTGTGTGTTGTTCCCTTCCCTGTGTCTAAGCGTTCACATTGTTCAGCTCCCACTTATAAGTGAGAACATGTGGTGCTTGGTTTTCTGTTCCTGGGTTAGTTTTCTGAGGATAATGGCTTCCAGCTCCATCCATGTCCTTGCAAAGAACATGATCTTGTTCCTTTTTATGGCTGCATAATATTCCATGGTGTATATGTACCACATTTTCTTTATCCAGTCTATCATTGATGGGCATTTGGGTTGATTTTATGTCTTTGCTATTGTAAATAGTGCTGCAATGAACATACACATACATGTATTTTTTAATAGAATGATTTATATTCCTTTGGGTATATACCCATTAATGGGATTGCAGGGTCAGTGGTATTTCTGATTCTAGGTCTTTGAGGAATTGCCACACTGTCTTCCACAATGGTTAAACTAATTTACATTCCCACCAACAGTGTAAAAGAGGTCCTATTTCTCCACAGCCTCATCAACATCTGTTGTTTCTTGACTTTTTAATAATCACCATTCTGATGGTATTCATCTGGCATGAGATGGTATCTCATTGTGGTTTTGATTTGCGTTTCTCTGATGATCAGTGATGTTGAGCTTTTTTTCATATGTTTGTTGGTTGCATAAATGTCTTCTTTAGAAGTGTCAGTTTATATCCTTTGCCTACCACTTTTTAATAAGGTTGTTTGTTTTTTTCTTGTAAATTTGTTTAAATTCCTTGTAAATTCTAGACTTTGGTCAGGTGAATAGATTACAAAAATATTCTCTCATTCTGTAGCTTCTCTGTTCACTCTGATGTTAGTTTCTTTTGCTGGGCAGAAGCTCTCTAATTTAATTAGATCCCGTTTGTCAAATTTTGCTTTTGTTGCAATTGCTTTTAATGTTTTTGTCATGAAATCTTTGCCTATTTCTATGTCCTGAATGGTATCTCCTAGATTTTCTTCTAGGGTTTCTATAGTTTTGGGTTTTACATGTAAATCTTTAATACACCTTGAGTTAATTTTTGTATAAGGTGTGAGGAAGGGGCCCAGTTTCAGTTTTCTTCATATGGCTAGCCAGTTCTCCCAGCACCATTTATTAAATAGGGAATCGTTTCCCCATTGCGTGTTTTTGTCAGGTTTGTCAGAGGTCAGATGGTTATAGATGTGTGGTCTTATTTCCGAGTTCTCTATTCTGTTCCATTGGTCTATGAGTCTTATTTCTGAGTTCTCTATTCTGTTTCATTGGTTTTTGTACCAGTACCTTGCTGTTTTGGTTACTGTAGCCTTGTAGTATAGTTTGAAGTCAGGTAGCATGATGTCTCCAGCTTTGTTCTTTTTGCTTAGGATTGTCTTGTCTATACAGGCTCTTTTTTGGCTCCACATGAATTTTAAAGTAGTTTTTTCTAATTCTGTGAAGAATGTCAATGGTAGTTTAATGGGAATAGCTCTGACTCTATAAATTACTTTGGGCCGTATGGCCATTTTCATGATATTGATTCTTTCTATCCATGAGCACGGAATGTTTTTCCATTTGTTTGTGCCCTCTCTGATTTCTTTGAGCAGTGGTTTGTAGTTCTTGAAGAGGTCCTTCACTTCCCTTGTTAGCTGTATTCTTAGGTATTTTATTCCCTTTGTAGCAATTGTGAATGGAAATTCATTCAAAATTTCGCTCTCTGCTTGTCTGTTGTTGGTGTATAGTAATGCTTGTGATTTTTGCACATTGATTTTGTATCCTGAGACTTCGCTGAAGTTGCTTATCAGCTTAAGAAGCTTTTGGGCTGAGACAATGGGGTTTTCTAGATATGGGATCATGTCATCTACAAACAGACAATTTGACTTCCTCTCTTCCTATTTGAATATGCTTTATTTCTTTATCTTGACTGATTGCCCTGGCCAGAACTTCCAATACTATATTGAATAGTAGTGGTGAGAGAGGGCATCCCTGTCTTGTGCTGATTTTCAAAGGGAATGTTTCCAGCTTTTGCCTATTCAGTATGAAATTGACTGTGGGTTTGTCATAAATGGCTCTTATTATTTTGAAGTATGTTCCTTCAATACCTAGTTTATTGAGAATTTTTACACATCAAGGGATGTCAAATTTTATCAAAGGCCTTTTCTGTGTCTATTGAGATAATCATGGTTTTTGCCTTTAGTTCTGTTTATGTGATGAATTACGTTTATTGACTTGCATACGTTGAATCTTTTCCTCTAATATTTTAAAACAAACCAAGACACCGATTATTTCACCCATAAATACTTCAGTAGTTGTCTCTAACAGATAAAGACTGAAAAGTATTATAAACATAATATCATTATATGCCTAGAAAAATTAAGAATTATTGCTCAATATTATTATCTCATAATCAGTCTGTGTTCAAAATGACAAGGACTTTTTAAAACAAGATGTAACTTTCTGTTCCTGGATTATTTCACTTAATATATTGCCCTCTAGATCCATCCATGACATTGCATGTTCTCACTCATATGTTGAAGCTAAAAAAAAAACAAAAAACAAAAACTGACCTCTTAGGAGGAGAACAAAGGATACCGGAGGCTGGGAAGGGTAGAGGGAAGAGGGGGAAGGGAGAGATTTGTTAAAGGATACAAAATTACAGCTAGATTGGAGGAATGAGTTCCGGTGTTCTATACCACTGCAGGATAACTAGAGTTAATAATACATTACATAGTTTCAGATAGCTAGAAGGAAGATACTGAATGTTCCTAAAACAAAGGCATGATAAATGTTTGAGATCATGATATGCTAAATACCCTGATCTGATCGCTATACATTATCTGTATTGAAACATCACTATGTAACCCCTAAATATGTATAATTATGTGTCAATTTACATTTTTATAAAAGTAAAAAATTTTGAAACCCTAAGATCTAAAAAGCACAAACCATAAAGCAGAAGACAAGGCTTGACAATATCGAAATTAAAGATTTATATGCAATAAAGGACATCAAAGTCACAATTAAAGAAAAATGGCAGGCTGGTAAAATCAATTAATATCTCAACCCATTGCTATTCAAAGCACGGGTCTGTGAGCACATGAGAAGTTGCATTGGAATGCCAGTCAACTATAGTCAGTAAGCACGCTGTTTAGTTTATCAGAGATTTTTGGTTTTTGAAGCAAGAAATTTGTTGATTGAAGAAGTGGTACTTTGATTTAACAAACTGTTCTTAGGCAGCTAGTCCCCACTTTGAGCAACACTGATTAAGACTATTCAACAAACTCCAAATCAACGAGATAAAGGCAGAAAACTCAACAGAAAAACGGATGATGCCTATGAATAGGCAATTCTCAGAAGACGAATCCCAAATGACTAAGACCTGTAGAGATGTTTCAGCTCACCAGTAATCAGTGAAATGCAAATCAAAACAAGGAGTTGCCACTTTGTATCCATCAGAATGGCAAATTAGAAGGGTGGATAATGGAAACCAGGTGTTGACAGGTGCGTGGGGAGAGGAGACCTCCGTAGGAGTGGAGACAGGTGTAGGAGTGTGAACAGGTACAGTCAGTCTGGAAAATATTCTTTATTTTGATTAAGTTTGCATATATTCTTTGTCCCGGAAATTCCATTCCTGGGTATATGTCCCAGAAAAATTCGTCAAACAGGGGCATGAATGAGGATGTTCACGGTGGCTGGAAGTCACAGGCAAGCCAGGTGTGCATTCTGAGGGAGTGGGTATGTGCAACGTGATGGCCCACTGTGGAAGTGGAAGCAAGCTCGCAAGCAGTGAACGAGGCCTACGTAGAGCGCACAGAGGCCTCTGGAAGCACAGGGGAGTGAGGAGGGTCATCACGTTATGCCAGCGACTCTCAGACTTCCCCCTCAGGACCCCTTTCTAACTTTTCACAGTAATGGATGACCCCAAAGAGCTTTTGTTTATGTGGGCTGTCATCTCTATCTGTATCATCTCAGAAATTAAAACAGAAACTTTGAAACAATTTCTTAATTCATTAAAAAGACAAATCAGTTACATGTTAGCACATATAACATATTTTAAGACAAACAGTTATATTTTCCAAAATAAAAAGTGTAATGAGAAGTAGCATTAACTTTTCTTTTTTTTTTTCAAATCTTTTAAATATCTGGCTTAGGAGAAGATAGCTGGATTCTCATATCTGCTTCTGCATCCAGTCTGTTGTGATATCACATGTCATCTCGCCTCTGGAAAGTGCCACTCTACACTTAGAAGTTCAAGAATGAGAAGAAAAAGGTGGATAATGTCCCAGTGTTATTATGAAAATATTTTTGACCTTGTGGATCCCCCAGGGATTCCTTGGCCACACTTTGAGAACTGCTGCACTAAGCCATTAATGTTCATTGATGACACACCAATATACACAACATATCACCACTACACATTTTATAATGTTTCAGGCATATTCAAGGCTGTATATCAAATAAACTGACTCAGCCCCTGTGGAGTACAGGAAGGGAATGGGATAAAAGGGGGAATAAAATAAATAAAACAAAGCAAGAAAGAATCTGTATGTGCTTTACTAAGAATTATGATTAACTCTGGTCTCTGCACTTGAGTTTCAGTGTGTGTGTGTGTGTGTGTTTACACATGTGTTTGGAGGTGGGAGTGAGAAGTGGTGAGGCCTAAATTGAGGCAACACTGAGGATTCATCTGGACTCAAACCCAGGATGGTGAGCGGTGAGTGAGGCGGTGCCGCTTCCGTCAATCTCCTCTCCTGCCATCCCTGACACCCTCCAAGCTCCAAGCAAGGACTCCTACTACCCTAAGACAGACCCTACGGGCTTCTTATTCCCACTACAGGGAGGAGGGAAGATGTCTGGGTGACCCCAAAGGTCCTTCCAGACCTTCCAGGCCATGACACAATGATCATTTGGTGGACTTTGAGTGGTGGACCAAGCTCTAGGCTGTACACCAGTGCCAGGAGCTTGAGCCTCTCCTCCCGGCCTCCACCTGCCAGGTGAGGCTTAGGCAGGGGCGGCACCATGAGTCCCTGTGTCTAGCTGTGAGCAGTGCCCTCTGTAAGCCGACCACCCCACTTGCCTCAGAGCAGTGCCACAGCCTTTGCCTACTTCCTGGGAGGCCTTGAGGGCCCTCCCAGGCACTCAGGGGTGGGCAGAATTGAACTGAAGGTCCCTAGCAGATGTCCTGCTCTAAGGCTCACCCCAAACCTGGCCCACGAATCCATCCCTGGCTAGCTGGCTTGCCGTCCCTGCCCTGCCTTCTGATTCTCTTGAGAGGCCCCGCTGGGAGAGACCCTTCTGTGTGCTATACTCTAACCCCCTGCAAGCTCTTCATGGCTCTGTCCAGCTGCTCCCCTCTTCCTGGACCCACAGCTCCTGCTCCTGTTCTCCCGGTCCATAGCCCACAGGTGTTGGTGTTTGGGAGCTCGTCTGTCCCTGGCTGCTGGGAGCGATTGTGAGCAGGGACTTCTTTCACTTATTCCTGTGACCCTGGGCCAAGCCCTCGGTAGGTGCTCAGTATTGGAGAAATGAATGAGAGAGTTAGAGACTTGAGCAGGAGACCTTTGAATACCACATTTCCAGAAACCAGGGCCCTTCCCCAAACCTCGCTAGACATTTCCGCCATCTGACAATGAAAAGGTTAATGCCCCTGGCCCAGCCCCAGGTGGAATGTAGGGGTACAGATAGTTCAAGCTGTTTGAAATTTGAAACATCCCCCTGTAGTACCCACCTTCCCGCTTTGTCTGGGCTGAATCTATTTTATTTTATTTTATTTATTTATTTAGAGATGGAGTCTCACTCTTGTTGCCCAGGCTGGAGTGCAATGGCACAATCTCAGCTCACTGCAGCCTCCGCCTCCAGAGTTCAAGTGATTCTCCTGCCTCAGCCTCCCAGGTAGCTGGGATTATAGGTGCCTGCAACCACGCCTGGCTAATTTTGTATTTTTCTTTTTTTTTTTTTAGTAGAGATGGGGTTTCACCATGTTGTTCAGGCTGGTCTTGAACTCCTGACCTCATGTGATCCACCTGCCTCAGCCTCCCAAAGTGCTGGGATTACAGGCATGAGCCACCACACCCGGCCAGGGCTGAATCTCTTTTCATATTTATTTCAGATTTTCTTAAAAGAAAGACAACAGGGAACAGTGAAGCTCCCTGCAGACCCTTCCGCATCCTCTCCCTCCCTCTCTCCCCAGAAGTAACCACCATAATGAATTTGTTGTTCTTCATTCCCTTGCATGTGGTTATATTTTTGCTATATAGATAAGTATCCATAAACAAAATATTGTAGTTTTACATAATTTAAAACTTTACATCAATGTTCCCAAGCTGTACATATCCTTCTGCCATTTGTTTTTTGGCCCAACATTGTTTTGAAATCTCCCGTGTTGACACACGTAGCTACAATTTATTCGTTCTCACTGCTGAAATATATTCCATTGTATGAATATACCATGATCTTCAAAATCTGTTTTTCTGTTGGAGGTTTAGGTTGTTTCCAATTTTTTGCTTTTGCAAACAATGATACAGTAAACACTGTTGTACATATCTTTCGGTGCACATGTGCATGGATTTCTGTTGGATATGATTCCAGTTATCTGTGGCTGCATAACAAATTATCCCCAAACTTAGCGCCTTAAATCAAACAACGTTTTATTATATCTCACAATGTTGCATGTCAGGAATTTGGGGTAGGACCCAGCTGGGAGATGCTTTGCAGTAGGAGGGGGCCCTGGAGGGTGAGTGGGGAGGGGGCCGTGTGTGAAGTTGCCGAGGTCATTTGACAATAAAGGCCCTTTCTGCTCTAATATTCTAAGATTCTTCAAGGCTGTGGCTAGCAAGGGAAATTCAGAGTTCCAGTTTGGAGGGAGGACAAGATATCAGATGTGGTCTTGTCCACTTTGATGGGAGAAAAGCCTGGGAATGTGGGAGGGATGTTTGTTAGTTCCCCAAATCTTTCTGGGATATTGGTGGCTCAGCATTCATTTGAGAATCCACCCCTCTGATGAAGCTGATCCCACACTGCCCCCACCCTCCCATATTTAAGGGTGGGCATGTGACCTCCAACCCAAACAGCATGTTGCACACACTACCCCCAACTTTCCCAGCCCCTCAAGGAAACTCAAGTCCAGGGCTTCCGTTTGAGACATTAAGGAAGTTGTGCAGCACCACTGGACAAGGCGCTGTGAGTCTGGGAGACTGGAGATGTGGGGTTCCATGAAGAGGGAGAGAGACACTGAGTTTGAGTCCTGGATCAAGTTACACCCGAATCCAAAATGACCCCCTGATTTTTCCAGATTTTTGAATGAATACATATCCTTATTTGTGGAAGTCAGCTTGGGCTGGACTTCTTCGATATTTGCAACTGTAAAGTTTTGGCTATTACAGAAGTGAGCCTTGAGGGCTCGCAGCTCCACCAGGATGGGCAGGCAAATCTTGAGGACAGGAGGCAAAGTGGCTACAACAGGCGTCCAGGGGCTGAGCTCGTGAATGACCACAGGCCCCCATCCTGGAGTCTTGGAGAGGGATGGCAAAGGGGAGGAAGGTTTGGGCTTCCAAGAGGAGGGGGTGGAGGCGATGGAGCCTGCTGACCCTTCCTCTGTGCCTGGGAGTCAGGCAGTTGCTTATGGAATTGTTAGGCGTTCAGGAGAAGCAGAGGATGGCAAGGAGAGAAGGCCCAGGCAGGAGTGTGGATGAAGGGAGCTGAACAGGCTCAGTGGAAGGACTTTGAGGAGGCATGGGCAGGCCACTGCTGCAGAAAGCAGCTGTCCTCATCGTCAGATGGGTGTGCGAGGCTGAGGAGGGGCAGAATGAGAATCCCTGGGCATGAGGGGGGCCGGGGCCAGGTAGTGAAGAGTGTGGCATTGGTTTGGGTCCAGAGTGGAGTTAGCCTAGCCAGGTGTTAGGAACACAACTCCTGGGCCACACCACCCAGGTTGGAACGCCCTTGTTCTTTTGGGCCTTGGTTGAGTATCCATAAAATGGGACAATGATAATATGACCTACTTCTCAAGGTTTTATGAAAATTAAACTTTTATTTGTAGAGCGATTAGAACAAGGACCAGCACAGAATAAGCACAATTTAAGTTAGGCTTTTTTTTCCTTGAAAAACAAGGATCAATTACTCCTGAGAGGTAGATGGGGCAGGTTATGTTCCTCACTTAATGGGTGGGGAACCTGAAGCCCTGGGATTAGATGGTGCTCTTCAGAGAGAGCTGGAAGCCACAGTCCTGTTGGGGCTGGCCGGAGGGCTTTCCCACGAGGGAGGGTGGGGAGGAGGCATTCTTGCCCGGGGTGGCTGCTGGGCACTGTGCGAGCTTCCATGTGCCGCCTGGCGTGATAACACAGTGCGACACCCAGTCTTCTGGCAGCGGGAAAGCTGAGAGCAGAGGGAGGGGCTGCCATCCGGTTTGCTCACACTGAGGCTGCCTGTTTTCCATTTTTCACTCTCCCTCAGGAGTGTGAGGACCCTGCTGCTTGGGAGAGAGGCATTGCTGGCCTAGGGAAGGAAACCTTCTCAGTGCAGGGAGGGGATACTCCCACATCCTCCCAGCTCAGGGGTTGCCCTTAGCTCCCTGTTCCCAGCACTGTCCTTCCCAGAGTCCAGAGAGGGCACATTTGATACATGATTCCCACAAGCTCAGACTACAAAGGGGTCCCTCCCACGGGCTTTGCCGTTTAACAGTGGGCTGCTGAGGGCAATGCTTACCCTAAAGGAATAAACTGGGAATTGTGAGATTTCAGGCAGCAGCAGAAAGCCTGAAGAGTGGCGGGTGGGGAGGAGCATTGGTTTCCAGGCACCTATTACCATTATATTTTTAACTCCTGACTCCTGCCCTCCTGGCAGACACCTTGGAACCAATTATCGATTGGCCTCCGTCATCAGCCCACTTCCTGCAGTTATCCATGCTTACCCATTCACCCATTCATTATTTTTTCATGCTGTATCCATCCATCTATCTACCTACCTATCCATCCACCCATCCACCCACCCATCCATCCACCCCTCTACCCACCTGTCCATCCATCCATCCACCGACTCACCCATCCACCCACCTATCCATCCATCCCTCCATACATCCATCCATTCAGCCACCCAATCATTCATCCATCCATTCACTCATCTACCCATTTACCTTTCTATGCACACCCATCTATTCATCTACCCCTCCACCTATCCACACACACATTCATCTACTCACCTATTCACCCACCCACCCATCCACCCTTCCACATATATTCATCTGTTCATCTATGCATTCATCCACCCACCCATCCGTCCGTCCATCCATCCATCCATCCATCCATTCGTCCACCCATCCAGCCATCCAGTTACCCACCCACCAATCCATCCACCCACATATCCGTCTGTTCATCTACTCAGCAACCCAACCATCCATCCATCCATCCATCCATCCATCCATCCATCCATCCATCCATCCAATTCATCTCTTCAAGAGACAGTAAGGACCAGGCTTCCGGAGCCAGCAGCCTGGGTTTGCAATCCTGGCCCCAGCACTTATACGATTTGACTGCCCTTAAGCATGTCACTTTACCTCTCTGTGCCTCTGTCTCTTGAAATATAAATGGGGATAAAACTAGTACCTACTTCCTAGAGCTTTCTGTGAGGCTTAAATAAGGTGTGCACCTGTAAGAGTGTCTTAAGTGTGAACTGTTATTCTTTCTATTGTTCTTCAATTCACTCATTTTTTCAGTTTCTCTGTTCCCTCAGTTCACTCATTCATCTCTTTATAATCACTGCCCTAGTCCAAGGAAACAAGCTTTGTTTTCTTCCCAGCCCTTAAAAAATACTTTCCCATCTCCAGCTTTTGGTTTGAGGACTGGGGCTTTTCTCAAGAAGCAATGCTCCAAGCTGATCCTGGAAGCCAGATTTTAACAGACACCAGAAGAGGGGAGGACCTCTTAGCAAACCCTCAGCACACTGCCCACCAGTCTTGGTTGAGGAGCAACTTGAGGCTGCTCTTGGGTTCCTGGGCCTCATACTCCTACCTTTGTTCTGTCTCTCCCAATGGGCAAAGATCCAAAGGCAAGAAGGACAAGAGGAGAATTACCAGTCCCTTTTGTATGCTGGGCTTTTTGTAGACATCCTCTGATTTAATCTTCTTTATAGCCTTTTAAAGTATAGCGCCAGTCTCATTTTCCAATAAGAAAATGAGGTTCAGAGAGGTGAAGTGACTTGCTCAAAGTCACACAGCAAGTAAATAGCAGAGTTGGGATTCATAACCGAGTCTGGTAGGCTTCAAATTGCAATGCCCTCCTCACAACTCCCACCAGCCCTGCCTACTGCCATTGGTTAGGAGAGGTGCTGAGTTGGGTTCCTATCTCCTGCTCTATCCCCCTGCCCAGCCTCCTTTCTGTCTCTCTGAGCCAAGTCTTCATGCCCCTTGACTGGCCCATGCCTGAAGTCCCAGCCGCAGATGAAGATCTGCAACAGTTTCAACTAGGGTGGGTGGGGCCGGGAGAGTGGGTGACTCCAGGCTCTCCTGGGAAAATGAGGCCACTGGAGTTCTTACCACGATGGAGAGGGTGGCCAGCTGGCCTGAGAAGCTGATGGGAGGGAGTCTAGAGAGATTGTTTCTCTGCTTTTCCTCCTCACTCTCAGATAGGCCAGGTTTCAAGGGCCTGGCCCCAGGGAACAGAGACGTGGTCTTCTGTCGACTGTAGCAAGAAGTGGCTCAGCATCCATCTGTGTCCTTGCCAGGCCGGAACCTGGCCTCAGGCCCAGGCGGATCCAGGCCTCCGGGAGCTTGGAAGTGATGTCCTTCTCATCGTCTTCCAGCCTGGGGCAGCATCTCTGTGTCAACTTAATTCAATCTCGTCCATTCCACACATATTTCTGGGGCCCTATCCATGTGCCAGTCCTGTGCCAGCTACGGACAGTGCCTGCTCTTGAGGGATTAACATCATCCGTGGGTCTGCAGGAGACCCCGACATATGCACTGGGTGGTCAAGAATAGAACTTTCCATGGGCAGTCATCAGGATAGGTTCCAGGAGCACTGGGCCAGGAGCCCAGGACGAGGCTGGATTTGCCTCGTCTATCTCACAACAAATGCAGCACCCACAGGTTCAAGACGCTGGGCCGGGGCTGGGCTCGGGTTGGCTCCAGGACATAGAAGGAAACATGATGCCAGCAAGAATTGAAAAGTCAGGCTTCTCATACTGCCCCGGTGCCTCCTAAAACAGTTTGGTTTTGTTTGACAATAAATGGAGCCCACATCACAAATTCCCATCACTAGAAGAACTGGTTAAAAAAAAGGGTGGCATATTCACACCATGAATATACACAGAAGCAAAAGCAAAAAAAAAAAGAACAAATGATTGTTACACATCACAGCACGAGGGACTCTCGCAGGCACAGCAATGAGCCAAGGCAGCCAGGTGCATGTCTACCCTTCCTGATTGCATCTCTGTGTGGTTCAAAAGCAGATGCACTAGAATATGGGATGGAGGGAGGAAGAGTGGGGAGCTTTGGGGGCATCTAGACTGAGAAGATTCATGAGGGGAATGTTTCTGGTGCCAACCATCTATATCTTGACCAGGGTGCTGGTATAATTCTCTGAAAAAATATTGAGACGTACACTTGGCGTATGTACTTTAATGCATGTTTGTTTTATCTCGGTTAAAAAAAGAACAAAGAGACAAACAAAAAAAAGAACAAATAGACAAACAAAAAGAAAGCCCAAGCCCAGCCAGCTCGTGAAGAATGGCAGTGACATTTGCAGTGCTTGGCTTCCCAGTGCCCCTTTTCTGATCGCAGTGCCCTGATTTCCTCTGGGGAAGACCTACCTACCCCCTGTGGACACAGCCTCAGGGTGGGCACTGACGATATGTGGCCAACTGGACACTTTCTCCTGGAATGCGTACTGTGGCAGAGTAAGGAAAGCAATCAAAATGCTAGGAACTGCCTCACTCCAGAGGCTGGCTGTCGGTGGGTCTTGCTCTTGGAGAAGGATGAGGTCTCCTGGACAAACAGAATTCCCAGCCTGCCCACCAGCATGGGGAACCATGACCTTCCAACCAATCCCACTGGCTTGGGTCAGACAGCCAGGTTCAGAGGCCCTGCCCAGTGGGCACCAACACCACCTCTGCACAAGCGCCAGGCCGGTGCTGGGGATGGGGACTCCTGGACTGGATTCTGTAGGCTTTGGGACATCAGTTGCTGACGAATAAAATCAGAGCCTTTCTGAGGTGTCTGTCTAGGATCCCATGTAACCCACCAAGGACGTGGCATGAGTGAGAAATGAGCCTTTGTGGTTACAAGCTGCTCAGATTTGGGGGTTGTTTGTTGCTAGGTATAACCTGGCCTGCCTGACTCTACCAACAGCACTAATTTGGTATCTCCAGCCCAGACCTCTTTTTTGTACTCCGCACGGCCATGGGCAAAGGCAACAGGGCATCTCCACTTCCAGCCCCACCAGCTCCTAGCGTTCTCCTCCCTCACCCCCTGCTGCTCATCAAGCAAAGAACACCACAGCCCTCCTCATCTCCAAGCCAGAAACCTTGCATCACCCCTGGCACCTCCCTCCTCCTCTTTCCATTGGTCCTTCACCAGCCTGTCCCTGGTGCTGGCTGTGCTGTTCCTAAGTCCTTGTGAGCCCCTCATTCCCTTCTTCCCATCCCCACCACCTCTGCCTCGTCCAAACTCCACCGTCTCTCTCTTACACTGTTGGGACATTTTCTTATTCCCTACTCTCAGCCATTCTCCTCTCCTTGGCCAGAGAGGGCTTTGTGAAATTCAGATCTCATCCTGTTACTTGCCTGTCCCAATCCCATCAGCGGGGCCCCTTTCCTCTCAGCTCCCACTAATGCAAGTGTCTCCAGCCTGGTACCATCCAGCCCTGCTCTGTCCATACTGGTCCTCTTTCCATCTGTCTCCTGGGCACACCCTGGTCCCTCAATGCCTGGCCAGCTCCTTCGCCTCCTCTAACCTCATCTTGGGTGTCCTAACTATGGTGTCCTCCCTCAGCCCAGCACCAGAACCTTCCCCTCTTCCCTGTCATCTGAGACACCCTGCACAGTTTGCATCATATTTTACTACCATTGATTGTTTTCAAGCTCTGTCTTCCCGGGAAGGATCTAACCTCCTATGGAGCCACAGCTATCATTTCCTTGCTCATTGACAGTTTGCCTAGTTTCAAGCACAGGGTGAGTGCTCGATAAACATTAGCTGTCGAATGATGAGATGAACAAATGAGCATTGATCATAAGCCATGTTATACTTAGAGCTTAGCTAATCCACGCACCCTCGCCAAGAAGGGGCAGAAATAAGAATGTAGATCTCTATGATGGTGGACGAATGACAGCTGCAAATTCTTTGCTCCTCTGCTCATCAAAAGATTGGGTCTATTTCCCCTCCCCTTGGATCTAGGCTACCTTTTGACCAGTAGATCGAGCCAGTTCCAGTCCTTAAGAGAGCTGCAGCTCCTTTTTTCATCTTGAAACACCTCTTCTTGGAACCCAGCAGCTACTTGAAGAGTCCCACTTGCAGGAGAGCTGAAGCCCCCAGCTGACAACCACTGCTGAGTTCCTACTGGCTGCGGCATCGCCTGCCTGCCCACCCTGTGACTGAGGCCACTCGGGACCTTCCAGCTCAGCTGAGGACCTGCTGAAGTAGCCGAGGAAGCCTGCATGGATGCTATGTGGAGCCGAAGAACTGCTTACCCAAGCCCTGCTAAAATCCCTGACTCATGTGAATCATGAGCGAGTAAGATAGCTGCTGTTGTAAGCCCGCTGGGTTTGGGATAGATGGCTGGCTAGGCAGTGACAGGTGATGGGCACAGCCGCCCTGAGGTGGGGCAGGCTGTATTCTCACTTTATTTACGAAGCTCATAACAATCCTGCACTGAAGATATGATCACCATTTTACGGATGAAGGAGACTGAGGATTAGGGATTAAAGAACTTGCCTAACTTCACAAAGTTAGAGAAGTGACAGAGCAGGATTTTCTCTGGCGCTAAGCCTGCCCTCTTTTCATTCCACCCTCCAGCTTCTCTCTGGGGCAGAGATGGCTCCAGACCTGGTGGATGAGCCTAGGGGTGTGACTGGGGCTAGGACCCAACAGCCACGTTGGTGGGAAGATGATGGGGAGAGGGTGCTGGGGGGAGACACCCCAGTGGTCGGGGCCACTTTGAACCAGCCAGTTCAAAGTGGCCCCGACCCTGGACAGGCATGAATGCTTGGCTGTAGGCCTGGGTGTGAAATCACATTTTCCCCACCAGGCCAATGCTCGGTCGCAGCGTGCCCCTGGCCTCACACCGCCTTGCTCTCGTCGGCTTTGTCTGGGAACAGACGCTGTCAGCCGGCAAGGGAACACCCCAAGGCTCGGCCACGCTTGTCGGGAGGCATTAGTGTGAGGCTTTGAAGTGGGGACCTCCGGGCCTTGCTCAGATGGTCTTTGCTGGGGTTTGCCCAGGACCCCTTTCTTCTGGCTCATGGGGGTGGAGGCTGGTCCAGGGCCTCTGTGGACACTTGTGGGCAATGCTGGCTTCCTCAGATGCTCTTGGACGCCCCACCTCCCTTCAATCCCCAGCAGGGTCTTTGAGGGCTTGGTGTTTCATCAGCCAGGACAGGCTGCCAGGCAGTCTTCACTGGCTTCTTAGTCTCCGATGAAACTGAAAGTAACAGAGGCTGACTGTCAAGACTTGGACTCAACTGAGAAGAACAAAAAAGAAGAAAATCTACCTGTCATCTCTTCACCTTGGGGTGACCACTATTGAGAGGAACTTCCCTCCAGTCTTTTTTCTTTTTGTTTCTTTTCTTTTCTTCTCTCTGCCCCTTCCTTCCTTCCTATTTTTCTTTTTTGTTTCAATTAAAATAAAATCATTGTCACACATGCACATGGTTTAGAATCAACGAGCTTTACAAGACTTGTTTGAAAAACAATCCCAGACTGTACTTCCATTTCTTCTCTCCAAAAGATGTTTACTTCAAACATTTAAACTGATTACTTTGCTACCTACCTCCCTATCTCTAAATGGCATATGTGTATTTTGTATGGTAATTAATTTTTCAGTTCATCCACCATCTATTAACTTCCACAATGCAAGAAGAAAGTTTAACTTTCTTTTCCTTGCCTGAACACACACACACATGCACATTCATACACACACATTCCACCTCATCCTCAGAGTATAGTTATTTCATTATTTCTCTTATATTATTATTATTGTTAAATTATTATAACTGTGAACACTAGTTAGGCCTGAACTATGTAGAACATTACAGATACTTTTCCTTTATCGAAGAACTTTCTGTTTTCCCTGATGTTAATAACTCCCTCTCTCCCTCCATCTCTGTCTTTTTTTATCCCTGGCTCTCTCTGTCTCTGTTCCTAGCATGCTCTCTCTCTTTGTCTCTCTGTTTCTCTCTCTTTTGCTCTCAATGTTTGCTTAGTTTACTTCGAAATGCTTAGTTTACTTTGAATAATTGTATCCGGAACTCTGCTAACAGCACATCTAAATCTTGTATCAAGATGTTCGTTTACATCAGGTATTCTGCCAATTTCTTCAACGTGGAGAAGTCCCTCTCAGAGCCTTCTGACTTGCTCTAGGCTGGACTGGCTGCCTCCTTCCGCTGGATACATAGCCGCCATCTTGCTATCTCCCTTCTCTATCATCCTGGGGAATCCCTGGCCCCTGTCCTGGCTTGGATCTTTTGCTTCCTGAATCCCATCTCTTCCTTTTTCTTGCTTTACTTCCTCTTTTTAGTGGAACACATCTTCCAGTTCTTTCTGAAGAAAGTATGCATGGTAGGTAAACTTGCTGAGACTCCATGTCGCTGAAAATGCACTAGCTCTTGATTGGCACTTTGGTTGTGTATCAGATTCTAGGCTGGAAATCATTTCCCCTCAGAATTTTGAAGACATTACTCCTTTGTATTGTGGCTTCCAAATAGTTGAGAAGACTGAAGCCATTCATATTCCTAATCTTTTTTTTTTTTCTCTTTAGAGGAGATTTTTTTTTTTTCGCTTTAGAGGAGAGGATCTTTTATTTGTCTTAGCGTTTGGAACTTCCAACTCAATGCACCTTGGGGTGGGTGTCTTTCCAGCTATTGGGCTGGGCATGTGGTGGGCCTTTGTTTTGTTGTTGTTATTGGTCTAGACACTCCTGTTCTTCAGTTCTAGGAAATTTTCTCAAATTATTTCAGTGATAATTTCTTCCTGTCTCTTTCCCACGTTCTCTCTTCCTGGAATAGCTATTTTGTAACAGTATTGTGGGATAGGCGTCAACTTTTCAGATTTTTCTTTTTTATCTGCTCTCTCCTTGATTTGTGCTCTGCTTCCTGAGGGAAGGTCATCAACCTGATTTTCTAAGTTCTGCCTTCAATTTTTTAATTTCTAAGAGTTCGTTTTTGCTCTCAGAACGTTCCTGTTCGTGACATCCTTTTCTTGCTTCTAGGATGTCATGGGATCTCTTCTTTCTTCGAGGACATTAATGAAAGTTCCTTGGTGTTTTGTGTTCCCTGCCAAGTTTCCCCTTCTCCCCATGTTTGGTTTGGTGAGTTTTCCATGAGAGGTGAGTCTCAGGTGTCTGGAATCCACAGTTTCCTGCCCATATTTAAGATGGAGGATTAATAAGCTGAGCAGAGTCATAGAGCTCATGGTGTGGCTGAACGCTAGGTCTTTTTTTTTTTTTTTTTTTTTTGAGACAGGATCTCACTCTGTTGCCCGGGCTAGAGTGCAGTGACGTGATCTCAGCTCACTGCAGCCTCGATCTCCCAAGCTCAAGGGATCCTCCTACCTCAGCCTCCTGAGTAGCTGGGACTACAGGTGCATGACACCACACCTGGCTAATTTTTTTTAAATTTCTTATAGAGACAGGGTCTCACCATGTTGTCCAGGCTGGTCTTAAACTCCTGGGCTCAAGTGATCCTCCCATCTTGGCTTCCCAAAGTGCTGGGATTACAGGCATGAGCCACTGTGCCCTGCTGTCTGTGTTTTTCTTCTTTGGATTCCACAGAGAAGATTCTCCTGATTTCCTTCCTAGAGGATAAAGGACTGGCTACCAGTATTCAAGAAGAAAACTAAGGCACCAAGAGATAGAGTAACTTGTCCAAGGTCACATAGCTGGGTAAATCACCCAGATAGACCGCTCGTGACCACCCTGGCTGACCTCGGGGTTGCACGTGGGAAGGATCGATACTGTACTAAAGGAGATGGATTTTTTTTGTTTTGTTTTTGAGACAGAGTCTCACCCTGTCGCCCAGGCTACAGTGCAATGGGGTGATCTCAGCTCACTGCAACCTCTGCCTCCCAGGTTCAAACAATTCTCCTGCCTCAGCCTCCCAAGTAGCTGGGACTACAGGTGCCTGCCACCATGCCAGGCTAATTTTTTTTTTTTGTATCTTTAGTAGAGATAGGGTTTCACCATGTTGGTCAGGCTGGTCTCGAACTCCTGACCTCGTGATCCGCCTGCCTTAGCCTCCCAAAGTGCTGGGATTACCGGCATGAGCCACTGCGCCCAGCCAGGAGAAGGATGTTTTTAAGGCTCTTCAAATCGACCTTCAAGTTAATGTTGATTGGAGTTATAAAGTTTATACTCACATCTCTCTCTCCTTTTCTTCACTCTTGCCACCATTGAGTATTAGTAGTAAAACAAACCAAACTTTGATAGCATACCTAAAACTATTAGAAAGATGGAGAACGTGCAAAGAAAAAAAATGCAGATTTTATAGATTGGATTCGTATTGCATCTATGTATCATACTGAACCTCTTCAGAGAGGTTAATTCAGCTGCCCAGGGCTACACAGTGTGTAATCGGTGTGTGTAGCAGGACTGGGGTCTGGATCTCATGCTCCCAGCCACTGCCTTATCCATTCAGAAAGCACTTTTTTGATAGGGTTCTCATTTGCCTCAAACAATCTGTCGTTTTTCCTCCTGGGGTGCATCTCACTTATCTTTGAACTCGCCGAACTCCATGTGGCACCTGACACATAGTATGTGTTTAGGCCCTCAGTATGTGTTTCTTGACGTGAACAGAGCCCATGTAGAGATGGAAAGAAGAGGCCCACGGAGGCCAGTGGCCTATTGCAGGCAGTTATATCACAGGGACTGGGTCCCATCGCTCCAGGACGGGCCCAGGCACCATCCCGGAGGCCAGATCAACTCACTGGAACCTGAGTAAAACCCAGCAAGGGTCAATGGTTTAGCCAACAAAGGCCTTGAGTGCTCAGAGAACACCTGATTGGGCAGATGCTCTGGTAAGGAGAGAGCCCAGAGGAAGTTGCACCAGCTCCTGGAAGTGGTGGCTTAGCACAGGGCCCAGAAGGAGGGGCAGAAGAGAGGGAGTTGTTGTTTTCGTTTTCCTAAGTTGTCAGCTTGGCTCTGGTGCTAGGGTTGCCAAATAAATATGAATTTCAAATAAACAACAAATAATTTTTAGTACGAGTATATCCTGAAAATTGCCTGCGATATACTTATACTAAAAAAAAAAAAAATCATTATTTAAATGCAATTCCAATTTAGCAGCGTGTTCTGTTTTTTATTTGCTAAACATGGCAACCCTACCTGGTGCCAGCTGCCCCCAGGCTGGTGAATGGGGCACCCCTGGGGAGAGCAGGGGTCTAGGTTTGTGGTGTGGTGCTGCTGTGACTTGGCTGTAGACGTTCAGGCAGATTCATGGTCTGCACGTACCTGAGGAGTCTGACCACGTGTTCTGTGGAATCTCTTCCAGGCCCAGGAGGTGAGGTGGACCCTGATCAGGACCCAGGTGTGAGCTTTGCACTTTTCGGTAACCTCTGGCCTGGGAGGGGCCTTTCTTCAGTTTTAGAAATTTACCTTCCAATCGGGCTCCCACTCCAGTTGTTTTTCACTCCTCCAGCACTGCCATCGCTCTCATCTGAGCCTCTCCCTCCTGCAGCCCTCCCTGGCCACCACCCACCTCCAACAGCCAACCCTAAGTGGCAGAAAATACCCTCTAACCAGGGAAGTCAGACCTTGCCACTCCTCCAGGCAAACCCTGGAAGGGCTTCCACTTCACTCAGCAAAGAGTCCAGAAATCCTTCCAGGGGCCTCTGCCTTCTGTTGCCTCCCTCTGGCCAGCAGTCTCTGCTCAGGCCACCCAGGGCTCCTTGCTGTTCTTCAAACAGTCAGCACGCCCCTGCACTCACTGTTCAAGTCTCTGCTCATGTGAGCCTCCCGGAGCCTCTCTTGCCGCCTCACTGCCTGCTGCCTCATCTCACTCTCTGTGATCACCTTGCTTGCCTTTTTTTCCATGGCAAGCATCACTCCTTGCAGTACATTTGCATTTGTTTGCTGTGGTTTTCAGTCTCCCCCAAGAGGGAAACCAGCAGGAAGACAGGGCTTTGTTTTTTTTTTTTTTTTTTTATCTGGGCATCTATCATTGATCTGTGTGCAGCTGTGCCCCCAGAACCCAGTACACACAGAAGGGCACATAGTAGGGCTGATTATAAATTGTCAAAGAAAGGAATCAGGAAGTTTTAGCTCCAAGAGGCATGCTTGTCTGTCCAAGGCCACACAGTCAGCAAATGCCAGTTCGGTGCCCTTGGTCTGTCTGACTCCAGAGCCAGTGCACATTGATGCATTTAAGCTGCCCTTGAGGACTTCCAAATCTGACACTGGAGGAGAGAGTGTGCCCTTCTGGGATTCAGTCTGCCTGTCTGTGGCAGGGGAGCTGGCATGATGCTCTCCAGCCTCTCCCAGTTGCCTCCTCTGGGATTCCTTACAGCATATTGGCCGATGGCTGATCGCAACCTCCCAGACAGCAAGAAGGCAGAGGGGAGCTGCAGGGCTTTGCAGGAGGCCAGCCTGGGGCTGTCTAGACACCAGCCACTCCTGTGGACAGTGCAGCAGCAGCAATGGCAGAGCCGGGTGACTCTGATTCTGATCAGGGTGACCTCCTCGGGGGCAGCACCCCAGGACTGACAGAGGAAGGCAAGTCAGATATTGCCAAAGCCTGGTCCCCTCCCTCCTTTTAGGATGCCCTGGGGTATCCCCTGAGGCCCAGCAGCATGGGTCACAAACCCTGTCATGCAAAATTTCCCACTCCTAGGGTGCTGAGGGAGAGGGTGCCTGGAGCTGTGGCCACGCTCACTTACTGCGGTGAAACACTTCCACGCAGGTGGGCACAGAGGCTGTCGAATATCCATCCCAGAGTAAGTGAATGACATTGCCAGAGGCTGCTGCAGGGGCGGTAATGGACTGTAGCCACTGAGGGGTCCGAGGGGCAGCCTGGCTGTGAGGGGTGTGTAGCTGCTTTCATGGAGCAGGTGGGGGCCGGGCAGCCCCTGCGGTGGGATGTCAGTGGGGTCCAGACCAGGCTCTGGGTCAAAGCCATGTAAGGAGCTCTGGCATCAGAGTGTGGCTTGAGGGCAGTATCCAGCCTGCCCTCGGTAAAGCCTCGGCACCACAGGGACGGTGGTGGGAGTTTTGGATGAGGATCTCTGCGTCAGACCATGGCTCACACATTTGCACCATCTATCCGATGACATGAAAGTCCTCACCAACCACGTCTGGGTGCAAGTGAAGGGAAATGTAGATGGATTTGGCAAGCAATCTGTTATAACTTGCATCACCGGGTAAGCAGTTTGGTGATCGGTATAGTGTATTTGGCAAATAAAAGGGAAAATATTTTAAAACTTTAGGTGGATATTATAATTTACACAACAGTCCCAGGTGTTAAGCATTTTGAGTATTACACCTGCTGTAACTTAGCCTGTCTCTGTGGAGGCTGCATGGGCGGTGCCCAGGTCGCAGTGGTGTCTACAGAGTGCAGATCAGCCGGGGCTGCAGGAACTGCATCAGATGACCCTGTGCCATTGTAACCCTGGGGCTTGGCAGTAGCTCAGGAGGCCTCTGGGAGCCTGTAGGTGGAATCATGAACTCCAATTCCCAGCACCGGGGTCTGGCAGAGAAAAACTGGCAGGCTGAGGCATCCTTGGTCACCATCCCTTGGAGTACAAAGAGTCAAACCGAGGCCCAGGCTCCTTGTCCCATCTCTGTGTCCAAGGTATGGGTAGAGGCAGGGGACGGTCTGAACTTCTGAGGCAGAAAGCTCCCTCCCCGGACTGCTTCACGTCGGGGGCAGCCCAGCCTAAAATCCCCACCCCGAACTTCCGGCCTGCTGAGGGGCAGCTTTGAGGTCCCAAAGTCTTGGGGGAAATCCCGAGACTCATGAGCTTAGGAATGTGCCATCACCTTGTGGGGCCTCGGCTTCCTCATCTGTAAATGCGGTGACTCCCTGAATCATGGCGCCAGCTGCTCAGGAGGGTTCTCAGAACCAGAGCCGAAAACCCTGCACAGGGCAGGAACTCCGTCATCGCACGATTTTGTGTTTTACACATCCGTTCACAGGTCTGCTGCCCTATCCTCACCCGTGGGAATGAGTGAAGTCCCTTCCAGTGGCTTCTCCCCTGCGTGTGATATAGTCTCAAGCTCTGACCCGGCCCCCAGGGCTCACCTCCTCTGCCCTGCACCCTTCTGAGCTCCCTTCCTCCCCCGGGCCCTGTCTGCGCTCCACTCCTCCCCGGGACGCCCCCGCCCCCACAGGCTTGCTCTGCTGCAGCCACACAGGCCACCTCTTCATGGCGCTCAAGCCCGCCAGGCCACGCCGCCCCACGCCACCCCAGAGCCTTCACATCTGCTGTTCCCTCTGCCTGGAACGCCTGCCTCCTGACTCTCCCTGAGGGCCATCAGCCCTCCTCGGGCCTCTGCTGTATGCCCCCCCCAGAGGACCTCACCAATAGCAAACGTTTTGGGGGCTTGCTTGTGCCCCCACGCCCAAATGTGTGCTCTGGCCCAGGAGCGACCCTGCCTCACTCACTACCTGCCAGGGCCAGGAGGAGCGGAGCCAGCCCTCAGCAGGTGTCAAGGAAGTGAGAGGCTGGCCCTCTGACTGAGGAAGGAGTGGCTGGCTGCATCCAAGGGGGCAGTCACAGGCACCCTGGCATGGCTGGGCAGGCCTGCAGCCCAGTGGTAGGCCGGGCGAGGAAGCTGGCACTTTGGCCGCGAGATCTGGAAGGAATCGAGGGAGGCTGGGTCTGCATGTGGGGCAGTGGCGGCTGTGAAGCTAGAAGTCTCAGGGTCGCCGCCAAATGCGGCAGGCCCCGAATGAGCACGCTGGGCTCATAAAGCTGGCGGCTGGCAGGGTGGTGTCCCCTTCACAGCCACAACTCTTCAAGAGCACTCGTGGCTCTGGCCTGCCTGGCCTGGCCACACAGCGCTTGCACAACAGCTCCAGGGCAGCATCTGCCCTACTCCCTGATGGGGCCAGCCTGGAAGGAGGGCAGCCTGTGGGACCCGCAGTCAGGGGGTGGGTGGTGGTTGGGCCTGCAGTAGGGAGGGCGAGGCTTGGAGGACGTGGGGCTGGGACTTCTGATTGCTCTGCAGGTAGCCCTGCCCCTACCCCAGGGGATGTGCTGCCTTTCCAGGGGCATGCAGCCTGTGGCACCACCACGTTCTGCACAGCTGTTCCTAGGACCAAAGGCCTTGGGCACTTACAGCCGAGGGTACCACCTTCTGTGGTCACTGTGAACCGGACTCTGCAGCCTGACTTTGCCACATGGCCGAGGGTCTCCACATCTCTGGCTTTTGGCATAACCACCTCTCCCTTTTCCACTCTCCTCCCCTGCCCCTGTTGCCAAGGACTGAATAAAATGGGCAGGTTGTAGATGTCAAGGTTTCATGGAGACCTAAAGGCCCCTCCAAAAACATGAGCAGTGGAGTAGGCCAATGCTCACTGTCGTCCAGGACATGCAGGCCCTGAGAATAAAGGGGCCCGAGGTGGCACTGTGTCCCTGGGCCCCCAGTGACAGCCAGGCATGTACCGCCAGAAGACGGGCCCACGCTCTGGGCCTGAGGCTGGAGAGAAGCTGCGTGGGTCTCCTTGTGGGACACCTAGTGGGTGGCACAGTGTCTCTTGGGCACCCCCACAGTTCCCCTGCTTTGGGAGGGGGTTGGAAGGGGCTCTGGGGTCTGGACCCTGCCCTTGGACAGTGTCCTCTGGATACTGCCTTTGGATTCTGTGTTGGACACTTACCTTCTATGGTGACCACCGGCACAATCAGCTGCCCCCAGTGGGCAGACAGAGGCTTGGACAAAGGAAGGCTCCTGGTCACAAGTGGCAGAGCTAGGTCTGCCCAAAGCCAGGACTCTTTGAGCCTCCTTCGAGGTGGTTGAGCCCATGCGCCTCATTCTACAGAGCTCAAAAAGGAGACCCAGAGACCCGAATCACCTGCTCCAGGCCCTCTGCAAGAGAGAGCTGAGACAGCCTAGCCACTGAAGCCTCCCAACCCGTGGTGATGTCGCTGGGAGAGAAACCGAGACACCACTCTCTGCCTCCTCATCTTCCCCCACTCCTGGACCCACTACATCCCTTCAAGGCAGCCAGTGCAGGCTTGGTTCTCACCCCCATTTTGCAGGTGAGGAAACTGGGGCCTAGAAAGGTAAAGTGACTTGTTCAGGATCACACAGCAAGTCAACTGCCTCTGTTCCCAGGATGCTTTCTGTTTTGTGGCCATGGTTAAGAACAGGGCTTTTGGATGGAAACCTGAATCAGTAATCTTGACTCTGCAACCAACTAGCTCTGTAGACTTCGGCAAGTCGCTTGAAGTCAGTTTCTCCCTCTTTAAAATGGAAAAGGATGTTATAGAGTGGTGCTGGGGTCCTTAGCCTGGTACGTCTGCCTGGTACTTTGAAGCACCCCACAAGCAATGACCATTACCATTCCCCAGGAGCCAGCCAGGGCCAGGGTGGGCGTTGGGTCCGCCTGACCCAATTCCCTCTCTGAATCCAGGCCCCCACTGGATAGAGGCTGCCCCGGGTCTGGAGCTCCTGGCGGAGGTGCACCGCCTGTCTCTCCCAGGAGCGGGAGCGCGCTGAGCCTCTCCGGGGGCCATGCCATTGTTTTCTTCTGCCCCAATCTGTTTTGAATAAACCACGTTTTCATCATCTTGAGCAGTAATCCCCAGCATGAGAGGAATATTGTGAAATGTCAGCCCTTTCTGGAGGAATCTCAGCAACATGTTTTTTAATGTTCAGCATCACATATGGGGACAATAAATACTGAAAATATGTGGAACAGAACAGAATGGAAGCGTGCTTGGCACTCGGCTCTGCTTCCCGCTGCCCTGAGTCTGATTTTTGCATCACAATAAATTAGCCAAGAGTAGGAGAGCCCCAGAGGCTCCCTCGTGAGCCCCCTGACCCCAGGAACCAGGCTTTGAATTCCCGGGCTCCGGTCTCCAGGCCCATCCCCAGGTGTTCCCAGGAGAACTGCATGCTGGTCCCTCACAGGGCCATGCCCCACGGGTGTCACCTGCATCAGCGCTCGGCACACCTGCTAAGCCGAAGCCATCTCCCCACCCTGCAGATGCAGTGCTGAGACCCATGAAAGGGGTGCTGGCTGCTGGTCACAGAGCTGGGGCCGAGCCTGGCTGTGAGGACACAGCGCCTGGTGCACTTTTCCTGTGAGGGCACAGGCTTCCAAACTGCCAGAGCTGGGAGGACCTCAATGATTAATTCACCTTGTCCATCCTTCTCATCCCAGAGGTGAGGAGGTGGAGGCTGGGGGAGGGAGGGACTCACGCAAGGTCACATAGCATGTTAGAGAGCCCATGTTTGAATCGAGTCTAGACCCTAATGAGATGCTTGACCTTGGACCAGGCATCCAAGCTCTCTAAGCCTCAGTCTCCTTATCTGTGAAATGGGGATGATACTCACCCTTCAGAGCTCCTGGGAGGATTAGGGGAACCACCCACAAGAGGCTCCCAGAACTAAGCCTGGTGGCAGGAGAGTCAGCTTCTCTTCCTTCCCCACCTGCATTCTTGTCTGCAGCACAGGATATGAATATTTGCCCTGCCTGCCCTGTGGAAAAGCAGGCGAGGGAAGGGGATGTGCCTCATCAGTGATAAAGCAGCGGCCACCTGTACATTTGCATCAGCATCATGGCCAGCTCTCCGAGCTGTCCGGGCCCTGGGCAGTTGGCATCAGCCAGCTGGACAGGCTGACCAGAAAGCACAAATGACCCCAGGGAGGGCCGGCAAGGAGGGCAGGCGAGCTTCTGCTGCTGACTGCATCCAGCCCGGTGGACAGCAGGTCATTCTGGGAGCGTGTGTTCTGTCTTTTAAAGATGCAGAAGTTCAGGTTCAGAGAGGGGAAGACACTCACCTGTGACTGTCCAGAGGGAGTACCAACCCCACAAGCATCCCTAGAGGCCAGGCCTCCAGCACTGGGGTGTCTTGACCACCCAGTGGTTCTTCCCTGCTGGCTCATACTCTGCAGGCACAGGGGAGGCTGCCCTGCTGCCCACCTCCCTCCATCATCTGTTCCATGCTGGTCGCCATCTCTTTGGGTCTCTCCAAGAACGCATGCACTAGCTGACGGAGGGGCAGGTCCCAGCCAAGAGAGGACTTGGGTCAGTCTCGACTCTGGCCCTTGCTACTGGGTGGCCGTGGATCAGTCATTTCACCACTCAGCTTCTCTTTTTCTTTTCTGCAAGGTGAGGCTAACTCTCCTGCCCAGGACTGTTGGGGCTTAGGATTGATTTATGGGACATCCCTGGCAGCTAGTAGGTGCTCAATAAATGAGTCACTGCTGCTTTCTGGGATGAGTCTTCAGGCTTTTCTTCCTAATCTGCACTGGTTTCCATCTGTGCAGGGCCTGTTTTGACCTTGTCTCAAGCTCCCCAGGGTGCCCCCACAGCACAATTTCGGTTCCAGCACCCCCCTCTGCCCTGCCCCTCCCCTGCAGCAGCTGGCTCTCCAAGGCCTTACATATAAGTGAGTCATCTGTTTTGGTCTGGGTCCTGTTGGGGACACTGCCTCTGTCAATCCCAGGCCAAGTGACCTGGCTCTTCCCCAGCAAATCATGAGAAGCATTCACCTACCCACCCCTCCAGCCAGCCACCCACCCCTCTGCTGGTCCCCTCCTGTGCTCCATTTCTCCAGCCATTCCTGTGTTTGGGCCTTCACATCCCCTTTATTTCTCTTCTTCACTGATTCATTCACCTCCTGGGCCAGCACAGGGCCTGGCACATAATAGGTGCCCAGTAAAAATGTGTCCACCGATTAGTCCGTCAGCCATGTGTTTGTCCCTTTCCCAATCTTTCATTCAGCAAACCTTTATTGACCTGCCTCCCGACTGCTCAGGGAATTTTTGGGACTGGATCTTGGCATGGGGAGTCCCATGAAAATGGCCAGAAGAGGAGAGGAGGAATCCCAGGGCTGGGGGAAGGCAGCAGGGGAGCTGGTTTGAGGTGCTGGCCGGGAGTGGAGGAAGCGCTCAGCCTCTCAGGGAAGCTCAGCTGGGCAGGGCTGGGATGAACCTGGGAGGGGCAGAGTGGAGCTTCGGCTTGTTTAGGATTAGGAACCCCTGACCCTAGGATGAGTGGGGTAGATGGGGCTACAAAGAGAGATGAAAGGGCAGGAAAAGGGGCTGGGAGATACCCAGGCAGAGGAGGCCTGGTGTTCAGGTGCCCACGAGGGGCCAGCATGAGTAAGGAGAGAAGCCCAACATCCTCTCTTCGGGGACAGAATCCAAGGTTTGCTCAGTAGTTGAGGAGAGGGCCTTAAAGGGGAGCCACCTGGTGGCAGCATACCCAAATTACCGACTAAGCCCTCAGATGAAATGGTATCTGGAGTGGGAGGCGCCATCCCTGCCACACCTGGGCAGTGCTGAGCAGCTGGACTTCCTCTGAAAGCCTGAAGGGTCAGCGTCCACATAGCCCTCCCTGCTCTTATCTGTGTTACCCCAGAGGCATGAGGCAGTGAGGGGTGATGGCTATGTTCACGGGCTCCTGTATAGCCCTGAAGAGTCTGTCCGGCACTGAAATCTTCCCCATACTACAAAATGACTACCTTTCAATCCCCCCACACACAGAGCTCCTGGAAACCAGGCCGAGGAGCCCTGGGACATGGGTGGGACAGAGTGATGGGGAAATCACGCCAGGGAGGGCATGCGGGGTTGTAAATGCTTCCACCCTGGACCCCCATTGGGTGGATCCCTCGGAAAGGGCTGTCCCCCACCACATACTGAAGGACAGCAGGAAGGCAGGTGGCCCCAGTGTGGGGTAGGGTCCCCTTGGCCAGGGTAGGAACTCTGGTGAGTCAGAACCCAAACCCGATCAAGCCCACTGCTGTCCATACCCCCCTAGAAATTGTGACTGTGACTTCCTTCCCATCAGCATGGCTCCTGGGCTGGGTCTCTGGACAGGCCCTGAGGACATGGGATCCCGTTCAGCCAGGCCACAGAGGACAGCGAGACCCTGCAAAGCTGCATGGTCAGTCCAGGCCACACAAACCCTCTTGGATCTCCACTTTTTGGCTCACCTGCCCCCAAAGTCATCCTTGGCTCTATTTGCTCTCTAAGCCTCAGCAGTAATATTAATAGGGATAATGATAACAATGGCTCCCTGGGTTCTGGGCTCTATTCTAAACTCTTCCCCCATTCGGATTCATTTCATCCTCACAACCACCCCAGCAGGCAGGAGCTACTGTAAATCCCATTTTACAGGTTGAGAAGTGGAGGTAATTTGCCTGGGTTGTATGCTGTTGCTACGTGCCGGCGCTCCACACCCAGCCCTCTTAAACATGGTGTGGCTGGCAGTGGGGAGTGGGAGCCGGGTGGTGACCCCAATTGCATTTTCAAACAGTGGCTTTAATTCACAGAGTGAAAGGCAGGGCACTGGGTGGTAAGACAGCCTGAAGGACGACGAAATGTCATTGGGAGCCTTGGGCCTCGGGGTCTGGCCCCACTTTGGTCCAGTGGTCCAGGAGCAGTGTGGAGTGGGTCCTGCAGGCCCAGGATGGGGCCACCCAGGGGCTTTAAAGTGGATGGCTCTATGCCCTGGTGACCACCCAGTCCCTCTGCCCTGCTCAGAGCCTTCCTCTCCTGGGAAATTTAACAGACAGCTGGGCTTCTGCCCAGTCCCTCCAACCCAACAGTCTTCACCCTGACTCGCCCACACCTCTCAGGAGGCCCCTTGTGACGTCATGTTTTCACACGTGATCTCACCAGTGCCCAGACCCAGCCTGGAGACCTGCATTCCCTCTGCCTTGGCCCCCTTCCTGGGGGCCCCTCCAGCCTCTCTCATCTCCCAGCCCTAGGGCCCCTCTTCACCGTCCTTCAGGCCTGTAGAATTATGTCCTGATTCCTTGCCATTCAAAACTTGCTGTGATCAGGCCCCAGCCAACTGCATCTCTCCCTGTTTCCACCAAACCAGTGGCAAGACAACCCTGAGCCCCGTCCCCTATCGCCCCGCCAGAGCCAATGCTGTTCCCATTACCCAGAAATTCTCCTTGCTCCATCCCCCACCTTAACTCACTGACACCCTGCCCATCCCTTGAGATCCATTCCAAATGCCCCCTCCTCCAGGAAGCCTTCCTTCACTGAGGATTCTGAACCTCTGCTACATCTTTCTAGCTTTCCCAAAGCCTCCCTCATCCTTCAGTAGCTTCTTGAGAAAGAGTATATGGGAGGTAAATTTTTGAGAAGTTTTATGACCCACATTTTTATTCTACCCTTATGCTTGATTAATTTACTTGCATAAAAATTTCAAAATTTTGCTCCACTGTCTTTAAGCAACCATTGTCCAGTGCTACTCTTTTGCCTGATCCTTCATAGGCAAAGTAATTTTTTTAAAATCTCTGTACATGTCTCCAATTTAGGAGGTTTTTGGGGTTCTGGCTGGCTTTTTGGACTTCCTGTTTTTCTATAAACCTCGGTTTCAGCTTTCTCCACAGGGCTAAAGAAACAACCCTTCTCTTATCTGCATTCAAGCTTCTGAAATTTTGCTGAGGCCTCCTCTATCATACTCTTTGTCTTAGCAGATTTTCACCTTTAAACATCTCTTTACTGTCATGCCAGGGTGTCTTAGGAGTAGGCAGGGATAAATTCGCTTGCCCCATTAGCCATATTTGAGAAGTCCCCTGGGAACTAGCTTTGAAGTGCATCCTGGCTACAAAGGCTTGGCGCTTTGCTCCCAGGCACCCAGGCTGCCCTCTTGAGTCACTTATGTAGGGCCCTGGTCTACGTGGTGAATGGCCCTAACCAGGAGCAACTATAACAAATGAATGAGGGCCTGTTTGTGGGTCTGCTGTGAAGTAAGTGATGTGCTTGTTTAAGTGAGGCCCTCAACAACCTGCATCATAGCCGTCCTTGTGAAATGTTGACTGAGGCTGGATCCCAGTACTCAGGGAAAGACAAAAGTCTCAGGCCTGGATGGGTAGGGAATCACTTTGCAATAGGGGAGGAAGGCCTTGTCCGCACAAAAGAATAATTCCAACGGACAGTGGATGCAGAAACATGGCCCTACCCTGTTGTTTCTCAGTAGTAGCCCACGGTCATAGGGGTGTCCAAGGCCTTACTTCTCTTCCTATGCCCTGCCCTGCTCTAAACCCAGTGGACAGAGGGCAGTCCGCTGCACCCAGAGTCCCTGAGACAGCTCTATTCCCGGGCAGCCATTAAGCCACCGAGTGTCTGTTGCACATTAACTACTACTACTGTTGCGCATGGTGTGACGGACATCAGGGAACTCCAGGGGTTTCATTCCAGGAGTGCACAGAGGGTTGGAGTAGTGGAGCAATGCATCAGTCAGACAATCAGAGAGGGAAGGCAAGGACGAAAGGGAGAGAAGAGTTATTGCGGCCCCACTTATATTTGGGGTAGCCGTATAATTTGTAATCCAAAGCGGGACATGTTTGAGAGTGTGGGGCACTATGAATAATAATGCAGGACCCCAGGCGTAAGCTGGGCTGTAGTATGGACTCCCTCCCACTTCAGTACAGGATCTCACTGAAGCCCTAAAACAGTCCTATAATTGGATGGCATTGTCTTCTTGTGAGGGGACAGTCTCTCCGAGAGCACGGGCTCCCTGGGTTCTGGGCTGTGTGTGAGTGAGGTTATGTGTGTGAGGTCATGAAGCCGGAGCTGGCACTGGATCTCAGGTTGGTATGATTCTGTCTTTTCAGCCTAAAACCTGCCTGTTCAGAGACGAGGTTGCTTGACAGGGGCTAGGCTAGGGGGTCGGGGGCCTAATGGAAATAGGGGACTGGAAAGATTGGGAAGATTTTCCAGGCAGCTCAGGTACCCAGCGAGCCTGGGGGCTAGTTCCAGGTCCAGGCTCCTTAGGGCCACAGGGAAACTCGAGACTGCGGCCTGCCTGTGCTGGTGGGATTGAGTCAGCAAATCCACATCCCCCTGACCCAGCCATGCTCCTGGGCCCCATCAGAGAGTCCCCACGGGATTTTCCCCACTGTCTTTTCACACCTACATAAATCTGTGCACATGGTCACAACACAGAGAGTTAGGCCAACACAAGCTATACAGGTGCAACCCACTTGAAATGTGGATGTCCGCAGCTTCACAGATATGACAAGAATATGCACGCACAGACGTCAACATGCTCCATACACACACCCAGTCACCCTTACTTCTGCTTCATGGGCAATGTGTGCATAGGGGCTTCGGGCTGAGACTTTCAACAGTTACCATGTGCCTCACCCCCATGACACTCCCAACCTCTCTCCTGGGAACCCCTGCCCCCCTCTTGAAGGGTGGCAGCTTTGGGCCCCAGCCTTTATGCAAATGCCAAGCCACAGCTCACTCCATCTTTTCTCTCCTCTCTAATTGACTGTTTTCCCTCCTTGCTGGGACTGCGGGAGCCCCAGGTCGGCATTCAGAAGGGCTCTCCCCCCACTGCCCGGCCCCTCCAACCCGAGCTCCCGGCGCTTTTAATCTAGTTACTTTTCTATCAACACACTGGGAGAAAGACACAAAGGGGCATAATCGTATCTGTGGCTGTTGATGTTCAATTAACCACATAACCTTTAGGCGCTCTCTCTCTCTCTTCCCCCCTCTCACCTCACCCCGCTTCTTCAGGCCAGCTGCCCTTCTGGGCCTGACACTGGCTCAGAAGCCCTCCAACACCCCACACCAACGACCTGGCCTCCTGGCCCCTGGGAGATGCCCCACCTTTTAGGGAAGGTAAGCCATCAACCCCAATTCCAGCTGCACTCCCCATCTGACCCCTGCCTGCCCTTGCCCTGCCGGCCCCTTCTGCCACCCCTCCGTCCCTCTCCAGGCCTGGAGCGAGGGGTGCCTCTGGGAGCGGGCACCCCGCAAAACTCCGCTTTCTGGACCTTGTCTGGGGCCAGCAGCTGTCATTTGCCGGGCGTTCCGCTTTCTCCACTGTACCATGCTAATTTTTCGAGGGACAATTTTTTGACAATGAGTCCTCCAGCCCGAACAGAAACCCTTTATGGGGCCGGCCCCAGGGAGGCCGCGGCGCTGCCAAGGCAAACAAAGGCTCATTGCTGCCGCGGAACATGCCTGCGCCTTTCAGGGCCGGGTTCGCAGAGCGCGCCGCCTCCAGCCCGCGCCGAGGTAACACCTGGTCCGCCAACTCCTGGCGCCTAATCAAGATATCAATCACGGCGCGGGGGCAGGGGGGCGCACGGGCGCCGAAGGCTCCAGAACCCGGCAAGTGCAGGTAGCCGGCCGCCTGGCCGGCCAGGGCTGCTTGGCAGGGAGCGCCGGGATCTGGGGGGAAAGAAATCAAGCCCCGAAGCTGAAGGCTTAATTAGGCTGATATCATCCCGCACAAATGTTCCTCCGAGAGGAAGGCTTCTGGGCACCAAAATTATTTTGTGATTAAAAGCGAAAAGGAAGGAGAAATGATTCGGCATTTGGAGGAGTTCGGAGGGCTGGGGGAGGCAGCAGGAGGCTGGGGCGCAGCGCAGCGCCAGGGGCGCGGGACCCAGCCAAGCTCCCCACTCTGCCCCCACTGGGACAGAGAGGCGCAAGGGTTCACCGACCCCTGCCACTTATGGCCTTTGCTGACTGCCCAGGGCTTCCAACAATGCAGAAGAGTGACAGTAAATGTCCAGGTCCCTGCATATAGGTGTTTCTTTGATCTGCACACCAGGCCGGAAAGGCCATGCATGTCGTCGCCATCCCATTTTGTAGATGGGGAAAGTTAGCTCCGAGAGGTGACATCTTGTCCGAAGTCCCACGGCTGGTCAGTGGCAAGTGGACAGTGGCAACTGCGCCTGGAAAACGCCGTCCGTGGCGCGGTCGCGGCGCCAGGGGAATGCCTGACAGCCACCTTCTCTCCCGTGACCGCCGGGCTCGGCATCCGGGCGAGCCACCCGGCTCCGGAGAGCAGGAAACTGGGGAGGGCCGAGCCTCCGGCCACGCCTTGTCAGCCCCGGAGCCTCCACCAATCCCGGGCCCAGAAAGACCAGGCCCGCTGCCGGCCCCGCCCAGCACCTGCGCAGGTAGCTTGCGCAGGCGAACCGCAGGCCCGGGCTTCTGGGGCCTCACGCTGCGCGGAGAGGCTACCCAGCAGTCATAGGCAGGCCTGGGCCAGGTCGTGGTTCTGCCACTTACTCGCTGTACGACCCCTTGTGCCTCACTGTAACATGGGACAACGGTAGTCCCAGCCTCATGGTGCTCTTTGAGGATGGAATGAGCTCCTGCAAGTCAAGCTCAGCCCAGGGCTGGCCGTGGATGTGCTCAGAAGACTCCACATGCAGGCCTGCATCCGCCAGCAGGGCCCGATGTGCCACACTGATATGCTCCCGCAAGGTTGATAAGGGGCTGTGCCCGAGCTTCTCAAGTGCCGCCTGTGCCCTTGGCCATGTTAGTTTTCTCCTGGGACACGCCCCCAGCCTCCCAGGATCTGGCACTGAAGGGGCCCAACGGGAGACCTCCGCCTGACCCAGCCTATGGAGGCGTCCATCCTGAGCGGTTGGTGCCCATGGTGTACTGTTTGTTAAATATTTTGAATATTATTCCTGATCATCTATGTAATAAAATATTTTGCTGTTGGCAAAGACACATATACGGACTCAGGACCCTAAATCTAGGCAGTGTCCTATTCAATCAACCCATCATTCATTCATGAAGTAAGCCACACATTTAGAAAGCTTTTCATTATAGATTGATTGAATCACTGATTTCTGAGCATATTCACTCATAGACTCGGTTGTTAATTATGCGACAGTCACTCCACCCATGTACATAAATCTTTCTCATGGGTCTGTGTGCACCAGGTGGGCCTTGGGCGGTCTCTCCTTTGAGAACCCCACCGTCTCCTGTGGGGGATGGAATGTGTGCACCACCATCTCAAAACCAAGAGCAAATGGTAATTACCAGGAGAGAAGATGGTGTTCAATGAGAGGTGTCAGGCACAAGGAGCAGCAACTGACCTGAGCTTGAAGAATGGACAGGACGGGGGCACTGGGGTGGGGGACTTTTGTCGGCTTTTGAGCAGGGCAGGACAGATGGTTGGATCTGCATTTTAGCCAGAGCTGAGCTGCCTTGCCTCGGTGCCCACTGGTGAAAGCACATGGGCTTTGGAGCAAAACGGTGTTCTAGTTTGATTCCCTAATTAACCTGCTGGGGAGGGGTTGGGCACTCAGGCAAGTTACTGAGCATCTCAGAGTCTCAGGTGTCTCCACTCTAAAACAGGGACAACAAACTTATTTCTTCCAGTTGTTGTGACTTTCTGTGAGCAAACTCAGCACCAAAAACAGGGCATGAAGTAGGTACTTTGTCACACAATGAGTGCCCAGTAAAAGGCTGTTATTGCTCCAAGAGTAATGGGACAAGAGAACAGAGAATGACATCAAGAGACCCCTTGGGGTCCAATCAGCAGTTTGGATGCAGCAAAGAAATGAGACTGCAGTGAGTGAGCTTTCAGGATGAGGAGGAAGGGAATGGCGTTCACTGGAACAAGGACGTGTTAGGACAGACAGGTTTATATAGTGTGTTAGTTTGCTGTGGCAAATTACTTCAACATGTAGTGGCTGAAAGCAACAATCAACATTTTATATGACTCCCAGTTTCTGTGGGTTAGAAATTTCGAAGCGGCTTAGCTGTGTAGTCCCGGCTCGGGGTCTCTTGTGGGGTTAAATCAAGATTTTGGCCAGGGCTGCGGTCACCTGAAAGCTTGACCGAGGCTGGAAGATCTGCTTCTGAGGTGGTGCACTCACACGGCTCCCAAGGCAGTGCTGGGTGTTGGCAGGAGGCCTCAGGTTCTCCCCACTTGGCCTCTCCACAGGGCTGCTTGAGTGTCCTCATGAGATGGAGGCTGGTTTCCCTCATGAGACCCAGGAGACTCCTTCATACTCACTTGGTCCTGCACACCAGCTTTGATTCACCATGACAGGAGAGCACTCAGTGCTGGAGTACAGAAGTCTGGGGGCTTGGGGCTGCCTTGGAGGCTGGCTACCAGAGATGGCGATGTAATGGGGTCACTTTCTGACATACAGACTTGGAAGTGTTGCTCGGGGATGCAGACAGGGAAGATCAGCAGGCCGTTGGCGATGCCAAAAAGTAGTAATATTATTAAGACGATTGCAACTGCTATTATTGCTGCTGCCGCTACATCAAATGCTACTCCCATTTTTAGCACCTAACAGGTGCCAGTGGCCATGCTGGGCACTTTGTGTGCATCCTTCCATTTTATCCTCACAGTGACCCTTTGAGCTCAGTGTAGTCTCCTCCTGTGCTAGATAAGAAAACTGAGGCTCACTCTGGCCTCTGGCTCAAGTTCATATAGTAAGAAGGGTGGAGCTGAGGTTAGAACATCAGAAAGGGTTGGAATCAGGGCAGCTCTGGAGACCTGGGCAAGAGGAGTTGTGATCTTTCCCATCAAGCAAGGCCATCGGGTACCTGATGCTTCGTTTCACATTTCTGTGATGAAGAATGTGATTGGTCCAGCCTGAGTCAAGTGCATTCTCCAAGACCAATCAATCATGGCCAGAACACTAAATACAGCACGGGAGTGACACTGTGTGCTGTCCATGTGCGTGCCTGTGTGTGTGTGTGTGTGTGTGTGTGTGTATGTGTGTGTGGTGTGAACTCCCAAAGGAATCATCATGAGCTAGGCTTCCATCCCCAAAGGAGTCAACTAGAGCAGGGGTCAGCACACTTTGTAAAGGGCCAGTTTGTGGTTATTTTTGTCCTTGTGGGCCACATGATCTCTCTCGAAACAACTCACCTCTACCTTTGCAGCACCAGAGCAGCCAAAGACCATAGATATCCACCAGAGAAAAAGAGCGTGACTGTGTCCCAATAAAACTTTATTTTTAAAAACAGGCAGGGGGCTCTATTTGGCTTGGGAGCCATAGTTTGGCAATCCCTGAACTAAGTGCTAAAATTGTTCCCTGGTTGTTTTAATTTTAATTTTTGAGATGGAGTCTTGCTGTCTTTCCCAGGCCAGAGTGCAGTGGTGCGATCTCAGCTCACTGCAACCTCCTCCTCCCGGGTTCCACCTCAGCCTCCAGAGAAGCTGGGATTGCAGGTGTGCGCCACAACACCCGGCTAATTTTGTATTTTTAGTAGAGATGGGGTTTCACCATGTTGGCCAGGCTGGTCTTGAACTCCTGATCTTAAGTGATCTGCCCTCCTCAGTCTCCCAAAATGCTGGGATTACAGGCGTGAGCCACCGCACCCAGCCCCTGGTTGTTTTAAAATCTTCCTTTCCTGTCTGTGGTGGACATGACATGTGTCACCAAGAGCCCCGCCTCTGCCACGGAAGGCCTTGCTGCCCAGCTGCAGGGAGTAAGGCCAGGACACAGCTCCAGCTGTCAATTTCCCGGGAGGCCTCTGCTGTGGAGGGCCACCTCATCCAAGGCCACAGCCTTGCTGGGCCTGCCAGCAACAGGTTACAGTACTGTGTCTGGAGGTTCAGCTATTTTGGTCTGGAGCTCCCCGCTGGTCATCCTAGTACATCATCCACCTCTGTCCAACCCTGTTTTTACTATCAAGCATGCATTTCTTGGACAAAATGGGGAAAAAACCCCAATCTTGTAATATGGTACATTAATTGATAAATATCACACAAGCGTGGTACAAAGACTAGCTGCTCTCAGGGGCTGGGGGAGGAAGAGATCTCTAAGGGCCAAAGCAGTCCAGGATGGCTTCCTAGAAGAAGGGCATGGGAGCTGCCTGTCAAGGATTCCTCCCTGAGTTAATTTGCTGTGCTAGGTGCTGGGTGGGCTGGCACTGGGTGGGCAGGGTGGCTGGGGCAGTCAGTCTTAATAGGAGGGTGGCCATGTGGGCAGATACTGCTGCAGAGATGAGAAGGCCAAGCTGACCTGAAAGAAGGGCCTGTTTCAAGAGGGAAACAGGTAGAGTGCGCAGAGGGAAAGTGAGGGGCTTGTCCCAGCTCAGGGCATAGTTCTGGGAAGGGCCTGGCAATGGCTTTGTCCATATCTCAGAATTCTGCACGTTTCCACCATGAGTGAGGTCTTGGTGGCTAAGAATCTTCTACCCTTGAGTCTTCAGTTCTGTGTGCATTTCTGTGCTTCTGGCTTTGTAGTGTCACTGGGACCGGTTTGGGAAAACAACAGACAAAAACAAGCCCCAGCACACTGCCCTACCCCATCGTTCTTGGTCATTCAGTCCCTGCCAGGGACCCCAGCCATGACCACTGCTTTCAAAGAGAGGTGACACACCTGTACACTCACCAGGGATGCTGTGACAGGGGCCATGGCTTAAAACACAAACCAGCTTCCCTGAAAGGGGTGCCTTCAGAAAGGCTCTGCAGAGCAAGGGGTGATGTGGAAGGATGGGCGGGATTTCTACAGGCAGGCAGATGGGGGTACCTTGGAGAGAAGAGTGGCCAGCCTCGGACCTGCCAGGCGATGAGGGCAGTTGTGTGGCTGGCCTGCTTTTGACCTTCAGGAAGGGTGCTGCAGAAGATGAGGCTGGAAGAGCAGGTTAGCACCAGGTCACACCGGCCTGGCCACCATGTGGAGGGCCCCAGTTGTGTTTCCTGCTAGAGCCTGAGCCCCTGAGCTATCAAAGAGGCAGCTGGGGTCACACGCAGGGGCAGTGGCAGCCACAGAAAGAGGAGCTGCATGTTTCATCGTGCACATTTTATGAATGTGGAAAATGAGTGCAGAGGGGAGAGGAAGCTGCTTCAGGCCATGCAGCCAGGCGGTGGCCAGGCCAGTTCTGCCTCAGGTTTTGTGGGCCCCACTTCTTTGGCTCTGCAGGGTTGGGACTCCCGGCTCTGCAGCTTGGGACTTTCTGAGCAGCACCCTCCAATCACACAGGAACAGGGACAGTCTGCCCTTGCCCCAAATCCTCTGGGTTCAGGCACACCTGAGGGCCCAAGACATCTGTCCCCAAGATCGTCATACCCCTGATTCATCTATTGTCCAGTTGCATACCATTTCAATTGCACAGCCAAGTAGGGGCCGGGGGGAGGCACATTTGGCAATAATTCATTATTCAACAGAGGGTTACTAAGTGCAGGTGTGTGACAGGTGATGGATTCTGTGGTGAGCGGGACAGATGCAATGGACCACAAAGCCCTACACTTGGAGAACCCTTGACCCTGATATTACTTCTCCTGAAAATTACCCAGAGGTAATAGTCATAGCTATGCAGTGACATCAGAAAGAACTAGCCTATGCTGGAGGTGCCAGCAGAGCAGGACTATCCCCCAAAAGCAAGAAATACATTTGAAAATTAATGCAATACCTCAAGCAAAGCAGAAAAGCCCGTGTATTTAATGGTGCACCTTGTTGCGGGACTGCACCAACTAATTCCAGTGCTTGGAGGCCTCTCAGTTCTTAATCTGGCTCTGAGGAGGACCTCAAGGACGCAGCTACAACCGTGGCTGGGGAGTATTGTGTAAAATAATGAAAATTAGAAACGACTCCAATGCCCAGCAAGGGGGGATTGATTAGCTACCTCAGGGGATGTTGCATGATTTCACTCTGGGTAATTGCTAGAAAACATGAGGAATACTTAAAGGCTTAGGGGAATAGTATCACACAGAGCTGCCTCGGCTTAGCAGGTATCAAAACAGTGCTTAATATAATCCGCTTTGGTGTTCGTTTATTTGTTTGTTTTTAAAGTATAGAGGCATAGAAAAACCTGAAAGAAAAGATCCCAGAATGTAAGAAGCAGACATCTATAGCTGGTGGAATTACAGGGAATGCTTCTTATATGATATTACATTTTTGCTTTTATGCATTTTCCAAATTTTCTTTAATGAGTATATGTTACTTTGGAAATGAATTACAAACTTCAAGTGTGTCATGTAGAGCACCAGCCCAGCATTTGCCGAGCTCTCTGGAGCGGATCAGGTGGAGTCCTAAGCTGGCCGTGGGCCAGGCAGGGCCTAGCCCTAAAAGCAGAACTGCCCAGAGCCCTTCCTTGCGTGAGAGCTCCTGGCAAAGGGGTTGGGATTCCCAGTATGAGGTACCCCTCAAGGGAAAATGAAGGAAAACATGAAACCAAAAACTGCCTGAGTTGGTTGTGATCACAAACGCATGAGGCTGCAGCCCCAGCCGGCAGGTTTTCACTCACCTGCCCAGGGGAGCTCTGGGCACCACGCCAGGCCTCCTGCAGCCAGACTGCAGCCATGGTTGGTAGTTCCACCCACTGCATCCCTGGTGGAGCAGGCCCGAGGGAGGTTCCTAGGAAAGCCATGGCACACCCAGACTGGGATCTGGAGGATGCGGAATCCAGTGGGAGGAAGTGAAGGCAGGGAGGTGAGAGGCCAGTCCAAGGCGTCAGCGCTGGGCTAGCACAGCTCAGAGCACCAGCCACCCATTCCCCACTGCTCACCAACCTTCATTTATCCTTGGAGTCTCAGCTAGTGCCTTTGTGACACGATGTTTACGTCGTCATCATAGTTAGTGTTCACTGAGGGCCTCCCCGACTTCTGATCCCTGGGATGCAGCCTTCCCTCCTGGGGCCTCCTGGCCAGGAGCAAAGAGCCCTGGCCGGTCTCTTCATGTGGAGCTGTCAGGTAAAGGCACTTAGACTGCAGCACCAAATCGGCTCCTCTTCATGCCTGCCTTGATTTCAGGCTGAAGTCCTTGATGCAAGAAGGTGGCAGAAGAAAGGGGATGTATTTTAGTTCAAGTCCAAAGAATAGCTATCTATAGACTACTTGCTGTATGCTCACTGTTATTACAGATACCTGGTGGAGTTCAGGGGAGTGATTTAATATGAGAAACTTTGGAAAATAATGTAGGATTGCGTATAATCTGGGGATGTGGGGTGTGTGTGTGTGTGTGTGTGTGTGTGTGTGTGTATCACTATCTAATACCTGTTATGATGAGCAGGGAGGGCTTCCTGAAGGAGGTGGGCTTAAAGTGTGAGATGAGTGGAAAAGGCAGGGGAGACCTGGCCAAGCAGGCAGATTGGTGAATGCCATGTGGGAGGCCAATGAGGTTGAAGCAGGCCGGGAAAGGCAGGGCCCGTGTGAGGCCATGGATGCTCTGGGAAGGGCGTGGGTTTTTGGGGTCAGGCAGATCTTGTTCCCATCCCTCCTCTGCCCATTGTCAGCTCTGTGATCATGGCCAAGTTTCTGGGCATGTATGAGCCACATTTCACTCATCTGCCAAATGAGGCTGGTGATCTGGAGAAAGCCCCTGGCTTGGTGTGGTTCAGAGCAGGACCCTTCTCCCAGAGAATACCAGGTCCAGGAGTCTGGAATTGGTGCCCAAGACCTGCAAGGAAGTAACAAGCGGAGCCGGGAAACGAGTGCTCGGAGTGAGATGAATGAGTCAGCGGGAGTAAGTCCACATGACCTGGATCACTTTCCAGCTGTGAATTCAGGGAGGCAGAAGGCAGGATGCCCCCTGCCCCGCTGATGCTGTCATTTAGGCGAGTGCTCAGCACTCCAAGTTCATGCTCATGGGCCCCAAGGCCTCTCTCACCTTTGTTTCCATCTTCCCTCCCTCCCACCTGGTTTACAGCAAATCTGTGCAGGGGTGGGTTTGGATCCCCCCAGACCCTCTGGGGCTTGCTGTCTGGTCAGGATGCTGCTCTCAGCCCGTAGAGGCCTCTGAGGTCCCTCGTTCCTGTGGAAGTTGCTCCATCCAGCCCACCAATAGGGTCGGGATCATCTCTTCTTTTGCCATTCCTCTTGTGTAGGTGTATATTCCACAGCTGGTGCCCTGTTATTTGAATTCCAGGTTTTAAAATATTGCTTCCAGCCGGGCACAGTGGTTCACACCTGTGATCCCAGCACTTTGGGAAGCTGAGGTGGGAGGACTACTTGAGCCCAGGAATTTGAGACCAGCAAGGTGAGGCCCCATCTCTACAAAAAATAAAAACAATTAGCTGGGCATGGTGGTGCATGCCTGTGGTCTCAACTACTTGGGAGGCTGAGGCAGGAGGACTGCTTGAGCCCAGGAGTTTGAGGCTGAGCAAGACCCTGTCTCAAAAGAAAAAAAATTGTTTCAGTTTCATTATCTGTAAAATAATATTCAACTCAGTTATTGGGGGTCCCAATGGGGATTTGCAGAAGTTCACCACCTGGTGAGTCCCATGGGACACCTGGGGCCTGAATGGATGTGGGGAGGACTCCGGTTTAGAAGCCAGGTGAATACAGAGGTAGAGCCAGAGTGTGGGGGGGCTTGGCGGGACATAGGGTACTGTGGGCGCATGTGGGGACAGCACTGTGGTCTGGACGTTGCAACACTCACGGCAAGGGGGTCAGCATGAGGGGTGGACAAGGACCCTTAATGAGGAGTCCAAGTGGAGGAACAGGGCAGGTGTGCTGCTGAGGGCTGGGGACCCCCTGAGTTACTGGGGCAGCGGGCAGCAGGCTGAGGTCTTCAGGCATGCAGAGGCAGCTCAGAAGCATTCTGTCTTGGCCCTCAATGCCAGCAGGGTGTCACCAATGAGACTGGAGGCTGTTCAGCTTGAGTGGGTCGGAGAGACATGAGATGATGCACCAGCCAATAGTAGCTCCCATTTCTGAAAATCAGCCTGGTTCTGGAATGTGTGAAGTCTCTGTGGCCTGTGTGGAAATTACTCCAGGCTACAAGAGAGGGTCTTTTGGCTGTGTTGGGTCCAAATCTAGGATCCTCAGGGAAGCAGCCCATCTGACTCTTGGCAGCAGGGACCTGAATAGTATGAGGCTCCTGGCCTCCAGAAGGAGGGGCCTGGAAGAAAATAGGGAGAAAGAGGCAGAAAATAGAATGTGGGGAGACTTGGAGTTTCTGGGAAAGCAGGCCTGCTCAGCAGGGCTAGAGTGGGCCTGGAAGATGGGGAAGAAGGGAAAGTTCTATTGTATTGTTACTGTTTGGAACTAACTTGAATGTTCGTATCATTAGTCCAATCCTGCAAAAATACATTGCCCAAGGCCATAGAAGCGGATTTGGGCAATGGGGTTCAGGGCACCATGGCTGGAATCCCAGCAGAGAATTGTCCTCTGCCCCCCAGTGGCCTCCTGGCAGGGCAGCACACAAGGGCTCTGGATCTCAGTGTTGGTCAGAAATGAGACTCTGGGTAGAGAGGGGCCTGGGAGCCCTGCACCAGGGACAAGAAGAGCTTCTCCCCCCTTTCACTCCATCCCCACTGCCCAGGCAGACGCAAGGCCCCTCTCTGAAGCAGGGAGTGCTCTTCAGGGCACAGAGCCAAGCCCAGCTCCACAGGTGCCAGGTCAGGGCAGGTTCTCCACCGGCAGCTGAGCTGCAGCATGCAGGGGTGCCTGCCAGGGCTGGGGGTCGGCTGGCAGTGCCACAAAGCTGAGTCCCCCCACCGCCCCTGCCACATAGGAATGAGCCAGTACCTCCCAGACACTGCAGGCACAGATGTCAGGGCCACAGCCAGCATGAGAGGGACAGCGCTGCAATCGTACCCTGCCTCGAAGAGTGAGGGTAGCACTTTACTTGGATGAGATCTGCTTTTGACCGCAGATGTGCGTAGCTGGTCTCTTGCCCCTCTATGTAAATTTTGTAATTTTCTCATTAACTTCTTGTCCCTTCCGATGTGGGGCTGCCTCTTCAGGCCCTGCAGGTCTAAAGAAAAGAGGAGGAGAGGATATGTTCACTGCTGTATTTCTAACACAAAACAATGCTTGGTGGGTGATTTGAATGAATGAAGTCACAGCCCAAGCTGGCCGTGGAGGATTCGGTTCACAGGTTGGCTCCCAGCTCCCCTGGGTTAAGCACTGTTCTTGCATTCATTAGAGGGAGGGAAAAGGAGTCTCTGAAAAGACAGCCTCTCTTCCCCCCTTACCAGATCATCACACTTTACTGTGACTTTGTTTTGCATGGAGCTCTAAACTCAGGAGTATCCAATCCCACCCTCCTTTCTCTAGAAGGTCCAGAGACAAAGGTGACACGATCACAATTGTGCAGCAAGTGAGTGAAGCCATGGGCTTTCTTGTGGGCATTTGGAGGGTCCGAGGGCAGCATGGGCCACAGCTGCCTGCTGGGATAGGGGCTGGGAAGCTGTGAGCTGGGCGGCCCTGGCCTCAGTTGGCAGTAAGGATTGAGAGAGGGAGGCAGCAAGTTGTCGTGAGGAAGGTGAAGGTGGGGCCCGCCTGTGGAGACCCCTTCGCCCTCCACTCCCATCCCCACCCCCAGCCAATGCCTCCTTCTCCACATGAGCGTTCAGGCCAGTCACAGTGATCTTTGAGTGGGTCCTGCTGGCTGGACAGGGTCTGCACTGGACGTTGAACTTCCCGTCAGCGATCCTGGATCTTACCTCCTCTGAGTCCCCCAACCCTCATCCCACATGCCTGGCCCCAGGCGGGGGCTGTGGAATCAATGAATCAATGAATGAATGCATGCATGGATTGTTGTAGGTGGAGAATGGGGACAATTCACAGACCAGCACTTACAGAGGACTGAGCAGGTGGCCACCATGTCCCTAGGCACATAACCATGTCTCGTTAATGACAAAGCTTCCACCTCACATCACAACATGGGCGGCAATTCAGAAGATCATGTGGCAGCCCATATTCTTTCAACACAAGGATCTGTCCCACTGCTTACTGGAAAGATTTCAGACGTGGCTTGTCCATAACTATATGAACTAGGCCGTGAGGCCACAGCAACTGTACCACGGTGTCAGTCAGGCTTAGAGTTTGTCTGGGCCCACAGTACAGAGGGTGGCCTGAATGTGGCTCTGATAAGGCATGGCACCTTCACTGCAGGTGATGAGTCACCCTGGGGCCCTATTCAAAAGGGAATTCCTCAACCCCACCAAGTCATAGTAGGAGACCTGAAAATGGCCAACATGATGTGCTGTAAGGAATTCCACTTGGCCAGGGTGGAGAAGACAGCCAGAAGATAGTGGGAAAAGCAGGGTTTCTGCAGCGAAGCTTCTACCCTCCCTGTACCCCATCCCTCCAGGTCAGCTCCACTGCTGCACTTCTGCCACAAGGATGGTTGTCAGAGGAGACACAGCCAGGGTCAAATCTAGTCTCTCTGGTTTGAGACCAGCCTGGGCAACATGGCGAAACCTCGTCTCCACAAAAATACAAAAATGAGCCAGGTGTGGTGGTGCACCTGGAGTCCTGGTTACTCAGGAGGCTGAGATGAGAGGATTGCTTGAGCCCAGGAGTTGGAGATCGTGCCACTGCACTCCAGCCTGGGTGATGGACAGAGGCCCTGTCTCAAAAACAAACAAAAAACAACAGACACATGGGCAAAGAAGATAAGCAGTTGGCAAGTAAGCACATAAAAAGATGATCAACATAATTAGTTGTCAGAGACGTGCAAATTATAACCACAGTGAGATACCACTACACCCGTAAGAGGACACCTGAAATACACAAGCAAACCTGACCATACTGAGGGCTGACAAGAATGTGAAACAATTGGCTCTCTCATACATTACCAGGAGGACCGCAGAAAGGTACAACCACTTTGGAAGATAGCTTGAAAGCTTCTTAAAAAGCTAAACAAAACACACCATATGATCCAGCCATTTCACTTCTAGATATTTGCCCAAGTAAAATGACTTACGTCCACACGAAAACCTGCATGTGAGTATTTACCGCAGCTGTATTCATAATCAACAAAAACTGGAAACAACCCAGAGGCCCTTCAAAAGGAGACAGAAGCAAACCCTGGCACATCCATAGGATGGCACGCCACTCAGCAACAGGAAGGAAGAAACTGCTGATTCACAAAACAACAAGGATGAATCTTAAATGCATTTTGCTAAGTGAATGAAGCCAGAAAGAAAAGACAACATATTGTATGACTCCATTTATATGACATCCTGTAAAAGATAAAACCAGTGGAATAAAAAGAAAATCAGTGGTTGCCAGAGTTGGGAGAAGGAGCTGACCACAAAGGAGCCTGGCGAGGGAAGTTTGAGGGTGATGGAGCTGTTCTGTTTGATGCGGTGGGGGTTGGATGCATGACTCTAAGTACGTGCTAAAATCTACAGAACTATATGCCACTAAGAGTGAATTTTACACTATGCAAATTTTAAAAAATCAACTACAGTGTGGGGGTGGGGGAGCCAAAATGGAATGCAGATGTGACCAGTGAATCATGCTTTATCACAAGTGAGTAACACTGAACTAGGTGAGGAACTAGGAGGCAACCTCGGTAACGTTGGAAAATAGTGTTTTGTTTGGCAACTGTGAGGCTAAGTGAAAAAGGACTGTTCACAAACATTGCCTTCTAGTTGGTAAATTTGTTTCTCACAGGGGTACAAGCTAGCATTCTGAAACTACTGTACATGTATGCTAGGGTTGAACAAATAAGTAAATCTGTTGTAGATATTGAAAGCCAGGTGTCTCATTTCAGAGAAAGAACCTACAAATAATACAAAGGAGAATGCTGTAATGAATCCTGTGATGTTGGACTGGAGAATGAATTCTGTACACACACAGACGCACACACAGAGAGAGAGACAGAAATAAATGTAAACACGTGTATATGTGGGTTAGTGTATAAACATGTGTTTCCTAACTCTGTCCACTATGAGGGCCTAGAAGCAATTGCAATGAGCACATGTAGCACACAGTCCTTTGTTTCTAAATATAATTCTCCAATAAAAGCTACCAAGTCTCCTTGAAGAAGTGGTTGACTTCAGGGTTGAGGCAGAAAAAATATAATACTGGAAAAAAAAAAAGTGCATATAAAAAGAACACAGGAGACAGGAGGGGCTTCAGACCCTCCTGTAGAGGAAAATGGGGTGGAGGTACTTGCCCAATTCCTCCTGCTAAGTATAACAAAAAACCCTGGACATGATATGTAAAACAAACATAAGAGGATTCTGAAATGTGAAGAGGTGGCAGACTGGCTAGGGACCTCTGGGTGACATGGTGGTAAGTCCCATGGTTTTTTTTTGTTTTTTTTCCTCATATATCTCAGACTTGGAGATAAAGAGCCTTCTAGCCCAGAAACCCTAACTGGCACAGTAAAAAAAAAAAAAAAAAAAAAAAAAAAAAAAAAAAAAAAAGCCCCTCTAGCCAAAGGATCAGGAAAGGGGCCGACTAACAAGACAAACTAGTTTTCTATTTTTCTTTTCTGGTTTTCTTTTTTTTTTTTTTTTTTTTTGAGATGGAGTGTCGCTCTGTCACCCAGGCTGGAGTGCAATGGCGCAGTCTTGGCTCACTCAACCTCTGCCTCCCCGGTTCAAGCAATTCTCCTGCCTCAGCCTCCCGAGTAGCTGGGATTACAGGTGCATGCCACCACGCCTGGCTAACTTTTGTATTTTTAGTAGAGATGGGGTTTCACTGTGTTAGCCAGGCTGGTCTTGATCTCCTGACCTCGTGATCCACCTGCCTTGGCCTCCCAAAGACCTGGGATTACAGCCATGGGCCACCATGCCGGGCCTGTTTTCTATTTTTCTAATTTATTTATTTATTTATTTATTTTACTTGTATTTTAAGTTTAGGGGTACATGCGCAGAATGTGTAGGTTTATTACATAGGTAAATGTGTGTCATGAGGGTTTGTTGTACATATTGTTTCATCACCCAGGTATTAAGTCTAGTGTCCATTAGTTATTTTTTCTGATCCTCTCCCTCTTCCCACCCTCCACCCTCCAAACACACACACCCAGTGTGTGTTGTTCCCCTCTATGTATCCACGTGTTCTCATCATTTAACTCTCATGTATAAGTGAGAACATGCAATATCTGGTTTAAGATGAAAAAATTTTCAATGGCAACTCCCTACTCCAGCCAAACATCACAGAAGAAAAATGTGGTTCCATCTCCAGCCCTGTAGCAAAGGCCAATGGGCCTTTAGACTAGCACTCTTGCAAGGCTGTAATAAGGCACCCCAGCATTCTCTCTGAGTGGTGTTAGAGAAGGTCTAGTGAGGGCAGGGACTTTCATCCCCACTCATCCATAAAGAGATGCCTCACTTTCTTCCCCTTCCCCACACTGGGGTGATGCCAGAGGATGCTCACTGGAAAATCATGACTTTCACATTCTCCACGACAATGATGCCACCATCACCTAAGTAGCAGTGGAGACCACATGGGAGACAGAACTCCCACCCCACCACTGGAGGCCAAGGGAGGAACCTGGACTTCTATCTCCACCTGGTGGTAACAAGGTATTGACCCCCACTGCCGCTGATAGAGTGGTATCAGAGAAAGCCAACTAAAACAAATGGTTTAAAAAACGTTCAGGTTTCAATAAAAAATTTCTCATTATACTGAGAACCAGGAAGATCTCAGATGAATGACAAAAGACATTCAATAGATACCAACACCAAGATGACAGAGATGTTAGAATAATCTGACAAAGGTTTTAAAGCAGCCATGGTAAAAATGCTTCAATAAGCAATTACAAACACAGTTGAAACAAATTTAAAGATGGCAAGCCTCAGCAAAGAAATAAAGGTATAAAAAAGAGCCAAATGGAAAATTTTCAAACTCAAAAAGTGAATAACTGAAATTTAAAAACTCAGTGGATGAGCTCAACAGTAGAATGTAAGTGGCAGAGGAAAGAATCAGTGAACTTAATGGTAGAACCTATCTGCATAATGGAGACAAAATAGACTAAAGAAACAAAAAATACAGAGCCTCGAGAACCTGTGGGACTATATGGAAGTTCTAAGATTTTTGTCATTGGAATTCCAGAAAAAAAAGAGCAAAAGGATGGGGCTGAAAAAATTACTCAAAGAAATAATGGCTAAAAACTGCTCAGGTTTAGCAAAAGACAAGTCTGTGGAATCAAGAAGATGACAAAATCCTTGTCATAGACAGAATGTGTGTTTCCCAAACTTCATGTGTTGAAACCCTGCCTCCTAACATGATGGTATTAGGCGGTAGGGCTTTGGGGAGCTAACTAAGATTAGATGAGGTCATGGGGGCGGCACCACTATGAATGGGATTAGTGTCCTTACAAGTGTTCTGCAAGAGCTTGCTTTCTTTCTCTGAGTAACATGTGAAGACATAGTGAGAAGACTGCTGTCTTATGAGCCAGGAAGCAGGCCCTCAGTAGACACTGAATCTGCTAGTGCCTTGGTCTTGGACTTCTCAGCTTCTGTAATGGTGAGAAACAAATTGTTGTTTAAGCCACCCAGTATGTGGTATTTTGTTATAACATCCTGAGCTACTAAGACAACTTCAAATTGAAAAAAAAATCAATGCCAATTATAATTAAATTTCTGAAAACTAAAGACAAAAAATATCTTGAAAGCAGTCAGGGAAAAATGACACCTTAACTATAGAGGAGAAACAATTTGAATGACAGTAGAATTACCATCAGAAACTATAGAAGCCAGAAGTGGCACAATATATTTTAAGTGCTACAAGAACTGTTGACTCATAATTCTATACCCAGTGAAATATCCTTCAGGAATGAAGGAGAAATCAAGACATTTCCGGATGAAGAAAAAGTAAAAGAATTTGTCATCAGCACATCTACCCTAAAAGAATGGCTAAAGGAATTTCTCTAAACAGAAAGAAAATGGTAAAGTAAAGAATCTTGAAACATCAGGAAGGAAGAACCTAGTAAACAAAAACATGAAGAAATATAATGAACTTTCTTTCTCTCTTGTGTTTTCTAAATTATGCTTGATGATGGAAGCAAAACGATACCACTGTCTGGTATTGTTCTAAATGTATTTAGAGGAAAAATTTAAGACATTTACAAACAGGATGTAAAGAAAAGTGAGGTCTCTGTACTTCACTCAAACTGATAAAATGATGATACAAATAGATGGTGATAAGTTATGTATATAAAATGTAATACCTACAGGAACTGTTAACGTTGCTATACAAAAAGATATATACTCAAAAACACGACAGATAAATCAAAATGGAATTGTAAAATATGTTCCAGTGACCCAGGAACTTTTTTTCATTCCAGGAATGATGGTAATAGAAAACAGACATCTGAGAAACACAGTATTAACAGATAACAAAGATAAAATGATAGAATTAAGTCAAAAATATTAATAATTACATTAAATATAAAAGATCTAAATACAGCCATTAAAAAAACAGAGATTGGTAGAGTGGATTACAAAGCATAACTCAGCTGTGTGTTATAGGCAAGAAACTCCCTAATAATAATGATACAGGTAAGTTAAAAGTAAAAGAATGCAAAAGCATAAATCATGAAAGCATTTATCATAGGAAAGTAGGAGTGGCTATGTTAGTATCAGACAAAGTATTTCAGAGCAAAGAATATTTCCAGACACAGAGAGGGATATTACATAATGATAAAAAGTTCAATACACCAAAAACACATAGCAATCTTAAACATGCATAGCAATGGAGCTGCAAAATAAGTGAAACAAAAACAACTGAAAGAAGAAAGAGACAAATCTACAATTATAGTTGGAGATTTCAAAACTCCCTCATGAAACAATGGATAGAACAACTAAACAGAAAATCAGCAAGAATAACTCAACGACACAATCAACCAATAGGATTCAATTGACATTTATAAAACACGCCACCTAAAGGCAGCAGAATACATATTATTTTTTAATGCTCAAGGAATATATGTCAAGATAGATTATACCCTGGACCATAAAACAAACCTCAACAAATTTAAAATAATTCAAATCCTACAGAATGTCTCCTCCAAAGGCAATGGAATCAAACTAGAAAGCAATAAATAATTCATGAGAACATCTCAAGGGGGAGTAAAAGTGCTGGCTCCCCACTGGGCCTTCTCTGACACCACCCAGTGGGGTATTGAGGCTCCTCCGTATAGCTTGGGTGGAAATCTAGGCTCCCACTCAGCTATTGATGATGGGTTTGGGGTGGGGCCACACGTTTTCTTTGTTGTTTGACTAGAGTGGAGTGGTTATTGACTAAAAGTTTTCTGTCTTGCTAGGCTTCTCCTTTGTTTTTCCTTTGGGGCATGTGTTAGGCTGTTCTTGCGTTGCTCTAAAGGAATACCTGCAGCTGGATAATTTATAAAGAAAAGAGGCTTAATCAGCTCACAGCTCCGAAGGCTGTGTAGAAAGCATGGCACCGGCATCTGCTCACTCCTGGGGAGGCCTCAGGAAGCTTCCAATGATGGCAGAAGGCGAACAGGGAGCTGTGGTGGCATCTCACATGGTGAGTGGGAGCAAGAGAGAGTGAGTGAGGGGGAGGTGACACACACCTTTAACAACCAGATCTCGTGAGAATTCACTCGCTGTCATGAAGACAGCACCAAGGGGATGGTGTTACAGCATTCATGAGATAGATTCTGCCTCCATGACCCAGTCACCTTTTTCCATCGGGCCCTACCTCCAGCATTGGAGATTGCAATTCCACATGAGATTTGGCACGGACACAGATCCAAACTGTTATCAGGGCTTTTTTCTTTTTTCCATCTGCGTTCATTGGTGTTTCTGGGTTGCTGGCTTGTTTAGCTCCAAGTCTGGAATTTATAAGGCAAAAGAAAACCCAGGCAACTCACCACCATCTTGTTTCTTGGGTTCTGAGGTCCCAAGCCAGTGCACCTTCTTCTTTTCACCTTTCAGAAGTGAAATTCTTGGTCTTGGTATTTTTAGCAGTTCTCTAAGTAACGCCTATTTCACTGAAATTCGAGGACTACTGATTTTGCATCTGAGTCCCATGTTCCCTGGGTCAAGGCCTGAGTCTCCCGTGTTTACAACACATGTCCTGAGCATAGCACAGGCGGTCCTGGTCAGTCCTCACAAGGGTCCCCCAAGCCCTTGCAGGGTCTCCCAAGCAGCCTCGCCCATGCTCAGTGCTGCACACATTCAGCGGCTGACTCGCCCACTCCTCAGTCCCCTCCTGCTGAGCTTCTTCTTGTTTCCTCAAGCAAGAGCTCAGACTCTCCCCTGAGGCCTTCAGAAGGTGCTTGAAAGCTCTGCATCAAATGCACTGCAGAGAAACCCCTTTCTACTTCTCCCCAAAAAGCCAGCCCCCATCCCTCAGCCAGGGCTACTCCCTAGGCCCCAGCGTTCAGCCCAGCACCCCTCCTGTCTTCTGCATCCTTTTGGTGCCTGTCCGCCAGCCACCTTTCCTGATAGAGGGAGGATGGGCCAGTCTGGGGAAAGCACAGCACTGCCCAGGCTCAGCCATTCAGCAAGCTCTGTGCAGGGAAGTGACCGCTCCATGGGTCTTCTCTGTCCCAGGCTTTTAGTGAGTACAGCCTCACTGAATCCTCCCAACTCTTCAAAGATAGGACTCAATAGTGCCGATTAACAGAGCAGGAAATGGGGACTCAGGGAGGTTCAGTCACCTGCAAAGGTCACACAGCTGATGTGTGGCAGGTCTGAGACCAGGAGCCAGGTGGCCTGACTCAAGCCCAGGCTCTTCCACATATGAAATGTCCCAGATGTGCTCTTCCCGTAGAGACCCCAAGCCTCGCTGAGGCTCTGAGTGTCAGTCTAGAGACCATTAGCAGACCCCAAGGGACAGCAGGCACATGCCCCGATCTGACTTAAGCCCTCTTGGTGGAACCCTTGTTCTGGCCCATTTGGGCAGCAGATGAGTACCCAGTAACTTGAAACGGAGAAGCAAGAAGGTGGCTGACATCAGATTTTCTGAGGAGCTTATGGGTTTCTATTTTCCCCTCATTTGAAAAGCCAAGCTGGGTTACAGTTAGAACCACCCTTTCCTCTACAACACGATTAAACTGCTTCAGAGAAAAATGGCTTTGCTTGGCCCATGGATATCATTTCTGAGAAATGATGGTAGCAGATAATGTGGGTTCAGCAGACCTCCTGTCTTTGGTGCCTGGCTGGCTTTGGATGTGGGCCCAGAACTGGTGTATCATTGGTTTCCAGACCAAGCTGGTCCCGGCTGCTCTGGGTGAAGGCTTTAGCTAGGTGGGATTCTTAGGACTTGATTTAGTACATACCGAGTTGTTTGGGTCTTCAGAAAAAAAAATAAAAAAGAGAGAAAGAGAAACATTTCCAGGATTTCAGTTATAGTCCTCATGTTAATGATGCTAACGATAATGACAAACCAACTTTCTCTGAGGCCCACAGTGTGCCCGGCCGCTCTAGTGTCTGTCTGCTGGTCCTGTGAAGTAGGCACTGTTATTGCCCCACCCATTTTACAGATGTAAAAGTGGAGGTCAAGAGCAACTTCAAAGTAGCCCTGTTTTCATTAAATGCTTCCAAAAATCAGATTCTTTTCTTAGTGTGAACTGCGCACTCAGGAGAGTAAATGGCACAGAGGTAGGTGTGGCTAGGAATGCAACAATGAATATGTGTTGAATGAGGGAAGGAGTGAACTTATTTCTTCTTTGTGATGAGCTTACATCTTTGACGTTATTTAGTTCAATTTTCCACTCAGTGTGAAAATCCTTTCTATAACACCCCTGGTGGGTGATCATCCACCTTGAATGCCTCCAGAGATGGGGAGCTCATTACCCCCCCAAGGCAGCCCTTTCTACCCTTGGACAGCTTTAATCCTCAGGAAGGACAAAGATGTATTATTCTGAGCCGAGCTCTGCCTCTCCATGCTGGGTAATGATTGGTTCCCATTCTACTCTTTGCTGTGGTCAAGCTTCTCTCATTTCTGTAGATTTGTCCTAAAAATCAAAAGAGGCCTGCTCCTTCTCCTCCAGATTTTCCCTTTTGGGGACTTGAGTGAAGTCTGGCCAGAGAGGTGAGAGTCTGAGACCTGGACACAGAGTGGGTATTTGAAGGAAGGGGCTGCGTATGTTCAGCCTAAAGAAGCTGAATTGTCACAGAGGTGAGGGCGCATGGATTGGAGCCCTCAGCTATTTTTAAGGCATTGCAGATGCTAATGAACAAAGAGCAACAGCATTAATAACAAAAAGTAATTTACTGTGGTTCTGGGTGCTGGGCTGAAAGCTTTCCTCGTATCATCTCATTTGAACCCCTCAACAACCCTCTGGGGTGACTGTCAAACTCCTCACCTTACAGACAGAGAAACTGAAGCCCCAGAAGCTCAATGCCCCCAGCTGGGATGCAGACCCCAGGCAGTCTGGCTGGAGTTGCCCTTGTGCCCCCCACACCCCTGCTCTGTGGCTGACAGGTAGAAGCTGCAGGAAGACAGGCAATTGTCTGCTTAACTAAAGCTCTTTCTAGAATGATAAATGGTGGACAGGGAGAACCAGCTGCCTGGCAAGGAAGCGAGTGCCCAGGTGGCATCGCAGTTAGGAAGGACCTGTGGTGTGGACGGCCTTTGGGCCACATGAATCCAGTTGAATCTGATGAAAATTGAATTGCTGAGGCAGACTTCACGAGAAAAAAAGGTGGCTGAGGAGTGGTGTGTGTGGCTGTGGGGTGGGGTGGGAGTGGTGCTTGCTATGAGTCTCTGGACCAGGTGTGTTTAGGCTGCAGCTGGAAACTCCTTCTCCTTTGGTGCCCACATCTTTAGGTCTCCCCCAGATGCTGGGATTCCCCAAAACGGTAGTCCTCAGGGGGCAGTCTTGACCTTGTTTCCAGGAGCCAGTTGTCAGAAGTCAGGAAGGGTAGAAGGGTCGATGGGCATTTGGGGTAACATGTCATTTCCTTGGGGACGTCCAGGCCTCCCATCTACGTCTGCTCATACCCCAATCCCCTGCCTAGAAGGAATCCTCACCACTCTTTCCAACCAGGGTGCCCCTTGGAGCCTCCTGCCCATCCTCACGACAGGCAACCCCAGGGAGGCAGGTTGTGTGGGCGCCTGGAGACGGAAACGAAGTTTCAGGGTGCATCGTTTTGGTGAGGGCTTCCTGGCTCACATGGAGCCTGGTCCTGCCATTGGCAGGGCACTGACAGCTCCCTGGGAACGATGTGTCTGTGGTGGCAGCAGCGAGCAGGAAGGAAATCCCAGAGCATGCAGGACTGAGTCTCTTCCCTGCCAGCTGCCCGGGTCAGCCACCACCCAGACCTCCCATGCATCCACGCACACTCAGTGGTGGACACTGAGTCTTTCTGGGCTGAAGTTTTGTCCTCTTTGTGGCAGGGACCGCAGTGCCCAGCACGTGGAATTCAGGAGGTGATGAACCTGGCACACAGTTTTGCTCCGTAAGTCAGAGTTGATTATCACCCTAGAGGGCACAGCTAAGGGCATCTAAACTGGGTTCATTCAAATCCTGACTCCATCCCTTCCTAGCTGGGGGCATCTAAGTGCTCTGTGCCTCAGTTTCCTTCTCTATATAATGGAGATAAAACACTTATTAGCACATGGCCTGGCTCATAGTATGTTTGTAATAAATGGTTACTATGTTCATTGTGATTCCCATGATGTTTGCCCCCAGCAACACTGCAGCTTCAGTTGGAGGCTTGGGAAGCTTAATGGGAAAAGGGAAAGATCAGGAAAAGGGGACATGAAAGCAGTGTGGGGGACTCAGATACCACAAATATTCATGGAGCCACTGATGTTTGCCAGGCACTTTTATAAACATGTGATTTAATCTTTCCCAAAACCCATGCAAAGGGCATCCTTTTGTCTCCATTTTCTATTATATATGCTGAAATGAGCCTCAGGGAAGGCAAGTAACTCACCCAGGGCCACACAGCCCATCACAGCTCAGGCAGGGCCCCAGGCAGGACAATCCCGTGGCTTGGGGTGTTGGGAAGTTTGCCTTCATTCAGTCCTGCGAAGCCTCAGAGGAAAGGCTGATCTTGGTGCTGTCACCCTGTCTCCCTCCAGGTCACCTCCAGGTCACAGTGTGGCTGGGGCTCTTGGGCCTTCAGTTTTCTTCCTGCCGAGTGGGTTCAGGAAGAGCAGGCTCTGAGTCACTGGGGCCCCTGCTGGTGATGGGGGCTTAGACACGTGTATGGTCCATTGCTGCCCTCCAGGGATGAGGCTCGTCTCAGGACCGTGCCCTGGCTCCTGTCAAAGCGGCTCTGTGTTTGGTCGGGGCCTACTCTGTCCGGCCACAGCTCTGCGCCTTTTTCCACCAGCCTTCTCTGAGCTCTCCCTGGACTTTGGGAGCAGCATGAGATTTTTCCATGTTTCTGGCTCCGTCGCCCATAAGCTGAACAGTGACTTGGCGTCAGGTGGCAAAGAGAACAGGTGCCTTCCTGGGAATGGGCAGTGGTGGGGGGTCAGGGAGAGGGAGGCTAGAGGGTGGACAGGACCTCCCCGCAGCGGCAAGAACAGCTCCAGCTCCTGCCTTCCTGGAACCCTTCTGCCATGGAGTCCCCCAGGCTGAGGAGGCCTCGTGGGGGGCCATTTCGCACACCAAGAGGCTGAGTCACTTGCCCAAAATTGGGCCTCTGGTGAGTGACAGGCAATTGGACCGGTCAGAGTGACTCAGGGCACGTGGTCTCACCACCTCACCACAGTGCTGTCTTCCCACGGCAGCACCTGCCTAGAGGATGGTGGCTGGGCCAGGCGCTGCCCCCGCTGCCTCACAGGCCTCTTGGGGGTCAGAGATGGACAGGGGTTTAGGTAGTCCCTCCTTCATCCTGTCCTCATGGATGGATGCCTGTGCCCTCCCTAGATTTTCTCATGGTCCGAAGGGGAAGGGCTAGCCCTGGAGAGCATCTTATCTCTTGTTTGATGGATGGCCCAGAGAGGGTGAGTGGCTTGCCTGGGGCCACAGAGCAAACTGGAGTCAGGGCCGCCCAAACACAGGAGTCCTGACTCCCAGGCACTTATGCACTCACAGGGCAGGGCCTGCACTGTCTTCCCTGCTTCCCAGGAAGATACCTTGTGGGTAGATGTGGGAGGGAACAGGCCGGCCTTGACCAGTCCCATCCACTCAGCTGTTAAATATTCTGGGAATCCATAAAACTGACAGCCAGCTCGTGGGGATGGTCGTGGCTCCTGTGTTCCCCACCACCCAGCAGGGGCACCTGGGGAAACCTCCAGTGCAGAAATCGTGCTCTGCCATTTCCTGTATCTCCAGCTATTCCCCATCTGAAGAGTGAGGTGGTTAGACCAGGTACCTGGTTTTCTTCCAGTCACCCCCTGCTGGAATCAGGAGCTCTCTTCTGTGCTGGGGGAAGCTGCCGCTGGCCTCAGCTTCCCCATCTGTGAGATCGGGCTCCGTGCCCGTCTTGTTGGACTCATCAAGAGACCCATGGGGAGGAAAGGGCTTGCAAGGAGAGCAGCTAAGGAAAGGCCGGAATCGTCCGAGCCCTTTGTCCCTTCTTGTATCAGCAGCAGGCGACCTGCCCACCAGCCAGGGCCTCCCGTTCCGTTCCATTCCGTTTAAGTAAGCTCTTTCCCTGTGCAAGGGAGCAACCGACCTCAAAGGCCCGGCCCACAAAGGGGCCCCCGACATGGCTGGGAACAATGCGGCCTGTTTACCTGACAGATTGTCCGCTTTCTTTTCATCTCGTAGGAAAAGAACTCCCGCGGGGAGCCGCTAATCCCAGAGTAAACAGATGACCTCGTGGTGCCTTTCTCCCGGAGGTGGGGTTCCTAGCGCAGCACCCCAACTGTGCAAACAGACTCTGGAGGGCTCGATGCGCCTGCGGGGGCGTGGCTGGGGACCTGGGCCTGGGCCAGGAGGGGCCTTTCCCTCTTGCCAGCCCTCTTTTCTTCTTTTGTGATTTCAATTGAATGGGGAGAAGCTCAAAGGCAGGGGCATGAAAGGTCAAAGCCAATTTGCAGGGCCAAGTGTGGGGGAGGAGAAAAGGGCCCAGACCAAGCATTTTTTCTGGAGGCCTGACCTTGACCTGGAAGCAACTCCTCCCTCTCTCGGCTCTTCTGAGGACATTGCCCTGGCAGAGCTGGCTTTGCCTTCTGGCCACCCCCTTACTAGCTAGCTATGTGACAGAGGCCAGCAAACGCTGCTTTCTGAGCCTGTTTCCTCATCTGGAAAGCAGGGATACAGGGACCTGTCGGGTAGGACTGCTGTAACTGTGGTGTGCTTTCCATAAGTGGTGGCTATTTATGATTAGGGAGGGAGTGAGGCTGAGTCTTGAAGCTGGAATGCCAGTGGAGGCTAGAGGGTATTCCAGGCTTGAGGGACAGGCAGAGCTGGGACAAAGGCACTCAGATGGCAATGAATAGTGTTTGTCTGGGAGACTGAATAAAATAGTCTCTGAAGCAACATTTTATTGAAGGGTGGTTATCTCCAGGAGGGAAACAGAATTCCCCCACTTCCCAGCAGTGTGACCTTGGGCGAACCATTTGACCTCTCGATGCTTCAGTTTCCTCATTTATAAATGGGGATGTGAAGTCTTATATCAAAGGACTTTCATGAAGATGAAAAGAACCTGATGTATAGCAGACACTCAAACATTAGCTTTTAGGGCTTTAGAAAGGGCAAGTTCTCCCAGTACTTTGGGAGGCTGAGGCGGGTGGATCGTCTGAGGTCAGGAGTTTGAGACCAGGCTAGCCAACACTGTGAAGCCCCGTCTCTACTAAAAATACAAAAAATTAGCTGGGCATGGTGGCACATGCCTGTAATACCAGCTACTTGGGAGGCTAAGGCAGGAGAATTGCTTAAACCTGGGAGGTGGAGGTTGCAGTGAGCTGAGATTGTGCTGTTGCACTCCTGCCTGGGCAACAGAGTGAGACTCTGTCTTGAAAAAAAAAGAAAAAGAAAAAGAAAAAGAAGGGGCAGGTTGTAGGTTCTTTATGCCCTGAATGAGGCTGTGGGAGTCTGGTGGAGTCAAAGACACAGGAGACCCATCATGCCCACTTGATCACTAGCAGACAGCCATTTGCCTTGGGCTGCAGGGAGCCAGGGTGGGGGCCTCACAAAGGGTGTAGCCTTGAGCACCCAGCTGGCCCAATGGCCTGAGCCTGCAACCCCCCTTTCCTGGGCTGTATCTTCTGGTCTGTTCCTTGGCTCTCCTGGGTCTGCTCCTCTCATCATAGCTCTCAGGATGTCCTTGATCCCCAGCCCCTATTTGGGGTAGAGAAGGTGAGAAATGCTTAGGGTAAGTTATGCTGCCACTGGCTTCTTCAGCATTAGACCCCTGATTCAAACATGTGGTGAGTTCCTGGGCCCCTTGGCTTTCCCCAAGGACCAGCAAAGGGCCTTTTAAAGAGAAAGAAGAAAAGGTAAGTAGGGAGCATAATATTTGATGAGCACCTTAAAGCAAGTTCATGGGTATCAGATAGAAACGTTTGGCTTCACTTAACGGGAATCTCAACTCACTGTGGCTTAAACAAAATTAGGTTTATTTTTCTAACATAATTCTGAAAATGAGTGGTTGCTAGCCTTGGTCAGCTGCTGGTGATGCCAAGTACTGGGCTCTTTCCAGCTTTCTGTTCATCGTCCTTAGCATGTGGGCCTCCTCCTTGCCTTGTGGTGGCAAGATGGCAGCCTCGGCTCCCTGGGAAAGTAGAGGGTCTCCAAGGAGCCCCCTGTTGGTGTCTCATTGGCCAAAAGTGGGTCACATGGCCAACCCTGGCAGCAAGGGATGCTGGGAATGCAAACACTTGGATGTTCTTCTCCAGCGTCAATGGCAGGGCCAGGCAAGCATGGGTGGGGTGTGGGAGTGAGGGAATGGGAGTGGAGTCATCCAAGCAGCCACCTGCCAGAGAAGATAGTACTATAGTACTCACAGCCCAGTCTTACATATGGAAAGCTGATGCCAAGGGCAGAGAAATGCTTACTCAATAAGCAGTTTGATTGATCTACTTAGATATTCTGGGCCCACAACCAGAGATCCAGAGATAAAAGTAATTTCCTTGCCTTCCAGAGAGAGAAGGAGAATAATAATAGTAATAATAACAATATAATAGCTAAAGTTCACTAAGTGTGTAGTGCTGGGCACTTACTGAGCACTTTCTAGACTTTATCTTGCCTCATGCCCACCCAACCCCAAGCGACAGACGCCATTCTAACTGCTGTGGAGGAAACAGAGGCTCTTTGAGGCTCAGTGAGGCCTGAGGCACACAGGCCTGCCCCCCCTCTCACAGCATGAGGTGGTGGATTTAATAATCCAGGTATGAATCAGGCCATTGGGCAGCCTCCTTGCTAGGGACTGCATCGAGGATTTCTGAAGGTGGGGAGACACGGAAGCACCAATTAGAATTTCCCAGTCGAAGTGGGAAAGGTGTCTTGGGTGAGAAAAGACAACTGGAAGGACACATTATTAGTGACCTAGTAAAATCTAAGGCATCCCTAGGGTCTATCTACTCACACTGTAACAGGAATTTTTGTATTTAAAGGGAGTGTTGGAAATAAAAGACTTGTAAAATCAGTAAGTGACATGAATGCAAATATTTTGAAAATAAAGTTCTTTAGTTTACAAAATACTCAAAGATGGAAAAAATAAAATATCCTAACATTTGATGCTGGTGATAGTGTGGTGAACTAGACAACATTTGCACACTGCTGGTGGGAGGGTAAATTGGTATAAACCTTTAGAAAAGCAACTTGAAACACATTCTTCAAAATGTGCTGATCTCTTGGTTTTACTCCTGGAAATATATCTTAAGGAAATGATAAATACAATTAGACAGTTATTTCTGTGCAAGGCAGATAATTTGTTGAAATATGAATTTATGCGGTTTTCCCTTTGTATTTTTCCTTTCAATGTCCCCTACACGTAGCCAGACTTCTTTCTGTTTCCTAGTCTCAGGGGCATTTGCAGATATTTGCCTGAATCTACTTGCAGGCAATATCTTTTCCTGTCCTTTGTGAAAGAAGAAGGCCAAGAAAGAAAATGCCAGAAAAAAAAAAAAAAAAAAAAGAGAGATGAGTGTGAAGGAAAAGGGAAGAAGGAAGGTTTCTAGTATCTGGGAAGAAAGCCCAAGTCCCAGAGGCCTGACCTAAGCCCTTTCCATAGCAGTGCCTCGGGATGTGGCATGGTTTTCCAAAACTTGCTGTCTATCCAGGGAAGCTGGAGTCAAAACAGCCACACTCCAGCATTCTGAGCCCTCAACCTGGCCCCAGCCACTGGGTGTCAAGGAGCATGCTAGCTGGGAGAACAGGGACTTCTGAGGAACACTCCCTGGGGCCTAGCAAACTGTGCAAACCCCAGGCCCTTTGCTTGGCCTCAGAACCAAGGAGTCCTGAAAGTAATAAGGTTGTTTTTTCTGGCCAGTCTTCAAATGGGATTTAAAGAAAACTTTGAATGTGACATTTTCACATATCCACATTCATGAGAAAACATATTTCCAAAGACAACTGAGTATAGAGTTATTATCTTATTTGATTTTTCAACTAGTAGTTAAATATTTTCCATAGGAAGGTACCGAAGTCTCCTGCTTTGTGTTCCCTGAACTCCAAGCACATAACTCATTGCACCAACCTGGCTGGGAGAGTCATTCTCTATATTTAGTGCTTCACTGTTCTTCGAGGTTCTTGGGTCCTGGAGACTTCTCAGAGCATTATCTTGTTTACCTCTGCATCCCCAGTGCCTTGCACAATGCCTGGCAAACACTATGGGAATGAATGAGGAAATGAACAAGTATGTGAATGAATGAATGAATGAATGAATGAACAAATGGGTGTCTGGTGTCTGAGATAAAGGGCCTGGTGAGATCCGTTCCTGTTGTCTCCACATAGATGCTGCTGGCAGCCCTGAGGGCTGTGCACACGGGCCAGGCGGATGGAGTTAACTGCAAACACACTTGGGAAGTATAAACAGCCCTCCTCCGGGCCAGGCCGACTGGCAGCCTCACGGGCAGCTTGCACAATCCTGTGGGCTGCTATGATACTCATTTTTTGGGCATGGAGTCATCTCTGCCGTGGGCCTCTCCCTCCTTGCCCTGGATTGTCTTGGCAACACAGATGGAACTGCGTGTCTGTTGTCAGTGGGAGGAAGTTCAGACCCCCGGCCCCTCCAGGAACCCCATTCTGATTTAGAGCTGCCCAAGGACCCGAGGAGGCTGGAGCTGAGAGGGAGCTTGGGGATTACCTAGCCCAACCTCTTCATTTTCCAGATGAAGGATCTGAGACCTAAAGAGGTGGGGACACTAAGGCCACTGTAAGTGTGTCAAAGCTTGCCACAGAGCTAGCTGGGTGTCCTGGGATGGCAGCTGGTTTCAGAACCAGCCAAGCAAGGCCTGTAAATCCTGGCACAACAGACTGTCCAGCCATGTGAACTTGGATCAGGGACTTCTTCCTGAGTCTCCGTCCCTTCATCTGCAGGGCACTGCGTGCAAGTGTGTTGCGCAGACCTTAGGGAGCGCTGATGGTAAAATGCCTAGCACAGTGCCTGGCTCAGACTAAGGGCTTCCTTCTTCTGCCTCCCTCTGCCCTTTCTTTCCAAACTTTTCGTGCTCACCATTCCTCCATTTCATTCTGGGCATGAAACGCCGCTGTTTCCCTCAGAACCTCCACTTCAGGGCCACCCCCTTCCCCTGTTGGCTCTGTGTGATGTGGTTGCCTCTGTATTCATTAGAATCCACTTTCTTTCATGCTTTTTCTGTCTTCACACAACTGTTGATCCTGCCAAAATCATTCATTCATATTTTTCTTCTTTTCTCCCTTCTTACAGGCCTTCCCAGGCCCCTGCTATCTGCCAGCCATCTGCTGGGCAGAGATGCTCATGGCCGGCACCTGCCCCTACAGAGCGCGACTGCTTCTCTGGAGAGGCTGCATGGGCAATGACAGCACAGGGGAGGAGAGCTGGATGGCAGGGGCAGTGCTGTGTGTCCGCAAAACCCTGTGCCATCTCTCTCCTTTCTGGAATGCTGTGCTAGGCAGAATAATGTGCCCCACAAAGAGGGTGTCTTAGTCCAGACTGCTAGAACAGAATATTATAGACTGGGTGGCTTAAACAGCAGGTATTTCTGTCTCACGATTCTGGAGGCTGGAAGTCTGAGGTCAGGGTGCCAGGATGGTTGGGTTCTGGGGAGGGTCTCTTCTGGGTTCACAGTTGGCTGCCTTCTTGCTGTGCATACCCATGGAAGACAGCAGAGTGAGCCATGGCAAACTCTCCTGCCTCTTCTTCTAAGACTGTTAATCCCATCATGGGGGCTCCAGCCTCGTGACCTCATCACCTCCCAAAGGCCACACCTCCTAACACCATCACAGTGCGGGGCAGGATGTCAACACTGAAATTTTAGGGAGACACAAACATTCAGTCCATAACAGATGGCCATGTCTTACTCCCCCAAATCTGTGGATGTGACCTCACATGCCAAAAGGACCTTTGCAGAAATGATGAAGAGGGGTGGTTATCCTGGATTACCAGGGTGGGCACGAGGGTCCTTGTGAGAGGCAAGCAGGAGGTCACAGGGAACGGAAGATGCTATTCTGTGGTTTTGAAAATGGAGGAAAGGGGTGAGCCACAAGCCAAGGAATGTGAGCACCCTTGGAGCCTTCCAAAGGAACAAGTCCTACTGATGCCTTGATTTTAGCCCCGGGGAACTCATTCCTGACTTCAAGATACAGAATGCAAACACAGAAGACTACAATTCCCATTGCCCCTGCAGTTTGGTGGGGTCATGTGACTAATTCTGGCCAATGAAACATGGCCCAGGTGACACTTCCCTTTAGCCCGAGGCTTCACCCTCTGCCTTTTCTCTTCCCCTGCCACAGCCACTGAGGACATTCTAGCTGCTCAGGATGCAAAATGATGGAGCTGCTGGCAGCCTGAATCCCCAAGTGACTGTGTGGAGCAGAGCCTCCACCTGACTACCAAAAACTACCAGGATCTGGTGTTACTTGTTACAGCAACATAACCCAGGCTCTCCTGATGATGAGTACTCTGATGAGGCTCTTGCTTCACAGAGGAGGTGACAATTAAGCCTTGAGGAGACACACATGTGCATGTGTGGTTGATACCTCTGTGGGCACGGGTCTGTATGCACACACATCTTTGTGCAATTCAGAGTGTGTGTGCATTTGTGTGTGTATCTATGGGTTATCTCTGGGTCTAGCTCTAGTTCTGTGCAGTCTGGCACAAACTAAGTTGTCAGGATGTGAGTGGGTGTCTGGTGTTGAGGGGTCAGATACAGTGAGTACAGTACAAGCGAATATGAGGGGAGGGTGTGATGACAGTGAATAGATGCTTTCGAAATCATCAGGAAGAAAAAGACGTGGGACACACTGGTAGCTCCAAAGGTGAGTCCTGAGTCCTGTGCCCCTGGGGACCAACTTTAGAGCCACGCCATGATTTATTAATCTGTAATTGCTGTGGGAGAGTGGCTCTTTCTGGAGGGGCAAGCGTGAACCACGTCAGTCCCACCACGGGTCGGGTTGGCACGATGTGTTTATTGCCCATATTACTCACTGTTTTGTTACCTGAAATACATCTAATTCCTATTAATAACGAGCACTGTAGGGCATACATTTCATCATTAGCATTAAATGACTTTATTGCAGGATACAAAGGAGCTGCCTGTGATGTGTGACGCAACTGTTGGAGCGAGGGCCTTTGGAGAGAGGGCGTGTGTGCACACGAACACGCACACACATGAGCTCTCTTATGTCCTGGTCATTGTGCATTGAGGGTGTGTATCACAGGCAGACAACTTTTCTTGCACACTTACGGCACCTCCTGAAGCAAATATTTTGTTTGCTCGGCTTACCAATGGGGTGCCGGAAAGGCCACTGTGTCCCTAATTGGTGTGGTACCCTAGGCCCAAGACAGGAACTTGTTTTCCTGAGAGTCTGCGCAGGCCAAGTGCAGGGCTAAAGGCCTTCAAAACTCTTACCTGAAAGAAACCCAGGACCTATCTGTGGGTAGCAGTTGCAAGCCTCATTTTATATATGAGGAAACTGAGACTCTCAGAGCCCAGAGGTCCTGTCTAAGGTGTGCGGTGGAGCAACTGCTTAAATCCAGCCAAGCCTCGCCCTCTATGCTCTTCCATGTGAACTTGAACCTTTGTTAGGTGCTCTGCCCCTCATTTTCCCAGTCAGTGGGGCTGGCTCATCCTCCCCTCCCTGCCAACCTCACAGGGTGCTTTAAGATCAAGCGAGATGAGGTATTGGCAACACGGAGACTGCAGGAAGCATGATGCACGGATTACCTGAGCGGGTTTGAACTGCTGTTTGGGAGCTTTATGACTGAGATTACTCATTCTCCTTCCTTTTTTTGTTTTGTAACAACTTTGTATCTTTCACTAATGGCCGTGAGAGTCTCCCCTCTGGCCCCTGTTGTTATTAGTAAGAACTGATGTCAGAGCCCAGTTGGGGCAAGTGGTCAAGGGGCTTGGCGGGACTGCTCTTCTGCCCCCCAGGTACACACTTGCCTTTGCAAAAACAACTCCCTATTTGGCAAAAGGCAGTGTTTGCCCTGGGACAGGGCCTTGCAACCCCATGCCAGGCCCTGTTTATTCTGGCATAAGGCACGGTGGTGGCCAAGCGCTCTGAGTTTATTGAACTTCCTGGATTTCTTATCACACAGTCTGCTCTGCCAGGCAGCAGGTGAAATGCTGATATGTGCCCAAGGGAAGATATTAAGGGGGCTGCAAACACCACCCCTGTCCCCCGAGAAGCAGGCAGTGCTGGGCAGGGCTGCTGGGGCCAGTAGGGGGAAGGTTGAAGGGGTAGGTCAGATATGGGGATAAACCTTCCCTCTCCTTAACCTTGCCTGAACCTGGGCTCCCCATGGCCGAATTCCCGCCCCTGAATTCTTGGTGGTGTCTCCCTGTCCACACCTTTGCCTGGGTCTTGCCTCCGATTTGGATTTCCTTCCCCAGTCTCTCCAGTTGAAATCCTACCTGCTTGGTAAAATAAAAGAATGACGGAATGAGCTTCGAGGCTGGGACTGGTAGGTGACGGACTGTGTCTCTCCTACCACGTTTTCCTGTGCGTTTCCCTGCTTGTAGGCATTGATGCTTAGGGGCTCCTCGGGATGCCAAAGGGAGTCCTCAGGGAGCCTCGCGGAGCTTGAGAGAACCTCACACAACACTGTGTGGCTGCAGAAGGCTGGGTGGTGGTTGCAGGAGTGAGTGGGTAGGGGAGGGGCTTCCAGGGTCATGGGTGGGAAAGCCCTTACTCCCACCCTAACTCCCAATCTTCCGGCACTGTGGCCTTGGGGAGTGGCCCCAGGCTTTCTTTGCCTGAGTATATTGAGTTTCATAGCAGCCCTTTCTTTTTTCTATTTATTTATTTATTTATTTATTTATTTATTTTTGAGATGGAGTCTCGCTCTGTCGCCAGGCTGGAGTGCAGTGGTGCGATCTCGGCTCACTGCAACCTCTACCTCCCAGTTTCAAGCAATTCTCCTGCCTCAGCCTCCCAAGTAGCTGGGATTATAGGCGTGTGCCATCATGCCTAGCTAATTTTTTTTTTTTTTTTTAGTAGAGACGGGGTTTCACCATGTTGGCCAGGATGGTCTCCATCTCTTGACCCCGTGATCTGCCCGCCCTGGCCTCCCAAAGTGCCGGAATCACAGGCATAAGCTACCGCGCCCAGCCGGCAGCCCTTTCTTTGGAAGGCTTACTGTCTATGAAGCACCACCGTGAGTGTGGCAGGTATCTTTTATCAGAGCTTATGTAGCCCTAAGGGAACTTCAGAAAAGTGATTGGCCTTCAGTAGCCTTTGCACTGTGATTGCACTGTAATTGCACCATTCCTTGTAGAATAGAATTCCTGAGTCTCCTTCATGTGCCTATCACACAACAAACTCACCAGTTGCTATTGTTTATCGTCTTTCCAGGTGAGGAGATTCATTGAGATGATGCCAATGGCCCCAAGTCACACAGCTGATGGTGGCAGAGCAAGGGTTCAGCCCAGGCTGGGTCTTTCCTCCCTGCAGGCCGAAGGAAGTTCCTCCTTCTGCACGCCACAGGTCCCTCTTGCTGGCCAGCAGTTCCCCAGCCTGCCTGCCCTCCTGTGTCTGGGGGCTGTGGCAGGCGGGGCCTCTGCTAATGTGGAGTGAGTTGAGGCATACCTTAGGGTCCAAGATCAATATCTATGCTCTCTTGGTTCCTGTAATGTTTGGGAAGACCCTGTGATTATGTAGTCCACTGTCTTCCTCCAGTTGCAGGGCACAGCCATTGACAGATACATCAGCACCTATATCTGAGGGAAGGAGTCTCAAGCCAAGACCTTTGATGCGGGAGAGCAGCAGCTCCAGGTTGGGTCCTAGAGTGGCCACACTAGGAATTGAGGCTCATCGTCAGAATAAGGAAAGGACGTGACTTGGGGAACAGAGAGAGGGAGGGAGCAATGATGAATTAGTTCCCACTGCACACAGGCACTGTGACGATTCATGATGGTGCCATCTCATTCCATTCTCTCAACAACCTCGTAAGAAAGGTCTTGATTTGATCCCCATTTTGCAGAAGAGGAAATGAGGCACAGAGGAAGTGATTTTCCCAAGGCCACACAGCTACCATGGCAGAGATAGGGGTCAACCTCGGCCTGTGACAGCTTTCTGATTTTGCCAGGGCATAGTTCCCTACACTGGAAACATGGTTATCAAAGGGACTTATCTTCAGGCAGAACTAGAAGAGAGGTCTGGGGAGAGAAGAGTCATTGTTCCCATGAGTCAGGGGCCCTCAGCTCCAGGCCAGCAGCCAGTCTGGTCCTGGCAGCTCCTGCCGCCCACCTGGTATGGCCAGAGGCCTGAAGGCGCTTCAGCGAGGTTAGTCAGCCCAGGTGAGTGGCAAGCAGGCACCCATCAGGAGGTCCGCCTCCACCCCCTGAACTTCTGATGAGAAAACAACCTAAGTACTGCATCTGGCCTCAGTCCTGAGCCTCCACCCAGGGTGCATTACTCACTGCCCCACTGGACCCATCGCCCCCCTGGGAGGGGCCGCCAGTTCGGCTGGCCCCGTGGGCCATGTGTTTACAGGGGGTGTGTGGAGGAGGGGCTGGGCAGCACCCAATCATTCGCATCCCCTCACTAGAACTTATGAGGACCCAGGCATTCAGAGACATGAGGCTGGGCCTGGGGCACCTCCAACACTATATTAAACAAGAATAAAGTTATTTGGCTTCACTTTAAAATTAAAATTATGTTCTTTAGAGAAAATTTGGATAAAATAGTGAAATAAAATAAGAAAAATAATGTACCCTGAGATAAGAACTGGGTTCGTTTCTTCCCAGACCTCCGTATATGTGTATTGGGTGGTTTTGCATAGTTGATGCGATCATCCCCTTTACTGTGGATGGAGTGCCCTGGGCTTCCCTGGGCCTCCTCATTCATTTACCTGCACCTCAGCCTGAGACCTGTCTGACTGCAGAGCCCAAGTTCTGTACATACTCTTATAATTCCAAGTTTTGTACCTAACATCTCATCAGAGGTATTTCCTCTATGATGAGAAATTCTGGGTAAACATCAGGTTTAACATCCGTACGTTACTCCCCTGAGTGGCAGTTCCACACATACAAAATCCCGCCCCTGGGGCGGGACACTTTAGTTATTTCTAATCTCTCACCTCTATAAGCGCACTGCAATCAATGACTCTGGCTACAAATATGTATTTCGGGTTCTTTCCCTCAGGCAGCTGCTTAGAGGTGGGATTGTGAGATCAGAGGGTGAGGGCACCGCATTTGAGTGCCTGATTTCACCTGGCTGGGCAGACCAGCCACAGCCCAGCCCCACCCCAGCACCCCTAGGGCGAGTGAGAAAGTGGCTTCAGAGGCTCCCTCTGGCCCAGTGTGGAGCCCCTGTTTTGATGCTGAGCACACAGCTGTTTTTCCTGGGCAGCAGGTGTGATGCCATCTGCCATGCCTCTGGCCTATTTGAAGGCAAGTCTCAGAGAAGCAATGCCACTTACCCAAGGTCACACAGCTGGGGCCAGAACCCACAAAACATGGCATCTCACACAGGATTTGCAAAGCACCTGCCGCTAATTCTTTGGATTTTGCAGTGGACTTTCCTCTGGGGCTCAGGATCCACACGCACTGATGTCCTTCTTGCGGCATCTTGGGAGGTTTCCACCAAGGCTGGGTTTTGGTCCACCCCCTCCTCTGGCCAGCCTCCCTCTGAACATACTGCCCACCTCTGCCCATCACCTCCTGCTGGGCTGTTGCAGTAGCCTCTGCCACCTCCACCTGTGCCCACTCTTGCTCTATTTCCCACTGAGCAATCAGGGTGACCGTCACAAAACCCAAATCCCATTGTGCCACTCCCCTCTTCACTCTGAAGGCTCCCCTGGCTGGGTGTGAACAATAAACTCACCTGAAAATGTGCAGAGGAGGTTCCAATCCGGCAGCATTGGATTCAGCTCCTAACCTGTGCTAGGCACGGGGCTGGCATTATAGTGAACCAGGCACAGACATTAGAGGGAAGACTGGATTCCTTAGCCTGACTTACCAGTGCCTGCATCCTCTGTCCCCTGCCTCGTCCCCTGTGGCCTGCTGGGCTCCAGCTCTTGGCCTCTCTTGGGCCACTCAGGCAACCAAGCCCTCTACGCCTCACAGGCTTTGCGGTTCCTTCAGCTTAGAATGCTCTTTCCCTCTTTTCCTCTGGCTGCCTCCCTGTCTCCCCAGAGTTCTCTGCACACCCAGGCATCCTCTGCACTATTTTCATCAGCATCCCACAAACACCTGTCCTACAGCTTCCCCAGGAGGATTCTCAGCCAGGAGCACTGGAGGTTTTGGGAGAGAAGGAGTCGGGGGAATAAACTTACTGATAATTTTTCTGTGTGTGGTAAATATTTTCACATTTGGCTGGGTGCAGTGGCTCATGCCTGCACTTTGGGAGGCCGAGGCGGGTGGATTAGGAGGTCAGGAGTTCAAGATCAGCCTGGCCAAGACGGTGAAACCCCGTCTCTACTAAATCTACAAAAATTAGCCGGGTGCGGTGGCAGGCCCCTGTAATCCCAGCTACTGGGGAGGCTGAGGCAGGAGAATTGCTTGAACCTGGAAGGCAGAGGTTGCAGTGAGCCGAGATTGCACCACTGCACCCCAGCCTGGGCGACAGAGTGAGACTCTGTCTCAGAAAAAAAAAAAAAAAAAAAAAAGATTACTTTTGCTTTAAAAATCCAACAAAGGCATCACACCCAATGAGGAGAGTTATGGGACATGGACATGTCTAAGTCAATAACAGCTGTTAATTTCCACGGATTATCCCTAGATGACTGCAAATCCTTCCAGATCTCCTTCCCTCCAGTTTCAACAAGACCTTTTTAAATTAATTACTTGGCTGGGGGTGGTGGCTAGCACCTGTAATCCCAGCACTTTGGGAGGCCGAGACTGGTGGATTACCTGAGGCCAGGAGTTTGAGACCAGCCTGGCCAAGATGGTGAGACCCCGTCTCTACTAAAAAAAAAAAAAAATTCAAAAATTAGCAGGGCGTGCTGTTGCGTGCCTGTAGTCCCAGCTACTCGGGAGGCTAAGGCAGGAGAATCGCTTGAACCTCGGTGGCAGAGATTGCAGTGAGCCGAGATCACACCACTGCACTCCAGCCTAGGCAACAGAGTGAGACTCTGTCTCAAAGAAACAAAAAAAAATTTCACATTTGCTTTATAAATCCAACAAAGGCATCACACCCAAAGAGGAGAGTTATGGGACACGGACACATCTAAGTCAGTAACAGCTGTTAATTTCCATGGATTATCCCTAGATAGCTGGAAATCCTTTCAGATCTCCTTGCTTAGTTTCAACAAGACATTTAAACATCAGTTACTTGACCGGGAGTGGTGGCTCGCACCTGTAATCCCAGCACTTTAGGAGGCCAAGGCAGGTGGATCACCTGAGGCCAGGAGTTTGAGACCAGACTGGCCAAGATGGTGAGACCCTGTCTCTACTAAAAAAAAAAAAAAAAAAAAAAATGCAAAAATTAGCAGGGCACTGTGGTGCACGCCTGTAGTCCCAGCTACTCGGGCGGCTGAGGCAGAAGAATCACTTGAACCAGGAGGCAGAGGTTGCAGTGAGCCGAGAGCGAGCCACTGCACTCCAGCCTGGGTGACAGAGCAAGACTTTGTCTCAAAAAAAAAAAAATTATAAAAAAAAGGGGGCCGGGTGTGGTGGTTCACGCCTGTAATGCCAGCACTTTGGGAGGCAGAGGCAGGTGGATCACACGAGGTCAGAAGTTCAAGACCAGCCTAGTCAACATGGTGAAACCCCGTCTCTACTAAATATACAAAAAAATTAGCCAGATGTGGTAATGGGTGCCTGTAATCCCAGCTACTTGGGAGGCTGAGGCAGGAGAATCGCTTGAACCTGGGAGATGGAGGTTGCAGTGAGCTGAGATCACACCATTGTGCTCTAGCCTAGGCAACAAGAGCGAAACTTCGTCTCAAAAAAAAATTATATTAAAAAGAACACATTAACCACTGCCCCAAGTCCCTCTGTGGTCCCAGTGACACAGCTTGGAAAAGCTCTTGGCAGAAATCTGACTTGAAGCCATCTTGCTGTGGACAAGGCCTGGACCTCCAGTGCAAGGTGTCCGTGCCACTGACCCAATCTCCCCTTAACTGGCTCTTTCCCTGACTACCAGCTTTTCAATAGCTGCTCTACTCACACCTCTGCCCCCTCCCAGTTCACATGCAAAGGAGTTAGGAAGCCAAACTCCTTTTTCTGTCCCTACAGGGCTTCTTGAGGCTTCAGTGCACAGAGCTCTTCAGCTGAGCTGTCCCCTTTCCCTCTCTGCTGAAATCCTTGCCCTCCGCTTTCCTCTCTTCATTACTATCATCAGCAGAACAGAAAGGTGAGTTAAGCCACATGTGCTGAAATGTGGTGTAAGGGGGACATCGGTGCAGAGAGGGATGACGGCTAATATCTGCCTCCTGAAAACTGACCGGCCGCCAGGCTCCAGGGCGGGAGTCTTTCTTCATCAGCCTAATGACAGAAAAACATTTTTTAAGGAAGGGAGGGATCACGGTGGACAAGTCAGTTCTGCTGCTGTGACCCTGACCAAGGCCAGGCCTCAGGGAAGGACAGTGAGACTCCCGGGGCAAGCTCAGCACAGGGGAAAATGGCAGTGATCTGGAGTCAGCCCCAAATCTCATGGTCAGGAAAGAGCTGTCACCATCCAGCAGGGGATGAAAGAGAAACCCATGCAGAGCCGGTGGCCCATGCATGAGGGAAAGATGTGTCGAGGCGTGTGTGTGTATGAGTGTGTGTGTGTGAAAGAGTGTGTGTGACTGTGTGTGAATGTGTGAGTGTGAGTTGTGTGAGAGTATGTCAGAGTGTGTGAGTGTATGAGTGTGTGAGGGTGTGTGTGTGAGTGACTGTGTGTAAGTGAGTTTGTGTGTGAGAGTGAGAGTGTGTGTGAAAGTGTGTGAGTGTGTGTGAGAGTGTGAGGGTGTGAGTGTGTGAATGTGTGTGAGTGTGTGAGTGTGTATGTGAGTGTGTGTGATTGTCAGTGTGTGAATGAGTGTGTGTGAGTGTGTGTATGTGAGTGTGTGTGATTGTCAGTGTGTGAGTGAGTGTGTGTGTGTGTGTGAGAGACTGTGTGTGTGCTAGTTTAACACTGTGCAGTCCCAACTGCATTGAGCCTCAATGACAGCTCAGCTGTTTGGCTCTGGAGGCCCCACTGCTAGCTGTGGCACCAGCTCTTGATGCTTGTGACAGAGCAGGCACACAATCAATATTTGTACACTGACAGCCTGGGCAGGTTTCTGTCTCCCGCATAGAGCAGGGGCAGCATGGCTAGTGGTGGTGTTCTCCTGTTACTGTTAGCAGCAGCGGCCCCCAAACCCAGGGCCAAGGGTGCATGGGTGTCTGTGCCCTGTTCCCCAGGACTGGTGGTGGGGAACTGCTCCTGCTAACAGCAGGTGGGCAGCAAGAAGTGCTTAGGTGGAATTCTGGGCACAGGTAGGCACCCCTGGGAGCTCTGATAGACATGGGGGAGAAGACCCATAAGAAGCTTGTGCCACCTGTAAATCAAGCAGAGGCTTGGAACAGTTGGGGCCTTCATGGGAATGTGGCCTCACTTAGCTGTCCCAGCTGATCAGGGCATGCAGTTCTGTTCATTCAGCAAATATTTATTAAGCTCTAGCCAGATGCCCTAGAGAGCTATGGTGAGGCTTAGAGGAGGTGACATGGTGGCAGCCCCCGCCAGGGCCAGGAACGTGCATGTTTGCATGGAAAGGCATGCTGCCCACCAGAGCCATGAGCCCATGGGCCAGATGCTCAAGAGAGGGTTGGAGACAGGGTCTCACTGCACCACCAAAGGAGCTCTCCACCGCTCCCTTCTCTCCTCGGACCCACCCCGGCTACAGAACTGACAGACATGAGCCTTGCCCAGGTGACAGCTCTAATGGAAGAGGCCAGAGCCTGACCTCTCACAGGGTCAGAGTCCCTCCATGGCCTTCCTACTGTAGACTTCCGGTTCCATCTCTCTCCTTCAACTGCAGCCAGCTTCCTGGACAAAGGGCCCTTCTTGGGGAATGTCCACATTGCAAAAGACTTTCACTGTCTCTAGTCCTGCGTTGCCTTTGCCCCTGTTCCACCAGACACTGGAGTGCTTTCTCTCACATGTCTGCTACAGAACAGCCTGTGTTTGAAGACCTCCAAAGACAAGGAGCTGACTACCCTCTAAGCACCAGGGGACACCAGGCATTTCTTTCTCTTTGAGTGTAGTCATACAGGTTGGTATTTTCATGAGAGTGGCTGTCTCAAAGGCCAAGAATGCAGCGAGAAGACTGGGGTGGATGGGAAGCTGGTGGTGCCCTGGGAGAGGCCACAGAAGACAAGGAGAGAGGCTCCAAGTCAAACCCCAGGAAAAGCCACTCATCTGACCAGCTGGGAGGGGCTGTATGCCTAGGACACTCCGCCACAGACCGCCTGGTATCTGAGTCACCAGAGTGGGACTTCCTCGGGATGTGGTGTGGGAGTGGCGTGGGCTGACTCTTCTCAGCCCCCAGCACAGCACACGCCTGTGCACACACCCAGAACACACTTGGTCATGCACAGGCCATGCAGGAGGCTGAAGGACAAATGGCTGTAGGGTCTACGGTGCCGAGAAGGCCTGGGGCATCGATAGAGCCAGAGCTATCCTGCTCCAGCAGACTTCGCAGCATCCACGTGTGTTGGCTGAGCAGTGGAGAGTGTTCTCAGCTTCTGACAGCCTCTAACGAGTAAGGGAGGTGCACAAATTTAATTTCAACAAACAAGTGATTGACCTTAAGAGCATTAAGATAAGCAGGACCCTGGATGAGGAAGTCTCCCATTCTCTTGCTGGAGGTGATGGGCAGAACCCGTGGCCGGGAGGAGCAACTGGGCACTTCTGGCTGCCTTTCTACTTGACCTTCCCTTCACAAATCCGATGGGCAGTTTTGTGAGGAGTCCAGATTTGTTCAGTGGCTGCTGGAACCTAGCTCTGCTAATGGTTTCAAGGACTTTGTTGAGGTCAGGGCTGCTGTATGGGGCTTGTGAGCTGCTTCTGGCCCCGTATGTACCAGGCAGATGCAAAAGTCATGCCTGCCATTCGGGGATGGGAATTTAGATTCCAAAGTCACCTTTAAATAATCCTTTGTGCCAGCCGGGTGTGGTGGCTCACGCCTGTAATCCCAGCACTTTGGGAGGCCAAGGACAGCAGATCACTAGGTCAGGAGATCAAGACCATCCTGGCTAACACAGTGAAACCCCGTCTCTACTAAAAATACAAAAAAATTAGCCGGGCGTGGTGGTGGGCACCTGTAGTACCAGCTACTCGGGAGGCTGAGGCAGGAGAGTGGCATGAACCCTGGAGGCAGAGCTAGCAGTGAGCCAAGATCGTGCCACTGCACTCCAGCCTGGGCAACAGAGCAAGACTCAAAACAAAAAACAAACAAACAAACAAAAACAAACAAAACAAACAAACAAAAAATAAATAAATAATCCTTTGTGCCACACCCCTCACCTCGGCTCTGCCTCCGTCTTAGGCTCTCCGTAGGCAATGTGGTAGAATGTGGTAGTGCAGGCTGCACTCACGGAAGAATGAACTTTGGGGTTTTGGGAGCTGCGTTCAGATAGAGGCTCCCTCATTTATCAGTTGCTTGCTGGGCAAGATTTCTCATAATCCCTCAAAGCCCCATGTTTTTGACTGCAAATGGGAATCATGAAAGTGCCCAGCCTGTGGCTCTTAAGGGAAGCGAGTGGGATCACACATATGAGAGCCCCCACCCAGCTCGGGTCTCCACTCATGCTCCAGCAGTGCTGGTGCCAGCCCCTGGCCCAGGGTGTCCTGCAAACACTCTTTCACTGGCATCCCTGGATCGTGGCAGGAGGTTAAGCCCCATCCTGTCAGGCTAGGCCACCTGCCTGGCCACATGATTCTGTACCCGCACCCGAAGGGCCCTCTTTCAGCTCTCTAGACAGCCTGAACCCAGCACGGTCTTCACGCCCACCACATGGCTTTCCCTGAGAAGAAGCTGGTGTTTCAGAAGCTGGGGGCTCCCAGGGCCATCTGAGCATGTCCACCCCACATGCTCTCTCTCCCTGCGTGGGAAGGCCATCATCAAGCGGAGATTAATATATATTGGGATACATGTCTCCCTCTCCTTGGGAGACACTGGCCCAAGCACTCTGATTCAACTCAGGTCAGCATTACTGAGAATACTTTTAATTGTGTACCCAGGGCTCAGAGGAGCCCAGGGGAGGAGAGAACACAGAGTCCACCTCAAGTTTGCAGTCTCCTGAGCCAGATCAGTTCAGCACACACAAAACAGAGGGCAAGATAATGTGCCATTACCAACTTCATGGGCACTGGTGGGTACAAGTCACAGGCCCACATTTTCTCAGCATTGAAAGGTTGGAGTAGCTCAGTGGTTTTAACATCTCATTCCCCAGGGCCCCTGGGCTTCAGTAGGGTGGGCCTCAGGGGAGACAGAAGGGTCAATGGGCAGGGATAAGATCCCTCACTGCATAATTCTTCAACCAGAATGGACTGACAGCTATGATTCCTTTATTGGAATATGATGTTTAATTTTCTTGGGAAACAAGTGTGGAAACCACTGGATTAGTTGAGCTCTGAGTTCTTCGAGTCTAGAGTTCCTATCAGAGAAGTAGCATCAAATGTGCTTTGAACATAAGAAAACTTCACTATCCAGGAGTAAAAGTGAAAGCAGTGCATATGGTGCAGGGGAGTCAGCCTGCCCCAGGACAGGCAGCATCCTTTCTACCATCTGTGTGTCTGACCCCTTGTGCTCCTCTGGGTAGGAGGCTCGAGGCTGCCTGTGTCTCTGCATCTGGGGTGCAGCTCTTCATGCACCCTGGCCCCTCACTGCAAGCAGCCCCTTCACTGGCTGCTCCATGGAAGATACAGCAATGGGCTCTTCTGCTGCAGAGAACGCTGGAAGGAAAGTGCCTCTGGGGCCACTTGCCCAAGTTTTCAGGCCTATTCTGGCTAAGAATAATCTTTATTTCTTCTACTTCACTGTATCAAAAGACAACAAACGATAGCGCAGTGATAATGCTGTATTTTAGTTAATATGGCATGTTGAAGCATGCATACTGTGGGCACTTGATAAACACAGCACACACCCTCTCTTTGTCCCCACAGGGGCCAGGGTGGCATTGCTGAGAAAACAAGGGCACTGTTTACCAAGTGAACACCTCGGCAGCCTTGGGCTCCTCAACGGCTTGTAACATTTCAGCCATCTTCAAACAACCTCATGAGGCAGGAATCTTTTAGATGAGGGAACTGAGGCTCAGGGAGGGTAAGTGACTTGCTGAGGTCATCAGAGCCTGCATCTGACCAGGGAGTGACCCCAAACCTTTGCTGTTTCTGTGATGACCTCCTGGCTCTCTCAACATGGCAGGGCTGCCCATCCAAGGATGGGATTAGGAGAAAGCTGGGCTGCGGAGAGGTGAGGGTTGAATCCCCCATTTGCATTCTGGAGTTGAAAATTCCAGAAGGTTGGGGTGGGGTCAGGGTAGAGCCAAGCTCTGGAATCCAGGAAGTGGCAATGCAGCTTAGAAAATCCTGGGCAGTGGGCCACGGCTGGCAGCAGGGACTTGGGCCAGGAGAGGCAGGCCAGGGGCAGACGAGCCGGCCTGAGAGGTCTTGGCAGCCAAAGGTCAGGCAGGGCAGGGCACAGCACCACCTGAATGTTGGCCCACAGTGAGGGCAACTTTGATCAACTGGCACCTGCAATTCTGCAGTTGAATCATCAAATGGGGAATTGACAAAACAATGAGATGTCCAAGGCGCTCAGCAAGTTAGGGGCAGAGCCCATCTCCTGACCTCTCCAGAGCTCTTCCTGCAGCCCCCACCGTCCCCAAGGCTTCTTGTGCCATGCTTTGAGTTCTTGTGTTTCTTGGTGAACCCTCCTGTCGCTCTCTCTCCTCCAGCACATGGAGTGACTCATTTCTCCGCCATCAGCACGTGCAAAGCAGCCCTGCTCATTCTTTTCCTGGTGTCCATCCTGCAGCTCCCAGCCCCAGCATTTACAGAGAAGCTGTTCAATAAACACCATGCGTTGGGTCCATGTGTGTTCTTACGGTTGTTGCCTGCCCTGCTGATATCAGGTCCCTGGAGCCAGGTACAGATTCTCAAGTCAAAGGAGGGTGAGGAAGACAAGGTCCCGAAGGCAGATTCTAGGGAGTCGAATCCCAGCATAGCTATCTACACGTGAGCCTGGATGAGCTACGGGACTCCAGGGAGCTGCGTTTTCCTTCTGCCGAGTGGCATGTGTGGCGTGAGTGAATGAGTTAATAAACAGAGAGCCTCCCAGGAGGTGCCATTCACTGTGGTCTCATAGTGGCTTTCAGGGAGCTGAGCCTTCACACAATCCAGCCACCTATGGTCGTGATGTGCTGATGTCCCTGGCTCTCAGGGGGTCCTTAGGAAGCGTGAATTGCCAGCGTCCCTCCCCATCGCCTCAGCACCGTGGTCAGCTCCGTCTCCCTCTCCTGCTTCATTGCTGGCTTTGAGCTGTGGGACCCCAAATTTCTTGTGGCCCCAACACATGCACGCTCACACCATTCCCTGGTCCTAGAGCGTTCTCCCCTCCCTCTGTACCTGCCTCTCCCTCATGCATCCTTCCAGCCGAGCCCAGTGGCCCATCTCCAAGGAGGCCTCCTGACGTCAGCATTGCCTGCCTGACCCTTATCCTGCCAGAGTCAGAGAAATGGCAGAGTGTAGGTTGGTGTGGAGAATGTGTGTTGTATATGTTCATATGTGTGTGCACGGTCATGTATGTGCGTGTGCTCTGTGCGTGTGTGTGCGTGTGAATGCACATGTGTACCCAGGTGCAGGGTTGGCCCGATTCTCCTCAGCCTGACTTCCTCCTGGCCGGATTATTTTGGCCTTTGGCTTGAGTCCTCAGTGACTTCCCGGTTCTGTGGGCTTCCTTCCTCCTTCAGGCCCTGTCACCTGGCAGGACAGGTTTTCTTCCTGACCTGGTGGCTTTAGCAAGGCCAGGAATCCAGCAGGCCCAGCAGAGGCCCAGGATGAGCCCCTGGCCAACTGCTCCCTTCTGGAGCCCCCACCCTCCCTTTCTCTTGCTCTCCTGCCCTGGGCCTGGCTTGAGCAAGGGGAGGCATCTCCTTCCATTCCCTAGGCTTGGCCTGGGCCTGTCCACCCCTGTTCCAGCACAATGACTGACTGTGGGTTGAGAAAGCTGTCTAGAGGGGCATGGCCCCAGAGACAGTGTCAGGTGGGGAGGGTCTCTTCTCCAAGACCACTCTTCCGGAGCTCAGGGAACAGGCCAGAGAAGACGCTAATGTTTCTCTGCATTGGCCGTGTGCCAGGCATCGTGCTAAACACTTCACCGCAGTTGTGACGTCTGGTTCTCACCATGGGAAGGGGGCCCATCCGTAGTCCCGTGCTGAGGACAGGAAAGCACCTGATGCCTGAACCTGTGCTCACGATCCCAAAGCCATGAGCTCATGTGAAAACGGGCCATTTGAAAATTGCACACCAGTGCCGGGAAAGTGACAGTCAGAGGCCACACTGAGTCATCAGGAACTCCCACGTTGCCCTCAGGAGCCAGACGATGGCTGATGGCACTTGTGAAGGTGTAACTCTCCTGGAGGTGCCCCCTGTGGAAGCCCCCAGGGGAGACGTTACATGGTAGTAACAGGGTAGTAACAGGGTCACTTTTCCTCACCCCTGCAGCTTCCGCTCCCAGATGTTCTGTCCTGCTCAGCAGAGTCACAAGTCAGTCCCCCAAATGTGATGAGCCCTTCCTAGGACTTGGGGACTGATGGGCTTTTAAACCCTGGGTGTGATGCTATGACCAGAGATGAGAAGTTGAGTGTCTGGCTTCCAGCTGTGATCTGGCAATGCTGAAGCCTGAGTAGGTAATCTCCTCAACTACCTGGACCCCTGTTTTCTCACAGGTAAAGGAGTGACCACAAGAGTTGCTGTTCCAACTGCAGACAGGGATAGTTGTGAATGGCGGATAAGAGATGATGATATGCCACATGAAGGCCTTAAAAGGGTTTTAAAAAGCACAGTGACAGACTTGGTATCACTGTCAATTCTCAGCATTATACGCAGCACCCCTGCTCAGAGCCTAAGGAACAGAGCAAAATGGACGAAGACGTAAGTAAAGTCCCTGGTGCATGGCAGGCTCACGGCTGGCCCTCAGTAAATATTGGTTCCCTGTTCTTCTTACCTCTTCAGAACCTCCTTGAACTAGGGGTAAACAAATGCCTGCCTGACGGCTCCCAAAAGAAGAGCGGATATATCACATACTGTTCCCGCGCTGGCCGGCACCTCAGGCTCCCAGAAGCATCTCTTCCTGGCAGCTGGGTTTGGACCACGTCATGATCCACCGGGGCATGTGCTACCTGGGGCCATTTCCATGCTTCTTTCCAGCTCAGGCAGCCACGAGCATGAGCTCAGGTCACCGTGCTGGCTACCAGGCCCACCCTCCCTCTGAGGTCTGTGGTGTGACGATGTCTGCAGATGTACAGTGTCATCTCTGGGTATGCCGTGTGGGTCCTCAAACCCTTAGTCCCCAAAGCAAATAGGTACGCCCAGCAAGCCCTCTGTTTTTGCTCCATGTCTTTCCAAAGAGGTAATGTCCTTCTCTTTCTCTTTCTTTGCATCCTCAGTGCGAATACCAATGGTAACCATTGAACTCAGGCTCTTGTTGCCTGTGTGTGTATGTGGAGATGGGGGCATTTTCTTATCAAGATCAAGAATTGTTTTTAAAACGGACGCTCCCACACAGGCACTGTGGACGGTTGGTTGTTTGGTTTGGCTGTGTGTGTGCTGTCTCCAGCATGGATCTTCCTATTCTTGGAACCTATTGTGTTTGCAGAAGTCCCAGAAGACTGGTTTTGGAATTGTTCCTGATTTCTGGGCTTCATGTGTGGGAACCACCTTGAGGGAAGTGATCCTTTCCCTCTGCTCAAGTCCCTGGCATGCCACTGCTCTCTCCTCAATGCCATGTGCTCCCCCTAAACCTGTGGGCTGGACCGGGTACCTAGAGGAGGCAAGGGCAGGCTCTCTCTCCAGGGAGCATCTCAGGGTCTGCCTCCTGGGCATGTGCAGATGGATGCACCTTCATCCGGAGGCAAACAGTGCCTGCCAACAGCAGGTGCCGAGGGCATTGGAGTTCCTGGTCTGTAAGCAGGGAGTGGGGATGTGATCTGTGGAGAGCCTAAGGCACGTGGAGAATGGCAGGGGAGCCCTCCTATGTGTATCAGGCAGATGGCAGAGGATACTTTGGCTGGGATTTTTGAAGAAGCTTGTAAGTGAAGGGACAATTTGCAGAGATGCCATTGGGTTAACGGAACTAATAGGATGTAAGGGCACCTAGGGACTGGCCACCATGGGAGCTATTAGCACCCTACAGGCCAAAGGGACAGAGGAGGAAACAGAGGTACAGGAGTTGGCTTCAAAGTGTGAGATGTGGGAGGAGGCTGTCCTGCAGAAGCCATGGCTCCCTGGGGCACAGCCAGTCCCAGAGCAAGACAAAAGCGGGAGGGCAGGAACTCTGACCTCTCTCCCCTCTGCCATCCAATATCCTGCCAGCACTCCCCATTGGCTACAGCCAGCTGGGGCCAGCGGGCAATGAGCTCTGGGATATGCTCCGTAGAGAGTATCTTCCTGGGGCCCAGAGCAGGGCAAGAAAGGCACACAGGGGTGCCAGGGACCCATGGAACCATGGACTCAGAGTGCTCTCAGCGTCAGCCGGGGTGTAGCCCCGGCTGTGCCACTCATCTCACATATAGTTTTCAGCAGCTGGCTTTGCCATGCTCAGTCTCAGCTTCCTCCTCTGGGAGGGAAGATGTGGCGCCAGGTCATTGCGCCTCAGAGCATGCTGCAAGTATCGCTCGTGTATGCAGGAAAATCCTGGGAGCCACACAGCTTCTGCCTAATAGCCAGCGCTCCTGTCAGCATAAACCCACTGCCATCTCGGGTGGGAGGCACTTCTGGGCCCTATCACCCCATCATGTGGCCCACCCCAAGGCACACTCAAAATTGTACCTGGACAGCTGGGAAGGGCGGGCTTATCTGTGGGCCCATCCCATAGGGCTAGGGGCTGTGGGGAGGTGACTCTAACCAGCAGTCCTCAACTGTCAGAGCTGGAGAGGCAAGGCCACTGGTTCCATGTATGATGGGGATAGAAAGCTTCCTTACAACATACCTCTATTGAGATTGTTAAAAAGATAGACAGTTTAAAAAAACACATGGTTGTGGGTAGATGATGGGGATATGGCAAAAGCCATAATGGTGGTGGTAATTAGGTGATTCATGACTGAAATTTAAGGAAGAAATAATACTAGTTATGCACCAACTTCCAGAAAGCTAAAGAAAAAGGGATATTTTCCCTTTTATTTTATGAGGTCAGCACTCATAAAATTACTTTGATACGAAAACCAGAGAGAGACATCACAAAAAAGAATAAAGATGTATCCCTCATGCACATAAATGCAAACGTTCTTAAAATTTTTTAGCAAGTTGAATCCAAATATGTATGAAAGTGATAATAGACCATGACTGAATGGGATTTACCACAGGAAAGTAAATCGGTTTAACATTTGAAAAGCCAGTCAATGAAATGCACCATATTCACTGAGTAAGCAAGGAAAATCATATGATTATCCCAATAGACGCAGAAAATAACACATGACAATAATCCAACATCCGTTTATGATAAAGACTCCTAGCAAACTAGGACTAGAAGGGGGCATCCTCAGTCAGATACAAAGGCAGGTATAGAAAACCCACCGCTAACATCACACTCAGTGGTGAAAGGTTGAATGATTTCCCCCAAGATCAGAAATAAAACAAACTGGCAAAAGATTTGAACAGACGTTTCACCAAAGAAGATACACAGACAGCAAGTCAGCACAGGAAAAGATGTTCAGTATATTAGTCATTAGGAAAATGCACATTTAAACCACAAGATACCACTACACACCTCACAAAGCCCCTTTCTTCAGGTTTGTTGTTCCAGGCCGAGGTGGGCGGATCACTAGGTCAGGAGTTCGAGACCAGCCTGGCCATTATGGTGAAACCCTGTCTCTACTAAAAATATAAAAAATTAGCCAGGTGTGGTGGCACGTGCCTGTAGTCCCCAGCTACTAGGGAGGCTGAGGCAGGAGAATTGCTTGAACTTGAGAGGTGGAGATTGCAGTGAGATGGATCGCCCCACTATACTCCAGCCTGGGCAACAGAGTGAGACTGTGTCTCCAAAAAAAAAAAAATCCTTATTTTTTAATATTTGCCCTGGCTGGGGGATACTTGGCTGCTCTACTTTATCCTGGAGACAACATACTATCTCCCTAACCCTCCTGGTGAACCCTTTCAGTTTCCCTCTAAACCTCTATATCATCCTTCATAGGTTTTTGGTGCATCTTTAGGAAAGCAGAAAGTTTATGGCAGTGGAATAAGCGCAGGAGAAGTTGTGGGGAGACTGGGTTCCAGCCCTACCACTCTGTGCTAACTTCCTGGGCTACCTATTCTGACCCCTGACTTGTTCCCCAACGATGAGCTCCATCCCACCTATGAGCACCTCCAGCACCCACCTGCGTTTCCAGCACCCCAGGGGCCTCCCTGACTCCTCCTGCTCTCCCACATCCACATCCAGTCCTTCCCCAAGCCACAGGCACCACTCTTCCAGTGTGTCCTCATTTCAGTGTACAGTGTGTCCTCATTTCTGTCTCACTGCCAGCCACAGCCCAAGCATCTCTTGCGTACCCTTTTGCCAATTTCTCTGGTGGGGTCTGTTCTGGGCCCCCTGCCTGAGGACCCAACCTTTCCATCTCCTTGCATTGGGGGACACTCACTTTAGGGCTCAGGTCAGGTACCACCTCTTCCACGAAGGCTTTCTAGCTGCTCCACCACCCCCTCTCACTGATACCTATGCTAGGGATGCAGTGACCCAGGCTGTCTTGTGGGAGCCACCAAGACTTTGGCAAAAGTATCTGAGATCCCTGGCAGGGCTGGAGCCCAGCTGGACCTTTGGTCCTTGGCAAAAACAATTCATCACAAAAACTTTCAAACATACACAGTAGTAGAGATAGTGATATCTATCACACAGCATCTGTCATGCAGCTGCCACAAAGATCTGCTATGGCCAGCTCCCAGTCCCTGGCTCCTAGCCCACAGCCCCTGTTGTGTTAATTCCCCCTTAGGTACTTCAATATACACCTCTAAAAGGTAAAGGCTCTCTTTAAAACTCTACAATGATATTGAAGAAAACCTAGGCAATACCATTCAGGACATAGGCATGGGCAAGGATTTCACGTCTAAAACACCAAAAGCAAAGGCAACAAAAGCCAAAATTGACAAATGGGATCTAATTAAACTAAAGAGCTTCTGCACAGCAAAAGAAACTACCGTCAGAGTGAACGGGCAACCTACAGAATGGGAAAAAATTTTTGCAATCTACTCATCTGACAAAGGGCTAATATCCAGAATCTACAAAGAACTCAAACAAATTTACAAGAAAAAAACAAACAACCCCATCAAAAAGTGGGCAAAGGATATGAACAGACACTTCTTAAAAGAAGACATTTATGCAGCCAACAGAAACATGAAAAAATGCTCATCATCGCTGGCCATCAGAGAAATGCAAATCAAAACCACAATGAGATACCATCTCACACCAGTTAGAATGGCGATCATTAAAAAGTCAAGAAACAACAGGTGCTGGAGAGGATGTGGAGAAATAGGAACACTTTTACACTGTTGGTGGGACTGTAAACTAGTTCAACCATTGTGAAAGACAGTGTGGTGATTCCTCAAGGATTTAGAATTAGAAATACCATTTGACCCAGCCATCCCATTACTGGGTATATACCCAAAAGATTATAAATCATGCTGCTATAAAGACACATGCACACATGTGTTTATTGTGGCACTATTCACAATAGCAAAAACTTGGAACCAACCCAAATGTCCATCAATGATAGACTGGATTAAGAAAATGTGGCACATATACCCCATGGAATACTGTGCATCTGTAAAAAAGGATGAGTTCATGTCCATTGTAGAGACATAGATGAAGCTGGAAACCATCATTCTCAGTAAACTATCGCAGGGACAAAAAACCAAATACTGCATGTTCTCACTCATAGGTGGGAACTGAACAATAAGAACACTTGGGCACAAGAAGGGGAACATCACTCACCAGGGCCTGTCGTGGGGTGGGGGGAGAGGGGAGGGATAACATTAGGAGATACACCTAACGTAAATGACGAGTTAATGGGTGCAGCACACCAACATGGCGCATGTATACATATGTAACAAACCTGCACGCTGTGCACATGTACCATAGAACTTAGAGTATAATAAAAAAAACTCTACAATGATATTAAGCCTAAATATATTAACAAGAACTCCTTAATGTTAATTAATATCCATCAGTTAAAATTTCCTCAGTTGTCCCATAAATGCCTTTTTATAATCATTTATGCAAATCAGGGCCCAGACAGGGTATACACGTTGCCTCTGGTTGATAGACCTCTCAAGTCTCTTTAATCTGTAACAGCTTTCCCCTGGCTCCCCTTTTTATTTTTTTAAAAAATGTCTTTTATATATTAGAAACAAGCCAGGTCATTTGTCCTCTGAGCTTTCTATATTCTCAGTTTCACTGATTGCTGTTGCATCTCCGTGTTCTTATTCATCATGCCCCCGATCTTGTGCATTGCTTGTGAACTTACGGTTACATTCAGAAGCTTGATTAGGTTTGGGTTCAGTTTTTTTGAAAATAATTTTTCAGAAGTGGTGCCAGGTGCTTCCTGTTGCATTTTATTGGAAGGTGCACAATTTCTGATTCTTTCTGTGAAGTGACAACTCATCAGTAGATTCAGGTGCTGTTGATTTCATCTATCCATTGTAAATTTCCCACAGCCTTTCACTTTATGGTTCTAGCAGCCATTATTATAATATAATTTAATATATAATATATGTATACAAGATATGTAATTTAGTAGCTCATTATTTTATTAGTTCTGCAAAGTGGTGATGGCCTGTTATTCTTTCTGCACTTCCTAGGTGAAATTCTTCTATAACATTCTTTACTTCATTGATTATTTCCCTAGACTGAGGTTCATACAGAAAAGGCAGGGTAAATGCTTGATTCTTTCTCTTTTAAATGTTTTCAAAATAACATATTGGTTCACTAGCATCCTCCAAAAGTAACAAATAAGTTTTTATTTATTTATTTTATATTTATTTATTTATTACTATTATTATTTTGAGACGAAGTCTTGCTCTGTCACCTGGGCTGGAGAGCAGTGGCACAATCTCCGCTCACTACAATCTCGGCTCACTATAATCTCTGTTTCCTGGGTTCAAGCGATTCTCCTGCCTCAGCCTCCCAAGTAGCTGGGATTACAGGCACGCACCGCCACGTCTGGCTAATTTTTGTATTTTTATTAGAGATGGGATTTCGCCATGCCATGTTGACCAGGCTGGTCTCAAACTCCTGACCTCAAGTAATCCACCCGTCTCAGCCTCCCAAAGTGCTGGAATCACAGGCGTGAGCCGCCATGGCTGACTGAGTTTTTAAAAATATTATAAACTCAATATTTTGTTTGCTTCGAGCCATTTTAGTCTTTTATTTTTATTTTTATTTTTTATTTTATTTTATTTTTTTTTTTTGAGGCAGGGTTTCACTTTGTTGCCCAGGCTGGAGTGCAGTGGCGCACTTCTAGCTCCCTGCTACCTTGACCTCCCGGGCTCTCTCACCTCAGCCTTCTGAGTAGCTGGAACTACAGGCAAGTGCCGCCACACCCAGCTAATTTTGTTTACTTTTTGTAGAGATGAGGTCTCCCTATGTTCCTCAGGCTGGTCTTGAGTTCCTGGACTCAAGTAATCCTCCTGTCTCAGCCTCCCGAAGTTCTGGGATTACAGGCATGAGTCACTGCTCATTGTAGTCATTTTTTAATGGTAAAATTGTCACATAATTGGCCAGTATGAGGCATTTTGAGTTGGCTCCTTCTAACCTCCTTGCTTTTGTGTGTAACAAGAAACCTCATCTTATATTTTTCCTTCCCTAGCCCTGGAATCATCCATTTCTCCAAGGTGCCCTGGGTCCTTGGAGAGCCCAATCTGGAACCCTAATGCTCATTGCCTCTGAGTTGGTGTGACTTACAGGGCTTTTTAGTGGCTGGATCTTTTGAAAGAAAAAAATCCATCATGAGCTTGTATTGATATTTCCAATTCAAGTTTATGATGACAGGGCTTTTGACCTTATTTTATCTTACAGTTGTATTTCCTTTATATTATGCTGAAAAATTTGGTTCCTAACTATATTAACATCATTCCCTCTCTTTAAAACAGCAAGGGTTCTTAACCTCAGGTATATGGAAGGACTTTGGGACACTATGTACCCCTGGAGTTAGATGGTTAGATATAAAATGGCATGTGGGCATAGGTGAAAAATATGAGTGTGACCATATGTGTGTGCCAGTTGAGTGCCTATATGAGTGTATCAGCACATGAACACACACATGTTTGACAACCCTCCCCCCCCAACACACACACAAAGAATTATCTGGTGGTCCAAAACATCAAGAGTGCCAAGAATATGCCTGGCGCGGTGACTCACGCCTGTAATCCCAGCACTTTGGGAGGCCAAGGCAGGCAGATCACGAGGTCAAGAGATCGAGACCATTCTGGCCAACATGGTGAAACCCCGTCTCTACTAAAAATACAAAAATTAGCTGGGCGTGGTAGCGGGCCCCTATAGTCCCAGCTACTCGGGAGGCTGAGGCAGGAGAATTACTTGAACCTGGGAGGCGGAGGTTGCAGTGAGCCGAGATCGCACCACTGCACTCCAGCCTGGCGACAGAGCAAGATTCCATCTCAAAAAAAAAAAAAAAAAAAAAATTAGTGCCAAGATTAGAAACCCATTTGATAATGTAATGAATATATGGATCCTTTCCTAAAAAAATAATGGGGAGTTGCATTGGGAAATGCCATAGAAAGACTATAGTGATTGTATTAATTTCCTAGGGCTGTTGTAACAGCACCACAAACTGGGTGACAAAACAGCAGAAATGCATGGCTTCACAGGCCTGGAGGCTACAAGTCTGAGATCAAAGGTGTCAGTAGGGCTGCTTCCTTTTGAAGGTGGTGAGGGTGAATCTGTCCCATACCTTTCTCCTGGCTTCTGGTGGTTTGCTGGCATTTGGGGCACGGCTGGGCTCCTAGAAGCATCACCCTGATCTCTGCCTTCTTCTTCATGTGTGTCCTTCTTCATTTCTCTGTGTCCAAATTTCCTGCTTTTATAAGGGCACCAGTCATATTGGATTGGGCTAACCCTAATGACCTTATCTTGATTACATCTGCCAAAAACCCCATTTCCAAATAAACTCCTAGTTCACCTTCTGAGGAACTAGGGGTTAGGACTTCACTGTATCTTTCTGAGGGGACACAATTCAACCTGTATCTACAGTGGTACTGCTCCCCTCTGCAGCAGTGGGGTAGTGCAGTGGTTGAGTGCCGACACTGGGGGTCACACTTCCTGGGTTCGGCTACGGTGGTGGGATAAGTACAGGAGAAGTTGTGGGGAGACAGGGTTCTAGCCCTGCACTGATAATACGTCCAAAGATTTCTTATCTGTGCCTCTGTGAAGTGGGATGAGGTGGGTATCCACTTCCTATGGCGGTTATGAAAAATGAATGAGTTAATCTGTATGAAGTCCTCGGCCCAGCGTCTGACACACCGTAGTGTGACACTCTGAGTGTCAGCTGAGTAAGCACGGCCATCACTGTCATTTTGCTGGGCACCCAGGGCGGGCTGGCTGGAAGGAAGGGTGTCAGCATGAAGGAAGTCATGGATGATGTGGGTGCAGAATCCAGAGCCTGCTTACCTCTCTATGCTTATAGGGCATCCCTACCTAAGGATAAGAGGGAAGGGGGACTTCCACTTAGTGCCAGACACTGGGGCAAGGGCTCACGAAGATCACTGCTGATGCCCATTGCCACCTCGCCAAGGAGACCTTTGTATCTCCATTTTCCTAGTGAGGAACGGGAGGTTCGCAGGCCTTGAGGAATTGGCCAGCACTCCGGCTACTGAGTCAGTTCTCCTTCCTCTCTAACCCTCCGCAGAGGTGAAGGGCAGGCTCAGAGGACCCTTCTCCTTCCGCTTGAGCCCTTCCCCAGCTTATCCTGGTGGGCCAAGCCCCGCCCAGGTAGGAAGAGCCCTCTGGCCTCCACACTCAGCTCTCCAGTGCTCAGTCTGTGAAATGCGGGCCGAGGCACATGCCAATGTGCCCCAGTGGGCTGGGGGCAAGGGCTCTGTGAAAGCACGTTGGGAATCCTGGCCAGCGCCCATGGACAGAAGGTGCTTGCTGGGTGCCTGCAACATCCCAGCCTTTCATGGTGGAACCCCTTGGGCGCCTTTTCTTCTTACAGTTGGTACATTGGCTCTGGCCTCAAGATCACCACATCCCTCACAAGAGCTAGAGCCCACGTGATTTTTTTCCATTAAAAAAAAAATCCTTAGTTTAGGCATGTAGCCTGTTTGCTTACGCATCTGCAAGATCAGCTGTCTTTGCAGTTTAAGTTCAGTGATGTTTGAGACTGTGGTACCTGCCCTTGGCGGCCCTCAGCTCTGCCCCAGGTTGTCTGGTGAAGCCGCTGGGCTCTGGTCACACTGGCCTGACATCTCTCAGCATCCCCCCAACCCCACTGAGGCTCTGACTCTTTCTGCCTTGGGCCTTCACATGCTGCCCCCAGCCTGCACACTCCTCCCTCCCCCAGTGTAATTCTCTGCCACCCTTCACATGGCAGCTGTAGAGTCTCTGCCAGGGATACACGCCAGCCATGGGGCAGGGCCTGGGAGGACATTCCTTGGAGACCTCCCTTCACAGCCTGCATTGTTGTGGGATGGATCTGTGAACTTCTGCCACCCAGCTCGGGGAGGTGGTGGCAGGAACAGGGCTAGGCTTTCCTTCCCCTACCATATCCCCAGTGCCCAGTACAGGGCTTAGAACCCTGGAGATGCTGTCTATATAGACAGACGAATGCCTCTTTCCAGGAAGGGAGCTGGCCTGTGTTCCCCTGGCTCTGACAGCTGGGACTCCATGGGCCCAGGGCTGCTGGGCCAGGCCACTGGAAATGACAGCTGACACCTTCAGAGCATGACTAGGTGTCCGGCACCTCTCTGAGCACTTTGCATGTATTAACTTTTATATTCTCCCCAATCACCTACCAGAGAGATATTACCGTTAGTCCTACTTTTAAAAACTTTTTATATTGAAATAATTTCACACTTGAAAAAAATATTGCAAAAATAGTCCAAAAAGTTCCTGCCACACCTTCCCACCCAGTCCACCTCTAATGTTAACGTCTTACAAACCCATGGCATGGTGATCAAAACCAGGACACTGACAACGGTATGACACTGTTGACAATCCATAGATGAATTCTCCTGGCAACATTCTTTTTTCTGCTCCAGGATCTCATACAGGACCACTTTGCACTTGTGGTTCTGTCTCCTTAGAGTGGAGGGTTCTAAGGAGAACCTTGCATCTGTCCTTGTCTTTCATGACCTTTGCACTTTTGAAGAGTCCTGATCAGTTGTTTTGTGGAAATGTCTCTCAGTGTTGATTTGTCTTATGCTTCCTCTTGTTTAAATTCAGATGATGTATTTTGGGGCAAAAAAAACACAGAAGGGAAGCCATGCCCTACTCAGGGCATTGCATCAGGAGCTACTTGACATTGCATGAATCCCATTTTCAAGATGAATAAACTGCAGCACTGAAAAGTCAAGAAACAGATTAGAATGCAGCTAACAGCTCACATCTGTTGAGTACTTGCCCATGCACCCGGGGCATGTATTTAGCCACTTCTACCCCTGGGGCACAGTGAGTGGATCCCCAACTCAGCAGTGAGCAGGGGAGGGAAAGGGTGAGGACAGAGGGTGGTGGATGCGAGCAGCCAGGGTGAAGGACAGAGCCAGCTCCTGCAGCCTCCAGGGAGGGGCCAGGCCCACAGAGGCAGCACTGGGCCACTGTGGTGCGTCTGACCCAGGCAGATAGGGGCAGAGCTCGGGATAGGGGCCGGACCAGACTAAACAAGGCACAACCTGGGCTCTGGTTTGGGTGAATCCTCAGCCCCAAGGCTGAGGTTGGCGATAGCGGGGGCACAACTGGGGCTTTGCAGGGGGAGCTGAACTTGCTCTGCAGGCCACACTGAAGGAGTGCCCTCACCGGCCCTCTCCACTGGGCTCTGCTCATGGGGGTGGGTGAGAGGAGGAGGCAAAGTGGGGCAGGGCCCTGGGCCCCCACAGTGTGCCCTTCCAGGCTCCCCCAGCCCAAGCTAGTCATGGGGTTGGAGGGGTGAAGGACGGAGTGACCACAGCTGCCCTGCATTAGGAAAATAGGCATTTTAATACAGGTTGCCCACTGCCCTCCCCAGCCTGTTCCCCTGACCACCTACCTCCTCTCTTCAGCTCACCTCAGGGCTCCCCCATGTGGCATCCTGCTCTCCCTCTGTCCAGCCTGCACTCTCTTCCTGCCGCCTGCTCTTCTTCATCTTTTTGAGTCCTTCTCTGGGACCCAACCCATGAGACAACAGCCATCGCAGGGCCCCCAGTGCTCCTAGCCCAGGGCACATTCCAGAAGGCAGCTCCTGCAAGCCTTTCCCTCCACACTCCCTCAACTTCCCCTCGCCGTGGGCAGCATCCTGCTGTACCCCAGGGCAAGGGGCAAGATGGGGGATTTAGTTCCTCATAGCCACGGGCAAGGCCGGTAGTATCAGCCCCGCTATAGGGATGAGGAAACTGAGGCTGCAGCTTCTCTTCGGAGGCTGACAGTGGTCTCTCCTGCTTTTCTTCCTTTTGCCTTGGCAGGACCAGCACAGCTGAAGTTGCTGCCACCTGACTGTGGCCTGCAATTTCCCAATTCCCTCTCCAGGTTCTCCTCCCCCCACCTCGGTCTCTCTCTAAATCCTACTGAGAGAACCCTGGGTTTAACTTTTCTATCTTTGTTTTCCCATGGTTTTGTATGCTGTTCCCCTCCCTGCAATCTCTCTTTGGGAGGGAGGGTAATCCACACAGAAAGGAGAGGCTTTTATATGACTTGGGATTCACAGTAGCTCACAACTCCCACCTTTGTCACTGTCACCTACCTGATTTCCTTCTGCTCTCCCTGGCATCTTGAACCTGAAGTCACTTTTATCCTTTGGCCCCACCTTGCAAGACCTGCCCACTGCTGTGGCCCACTCAGGAATCCCGGACACCAAGTCTGTCCCCCAGCATCCCCCGGCACTCCGTGCCTTTGAGCACGGAGCATACATTGAGTGCTGGCTTCAAGTTCCCCCACCCAGTCTGAGCCAGAGCCCTGGAGAGAGGGTGGCAGGGACAGATGGACCCTTCTGCAGATGCACACAGCCCAACATCAGTGCCTCTGGGTGTGGCTGTCCCCGACTGTACTGGCATTGGTAGCATCTTTGCCTCGTGTGCACAGGCTTAGGGCAACAGTCCCATGGGCTGACTGGTAAGCTGAGATAGCGCCTTTCAGCCTTACACATGCTTGGTAATTGCAAGGAAAACAGCCCGGAGGCCGGCTTCTACCCTCTAGTGCCTCTGCGGTCCCATCTCATCTCAGGTCCCTCCTCTGCTTGTCCCTCCTGGCCCCACGCCCAGTGACCTATTTCCACCTCATTCTCCTCTCTCATCACCTGTGCCCTTCAGCTCTTTGCAGGTGAATATGACTCAGTCCTGGCCTTTAAGGGGCCCACACTGCAGTGGGTTCTCAGGCAGCCTGTGACCACTGTGCCATGCTGATGTCTTTCCCTTGTGGGCTGGACAGTGGGGACTTTCTGGCTACTGGGCCCATTGTCACATGCTCATGCCTTCTTGCTTTTCTCCCTGGAGGCTGGGACAGTGTCTTGCCACGGTTCTGTCCCTCATCCCTGGTCCTCAGCCATGGCCATTGCCAGTCAGTGCTTTGTGTATTAGCTGCTCAGTAAATATGCCCAAGGGATGGGTTGTAGGCTGCGGAGCAACAGACAAGGGAAGGCCCAGGTTCTGGAGAAGCTTGTGTCCAAAGAGGGGAAGGTATTTGCCCAAAATCACAAAGCTACGGTGGATTTTGTATGTATTGATTGTAGTGCTTTCCAAATGCTCCATTTACTCTGGGATTAAATGAGATATTCCTTGAAAAGCAAATGCTTGACCATAGTAAGCTCTCAATAAAGCTAGCTGCTATTGTTGCCATCATTACTTTACATTAGCCTGAGCTACACAAAATTGCCATTTCTGTAGGTCAGCAGTGGTTGAATATTGGCAATTTCATACAGTTCAATGCAATATTTTTCCCCCTCAAAATTGGCTTACTTTGTTTATTAGATGAATGTATTTTAAAAGGAACTTTTCATCTGTATTGTATTAATTGCACCAGTCATAGTAGAAGGTAACATGCCCCTACGCACAATGAAAGTAAGGTAATGCTGTTAGATTCTGCTTAGACATTCTTGCCTTCTCAAGACAGTATCCTGACACTGTACTCCCCTTGTTTCAGATGGAGATTAGCAAGAATTCAAGAGGGGCTGAAAGCATTCAGGCCCCACTTTTTCCTTTACGGATCTGAAGAGTTAAAAAGACTCTTAAAAACGGAGTTAAGAGGCCGGGCGCGGTGGATCGAGCCTGTAATCCCAGCACTTTGGGAGGCTGACACGGGTGGATCATGAGGTCAGGAGATCGAGACCATCCTGGCTAACATGGTGAAACCTCGTCTCCACGAAAAACACAAAAAAATTAGTCAGGCATGGTGGCATGTGCCTGTAGTCCCAGCTACTTGGGAGGCTGAGGCAGGAAAATTGCTTGAACTCGGGAGGTGGAGGTTGCAGTGAACCGAGATCGCACCACTGCACTCCAGGGTGGGCAATAGAGCGAGACTCTGTCTCAAAAAACAAAAACAAAAAACAGAGTTAAGAAACCGTGAAGGCATAACACTCCATTAGGCAGTCAGTGTCATCCCTGGGATCCCCTGAAACTCCTGGAATTTGCCGTGCTGAGGGAACCCCTGATAGGTAGGGGACGCTCTGGAAGGTGGCCTTGAAATGTGGCCGTTACTAAGAGAGCTGAAACAAGGCCTCCGTGAGCCTGAGCTGAGACCCGCCCATCTTTGGCCCCAGGCCCACAGCAGAGGGAGGGACCTTCTTCTTGCAGGGTCCAGGGCTGGAAGGAACTATAAACAGTATCCCATTCAATATTGTGGCCTCCCAGGGATGGACAGCAAGGCTCAGAGGAAGAAGGACCTGCCCAGGGTCACACAGTAAATCAGGTAGTGGGTAGGGACCTCCCAGAACCCAGCTCTCTGAACACTAACTCCTATTCCTTCTGCCCTACTCTAACACCTCCCCCCAAGACCCTCACTTCTGCTGCCACCACCTGCTCCTCGCCAGGCAGGAGCAGAGGTGCTGGGGGCTTCCTAGGGGATGACTCCCTAGATTGTAACTGTTCGTTTGTTTGTTTGTTTGAGACAGCTTCTTGCTCTGTTTCTCAGGCTGGAGTGCAGCGTCATGACTGTAGCTCACTGTTGCCTCCATCTGTGCTCAAGCGATCCTCCTGCCTCAGCCTCCTGAGGAGTTAAGACTACAGGCATGCACCACCATGCCTGGCTATTATTTTCATTTTTAAATTTTTCATAGAGATGGAATCTTGTTTTGTTGTCCAGGCTTGTAATCGTTCTTGATGAGCTGGTCTTCTTCCCCTTAAGAGGAAAAGTGGGGGGTCTCACTCATCTCTATGCCTAGCATAGTGGCTGATATTGAAAAAACATGTGCTGGACAGGACATTAAAGACGGACCAAGCACCATGAGGTAAGTGCCATTAGCCCATTTTAAAGAAAGAAAAGTTGAGGCCCGAAGAGGTTACATAGCTCACCCAAGGTCACACAGCTGCTAACCAGCTCAGTCAGGCTTAGAACCCAGCTTGGTCCAACACCAAACCCATGCTTTTCCCAGCTCATGGTGCTGCCTGACCTCCTCGCATGCCTGCAACCTAGACAGGTCAAAGAGTAGTCCCAATAGCATATGAGGAACCAAAGCCCTGAGTGGGGACATGCTCTTCCAAGGACACAGAGGGGAGGAGCTGAGGCCTAGCCCTAGTGCTCAGCCCTGGGCCCCCAACCAAAGCCTCCTGTCCCCAGCCCCACCCAGGCTAGGTCTCCCGCTGGGCGTACTCTACTGCTCCACCAACTCCTAGGGGTGTGATGTCACTGCCCCATCCAGCTCCTCTTGCCTGGCCTCTGCTGGAGCCTCCTTCCTGGTCTCCCTGCCCTGATCCAGGCCAGGCATTCTCACCTCCATGCACTGAGCCTTGTGGAAATCAGACCAAGTCCCGCCTGGATGGAACCCCTCAGCTGGCTTGCCTCTCTCCTTAGGACCAACTCCTCTGAAGTCCCTGTCATGGCCCTGCAGGCCATGTGCCATCTAGCCCCACATCCTCCTCATCTCATCTCTTTCTCCAACCCAGACACTCCTGAAGATACCAGACACATTCCACCCATCCTGAGGACTTCGTGTTTGCTGTCCCCTCACCTGGAATGCCCTTTCCCAGAAGTCTGCACAGCATTCCATGATGGGGCCACTTCTTATTCATTGATTGCCTGTCTCCACTGCAATATGAGCTCCAGGGAACATCATCCTGGCCTTTGCTGAGGCTGTACCCCCTGCCCCCACCCATGCAGGGCCTGCCACGTGGTCACCCTCATTCCACAGTGCAGATCCTCGGCCTCAGCCTGGCACAGGGCTGGGTCCCAGAATCAGCTGCGCCCTTGTCACCCCACCTGGGGCCCCACACACAGGACAAATGACAGGCGTGTCTCCTCGGGTGCTGGGGACCAGCCCTGGAGTGTCCCCCATTGTTCCCAGAAATTAGCAGCGGTTGCCACATTCAGGGGAAGCACTCCACCCCACGGGCTATGGCACTTGGGGGAGAAGAGAAAAAAGGCAAGCAAGATCACCAGGCAGGCCAGTGCCGGTGCCTTTTCCCTGCCTGCGATGCACACTTCATTTAATTTTTATAGTGGAGGGAGATGTGGTGTCTTTTGAGCATCGATATCCTCGTGGGCAAGTCTAAGTGTCAGACAATAAGCGGAGGAGCAGCGCTCGGAGCGCATTGGCCCCGCTGTCAGTCTTGCCCAGATTAACAACTTCATCTGAGCCTTTGTTGATATTGACACTCGGTTGCTAGGTAACATGTTTACCGCCCAATGAATAGGACTTGAGGGCCACTGGGGGCACAGTCAACAGATTGGCAAATAAGGCAAACGTGCCATGACTTGATGTGCCCATCGTGGTGCCCAAGGGTGCAGAGGACACTGATCTGTACCCGCCCCCGACAGGGCAAGTTGCTGTGGCCTCATGCCCAGGTGGGGAAAGTCCAGGGCAGCAGTGCTATTTTCACCCAGGGCCCAATCTCGTGACAAGGGTGCTTCTGTCCAACAACGCTGTGACACAGTGTCCCTGCAACACTGTGACACGGTGTCTCTGCAACTCTGCTGCCCTGGAGAGGCCCCACCTATTGCACCCTCAGCACCTTTGGCAGCTCCTGCCCCCTACTTTATCCCTGTCCACAAGGGGTGTGCTGTCATGAAAGGAACCCACGGCTGGGAGTCAGAAGACTTTATCACTTCCCTTGGCTGGGAGGCCGTGGATGTGTGACTCAGGCCCTGTGCTGCAGGGCCTGTATGCTGTGAACGTATCCCATGCCCTGCCTACCTCATCAGGGCATTCGAAGGAAAGGGAGGGCCCACCGTTTATTGAATGCCAGCCCTGCGCCAGGCCCTGTGCTGGGCCTGCTAGTGATTCCCTTTAGGCCTTGCAGCCACCCTGTGAGGTGGGCTGCTAACTGTGAACTCCTTTCTGATGAGTTCCTGTTAAGTGATCAGCCTGAGGTTCCTTGAGGAGCAGTCAGTCTGCAGACTCCAGAACCCTCATTCCACTGTCCCACGCAAAGACGTGTTTCCCACCTTGAGCTACCTGTTGACCCAAGGGCTGTGTGGAAAGGGGTCAGTGGGTCTGGCGAGCAGACGGCAAGGCCACCACAGCTGCAGGGCTCAGCAATGGGCATTTTGCTGAGCGTGTTAGAGAAGCACGGCTCCGTAAGAAAATCACACGATATAAACCCAGGTAACAAACCTGCACGTGAACCCCCCAAATCTAAAATGAAAGTCGAAATTATTTTCAAAACAAAAAAACCCAAAACAAGACCAAAAGAAAACAGTTGGTCAAAACTCAACAAAGGGAAATGAGAATGATCAGACTCTGCACGCGGCAGTCAAGACTGCAGAGCACAGAAGGAGCTTCCATGCGGGAATAGGAGGGGGACAAAGAAGCTGAGGAGTGACCAGGAGGACAAGGAGGAGGGGAACCTGGACCTGCGTGGAGCCTGGGGGCTGCAGCTCCACCATGCCCACCTGCGCAAGAGGAAGCAGACACAAATACGCCAGGCTCTGTGTCTGGCGGCAACTCTGCGTCCTCCGCAGTCAGGCTTGCCCAAGCCGTGCCTGCGCTCTCCAGTTCTCACCTGAGTGGAGGCCCAGACAAGCTCCACATAGAGCCTTGATGGAGGGACTATCATTCATTCATTCACTCCACACATATTTGGACCTTCTCTCTGCCAGGCTCTGCGACTGTTGCAGCTGTCTCTATGAAGGACACAAGCTGGGTCCCCGCTTTCATGGAGACTTCGACGTGGCAGAGAAGGTGGAAATGAGAAGTCTGATAATTACACACCGACATATCTCATGACAATTGCCCTACGTGCTGTGGGGAAGCTGTGCATTAAGGTGGAGGAGGTCACCTCACCCAGGGGCCACAGGCAGCTCCATGGGGAAGCCGCAATGAAGCTGAGACGGGAAGGAGGAGCTGCAGGTGTCCAGCTGACTAGGGAGGGCGGGGCCGCCCCTATGGTGAGAAAGACACTGGAATGCTGGAGGAACTGGGAAAAGTCCAGTGTGATCGGAGCCACAATTCAGGGTGGGAAAAGAAGTGGAGAAAGAGGCAGGGGTTGGATTCTTCAGGCCTTGCCGGCCACAGTAAGCACTTGGATTTTGTTCCAATAGCAAAATAGTAATGGGGAGCCATGGAGGGCATTAGCAGAAAGAGGATACAATGGAGTACCAGGTGCTTTTATAGGCTCTAAACGAATGAGGTCCATGGCAGCCAGGATGCAGTACCAGGGTGGGCTGACCAGGTGGGATGCCCCTGTCCACAGGACCTATTTTTGGGAGCTACTCCAGGATAGGGAGCCCCCAGTCTTTGTTAGGTCTCTGTTTATTCCTACTGTCTGGCTGGAAACCTGCAACAGAGAAAAGCTCAGTACATGCTTGTTAAGTTGTAGGGAACAATTTGAGAGACCCCGAAGCTTTAAATATACTGCGTAACTATGAGGTATCCAGCCATATTGCCCCCATGTCCCCACCCCAGCTCTATTGATCCATGCCCCTGGCCTCTGTCAAAGCCTCCTAGACTCCTATGCCTAGGGCCCTTCCATGATACCCCTGACTGCTTCACTCCTTGATCTGCACCACCACCCCTCAGCCTTCCCGCAGGCTCTCAGGGCAGCGGGCTCCCTGTGATTGACATTTACATATAAAGGATGATGTACCCTAGAAGGCCAGCAGTTTTTCTTGTATCTTTTTGCATCGAATACTTTCTAAATACACAGTTTCCTGACCTAAAGATAACTGAACTATGTCTATTCACCCATACATCATCTTCACATCAATACTTAAATTGTCTTAAAGACATCGCAAAGGAGAGGCAGGAGGGCTGCTTGCAACAGAAATGAATAAACCCCTTACTGTGGCAGGGTCCCTATGGTGGTCCCACATAGGTATGGGACATGCGCCACCACTCCGTTCCCCACCCTTGGCAGGCATTGTTCTTTCCTGCCGCGTCTGGTTCAATGTCATGACCCTCGACACTTCACTGGAGGCAGCCACAACTAACGAGTGGGTATTGATGCTTGAGACTAAATGTTTCGCCTTCAAGCTGCTGTGCTGGAGGTTCCCTCGGCCATGTCCCACTCTCTAATGATCATCCCCGTGTCTCCCTGCCGTAGGTGGGTCTGGTCGCTGCCCCCTTCTTCCTATTTTCTTCCACAACTCCTTCTCCTTCTGTTCCTCCTTCTACTTCTTCTTTCCATCTCTCTCAATCTTGGCTTCTAGAACCATCAACAACAATCCCAGAGAGGTGCCGGACCACCCATGTCTCCTTTAACAATCAGAGTTTGGACCTTCAGGCAGAATCGGCTTCTCCTGGGAGGACGTTCAGCAGCTGAGAGCTAGACGAAAGGCTCAGGTTTTTGGTTTGCTGTTTGGGTAATTTATTCCCTAGAAACTTCTTTAGTGCTTTTATGTGTTCCTCCTCCTCTGCAACCTCTTTCAGGGGAGGAAAAAAAGAAGGGAACGTGCAGCTATTGAGAATCGTATTTTCATATGTCATTTATTCCTTAAGACAACTTTTTCAGATGCGGCTTCTTCCCCCGTTTTACAGATAACAGAGCTGAGGCTCAGACAGATTGAGTGACATTACTGAAGGTGGCTTCGCTTGTGCCTTGCCTGGAAAGACAGTCCCAGCCCACTGTGCACTGCCTGCCATGGTTGCAGCCTTCACTGCTTCTCTCGACCAGCTTCATCCCATCATTGAGTCAGGCTCCCATTGCTGCCGTGGGCATCACAGGGCTTTCCAAAAAGCAAAGGTTCTTCATTTTGATGAAATCTATTTTATCATTTTTTCTTTTATGGGTGTGCTTATGTGTCATAGTAAGAGATCTTTGCATAACCCAAGGTCACAAAGATTTTCTCTTATGCTTTCCTCTAGATGTTTCGTGGGTTTAGGTTTTATATTTAGGTCTATGATCCATTTGAGTTAATTTTTGGACAAGGTTTGAATAACGGTCCAAATTTATTTCTTCGGACCTCCAATTGTCCAAATACTATTTGTTGAAAAAATGACCTTCATCGAATTGCCTCTATCTTTGTGGAAAATCAGTTGACCGTACGTGTGTCCTACTATTTCCGAACTATCTGGTCTTTCCCATTAGTCTATGTGTCTATCCCTCTGCCAATCCCACACTATTTTGATTATTGTCTCTTTATAATGAGCCTGGAAATCAGGGAATATGAATCCTTTAATTTTGTTCCTTTTTGAACTTGTTTTAGCACTTCTAATTCCCTTGATTTTTCATAAAAATTTTAGAACTACCATGCCAATTTCTAGCTTTTAAAAACCTTGCTAAAACTTTGGTTGGGTTTATGTTGACTCTATTGATCAAATGGAGGAGAACTGATCTCTTACAGCCTTGGAGATTTTTGTTTGTTTGTTTGTTTTTGTTTTTGAGACAGAGTCTTGCTCTGTTGCCCAGGCTGGAGTGCAGCAGCACGATCTCGGCTCACTGCAGCCTCCACCTCCCAGGTTCAACCTATTCTCATGCCTCAGCCTCCTGAGTAGCTGGGATTACAGGCACGCACCACCACGCCCAGCTGATTTTTGTATTTTTAGTAGAGTTGGGGTTTTGCCATGTTGGCCAGGCTGGTCTCGAACTTCTGACCTCAGGTGATCCACCTGCCTTGGCCTCCCAAAGTGCTGGGATTACAGGCTGGCCTTGGAGATTTTAATCAACATTTTATTCCTGGCTCTTGTCCCCAAGCCACAGTCCTTAAAAGGCTCAATTGAAAAAGACAAGTAAGTCAAGCTATAGTGGAGAAGGCTGGGAAGAAAGGTTAACGCTGGCAAGTCTGCTGTGTATACAGATACCGAAACAGAAATCTTGTTAACATTCGACAATCCTGGTGTCAAAAATCCCACTGCCAAGCCCACTTTGGGGGAAGCTCCGAAGACTCTGGTTAAATGCCAATGCTGAGGGGAAAGGGTCACCCAGGGCATTCTTTATTGGCCTTTAGTAACTCAGCTGATGCCATGCTTCAAAGGGCTTGAAGGAGAGCAGATGTTGGTGGGGGCGGGAGCATGGGCCTTGGAGTCCTGCAGGGCCTGGCTCAGACCCCAGTTCTGTCTCTGCCAACTGTGTGACCCCGGGCAAGCCACTTAATCTCTCTGAGCCTCGATTTCCTCTGCTATACCCCAAGCTGCAAGGCTGTTTTCAGGAATAAATATATAGTGCATTTAACACAAAGTAAGGTCATCATAAGCAGGAAGTATTTTATTATTATCATTATTATTATTGGCCTGGGACCCAGACAACATAAGGAGCGGAGCTTGGGGTGGACAGGCCTTGGCTGGCCCTGCAGGTGGGGTGTGGAGGCCACAAAGCAGCAGAAGGAACCTGGTGAGTCACTGCTCCTTGGGCGTAGCTTTTACTTGCTTTGTTCAAGGGCATTTGAAGAGGTGAGAGGAAGGGATGAAGAGAGTGCAGGGGGCTTACGGGATGGGGATGCTGGCTTTGACCTCCTGGGCCTTCCTTCAGTACACATGCACTGAGCATCTACAACACAGAAAGTCCTGAAGCTACTCACTGTGTCCAATGTGGCTGAGAGGCAGACCCTGGCCTGTGGGGTCCCCATGACCTGGGTGAGCAGTGTTGTGATGGAATGGGCCACCACACTGCAGGGCCAGAGAAAAGGGACTCAGGCCGTGCCCTGTGGGACAGCTTAGAGCAGGCCTCACACAGAGGGGAGGCTTGGCTGCAGTCCTGAAGGGTGATCAGTTCACCCAGGAGACAAGATGCAGAGGGCCCTCCAGATGGCAGGAGTGGCATGGGCAGGGCTTGGGATCCTGCATTAAGTGTGGTGGCTGGAGTGCATGCCTTGGGGATGCCAGAGCCTAGCTGTGCTCGGTGAGAGGGAGGCTGCAGGGAAGGAGGATCGGGATGTGGGTGGAGCTGCTTGATCCCCTGAAGACAGGAGGCCATTGAGGGTGCTTCCACGGGGATTGGTGAGACCAGATCCAAGTACCAAAAGCATCATTCTGGGGACCAGGACTGGAAGGGGAGGCTGGATGAACAGCTCAGGGGAGGAACAGAAGGGCCAGAAGATGGATGCGCAGTTTCCCCGCCCAGCAATGTCACCACCTGGCTGTGTGCTCCACCCTCAGTTTCCCCATCTGTGAAGGGGGTATTGCCCTGAGGGATCGTAGCAGTCCCTCCTGCTCCGAGATGCTGCAGAACTCCTCTCTGGGCCCCCACACAGCTTTGCCTCTCAGGCCAGCCCTTGGAAACGATGCTGGGTGAGGCTTGGAGGGTTTCAGGAGGAAGGGTTTCTGTGTGACCCTGCCGCCCCCTGGCATGGCTGCAATGGCTACAACTGAGGTGCCGTAGAATCTGGCTTCTGTGAGTTATCCCATTAATATTCTCTCCAGGAAGCTTTGCCAGACAGGGAGGAGGCAGGGGGCAGATGGGGCACTGAGAGGCCAAGTAATCTGCTTAAGGTCACCCAGCAAAGCAGCAGCAAGCTGGACCGAGCCCCAGGCCTCCAGATGTCCAGTCTGATGCCCTGCCCACTGGACCATGAGGCCTTTAATGAGGCCACCTCCATGGGGGCTGTGGGCTGGCCCACCGCCCAGGGCCGATGACTTGCCAGGCATCCCAATCAGCCACTCCGGAGAGGCCCTGCCCTTGGCGGCCATGCACAGAAGCTGGGTGTGAGCATGCCAGCTGAGACTGGAGGTTCTGCAAGGTAGCCCCTAGGTCTGAGCATGCCCAACCCTCCATCCAGGACCCCTGAGGAACAGGGTTCTACATCCAGAAAGAGGCCAGCCACGTCTCAGGGGCTGGGGTGCTGCAGGCATCATCACTCACAGGTCCTCCAAGCTGGGCCTCGGCACCCGGCCCAGGGCCCTGAGGGGATGACCCCAGCTTGCTTGAGCTGCTGAATCTGCAGTCGGTGTTACTGGCATCCATGGCCAGCACTGTTTGCCTCTATACTCCATTCTGGAGCCCAGAGCCAGGTGACAAAGGCGGGGCTCAAATAGGGTCTCCCGGCTTCCAGGCCAGCTTTCTGCATTGCCCTATAAAGTCTCAGCTTCATCTCCATCCCAATAACACCTGGAAAAGCCGCCTCCGCTGAGCCATAACCAGGACCCATGGGCACTGGCCGAGCTTCTGGGGGCTCCCTGTTTCCCTCTGGGCCTTGTTCTCAGGGTGAAAGCAGACCGCCCGGGGCTTCTGATCCTGCAGCCCAGGGCAAAAGCACACAGGGCAGACCAAAGCAGAGGGGCTGCAGCCTCACCCCGGTGCTACTCGTGGGATATGGGGAATAAAGAGAGGGGGCTGCCCAGGGAACACAGCACTGTCAGGGGCCTAGGTTTGAATCCCAGCTCTGCCACCTCTTCAGCTCTCACACTCTTGGGTTGCATTTGCATTTGGGAATTGGACAGTGACACACGACAGAAGGGCCTAGGAGACCCCTTTCTCCAAAGTTGAGTCTCCTGGGGACAGCCTGGGGGGCGGGTCCAGGTGCTGGGGCTCCAGGGCAGCCAGGAGCATGGCAGACCTCGTGGCCGGAAGGTGGCTCTCTCTGCCTGCCTCCCACCCCAGCATAGCTGGCAGCCGGACCCAGCAAGGGCCGGGGGTGCCATTTCTTTCCCAGGGCTTAACCTCCCCCTCCTCTTCCCTTTTCTCTCTTTGGTTTCAAGACCCCCCCCATCCCCCAATACACACACCTCAAAGAGACTCAATTCATTTAATCCCCTCCCCCACCCTATCCCGGGCCCTTCCAAGAATGCTCCCGGCCTGCCCCCCATTTCCCCTTGCCCCAGCCGTTTAGGGGGTGGACAGGAGCGAGTCACTGAAAAAGGGGGCAAGGAGGGGTAAAGTAAAAAAGCACATGCCCAACCACAACAACAAAACCCCCCAGCACCCCACATTATGCTCCACAAAGCTGGAAATACACAACAAGCCGGCATCTGTGTGGAATAATAAAAGCGGGTGTGGACGTGTCGTTCTCACAGGGCATTTGGCTGAGCCCGGGCAACGCGAAAGCATGCATAGTTAACGCTCCTGACTGTGTGAAACCCTTTGTCGCGGCACCGGCTCCGCGAGGGACCCAGGGCCCGGGGCTTGGCAAGGGCCCGAGACATTTCTTGGAATGGTTTCTTGTTCATCACTGACACTCGTAATGAGAAATTTATACACCATCCTAAGCGGATAAATTAATTTCAAACACTTTAGACTTTGGAAGACAATGGTTCCTGGCAGGACCCTTTATCACCCATTTTATTAAAAAAAAAAAATAAAAAGAAAGGGGAGAGAAAAAAACCCTTGGGACGTTGCAAACAAAACCCCCATGCCCAGCTCTGGAGCTCACTGTCCAGGGCTGGGGAGGACCCGCTCGGTCCCCATGTGGGCCGGGGACCTGTGGGTCACCTTGAAACTTCATTAAAGAGTGTCCAGCTCCCCAGGCAGTCCCCTCGCCCCTGGGGAGCACAGCTTCCGCTCACCCCTGGCTCCGTTTGAAGTTGGCATTCTGGCCAAGGAGTTGGGTTTCTCAGGCTGCATTTGTGAAAGGTAATTAAATTGTGATAATGTTTCCATTCAGACCCCGGCCTGGGTGAAGCGTGGGGACTCGTCAGACAGACATGTTCTCGCAGTCCACTAAACACGCAGGCCAGCCTGACAGGAGGCCCTGCCAGGGCCCGGGAGTGGGGTATCCTGAGCTTCCCACCCAGCCGGGGACTGGCCTGCTCGAGCCATGTGGAAACGAGGGGCGTCAGGAGGAGCAGGCAGCAATGCAGGGTCTCTGCCTAGAGTCCCCTCCGGGTGGCATTGCTCGGTGCACCTGCCGGTGACCCGGCCAGTCACTGTGGGTGTCAGAGGGAGGAGGAAGTGTGCTGGTCTCTGCATGGGCATGAGCTGGGTTCTGTCTCGGGCCCCAGACCCCTCACCTTCCTCCCTCTGCTGGTCGGAAGGGTGTGCGGAGCTCCTTGAGTCTGCACCCCACCTGCCCGAGCTTCCCTCCTGCAAGCCTCTCCTCCTGGCAAGCCCCCAACTCTACTCTGACCCTAGCTTCCCCATGTGCCACCCACCCTTCACTTCCACACCTACCCCTTCAAGGGCTCCCAGTCACCTCTGTTCAGCAGCTCTCAACATTTGCCGAGTTGGAGCACACATAGAAAATTTGTGACTTGGCCAGGCACAGTGGCTCATCCCTGTAATCTCAGCACTTTGGGAGGCCAAGGGGGGCGGATCACTTGAGGTCAGGAGTTCCAGACCAACTTGGCCAATATGACGAAACTCCGTCTCTATTAAAACAAACACATACACACACACACACGGGCGTGCACACACACACACACTAGCCGGGTGTGGTGGTGTGCGCCTGTAATCCCAGCTACTCGGAATGCTGAGGCAGGAGAATCACTTGAACCCAGGAGGCAGAGGTAGCAGTGAGCCTATCATGCCACTGCACTCCAGCCTGGGCCACAGAGTGAGACTCCGTCTCAAAAAAAACAAAAACAAAACAAAACAAAACGAAACAAAACAAAAAAAAACAAAAAAAAAGTTAGTGACTTATTCAGTGCTTTGGAGTCAAGAGGAAACATTAAGGGTGCTATGGGGAAAAACTATATTTTCTCTACTTTATAAAGTGATGCTAAGAAAATGAAAATAAAACGTAAAAGGGAGAATAACATGTAACACATTTATATAAGCTTCCAAAACAATTTTTAAAAGACTATTAAATGAGAAGCAGCTTCTTCCATGAACAAAACTTGCTTTTGTATAAGGCTTAATGCTTAAGGTGGCCTCATGGGATTCCAGAGCAAGAGGTTTTTTATTTGTTCTTTATTTTTTTTAATTTTGAAATAATTACAGACTCACAAAAAGTGGCACAAACAGTACAGAGAGGTCCTATCCACCCATCACCTAGCCTCCACCCATGGTGATAGCTTACATCACCACGGTGCATTTCCAAAACCAGGAAATTGATCAAGAGTTTTTAATGGCAAGGCCTTCAAACTCTTGATCGTGCCCTTGAATGAGAAATGTAAATTCACACAAGCAAGTGATACAAATTTAAAACCAACTTATAACTGTTGAAGCTAGATTTAAAAAGCCTAACAACTGCCTTTCCTTTTCTCTCATGGACAAATGTGACATGGAACTGTCTGGCTGCACAAGTGGTTGTCCTGTTCTGCTGGATTTTTTTTTCTGTGAGAAGTGTTTTTCAGTGTGGGCACGGCCGAAGGGGCCCACGGCCTACTTGACTACAGTGGGGCCTTGGGGATGGCCCAGATCTGTGTGCCTGGGAGCTCCTGCTCAACTTTTACCCCTCTACCCCCACCCCTAACCCTGTTCCTGCCTGGCCACCCTGCATCTCCAGCTGCTACGTTATGAACCCTTCAGCCATGCTGTTAGCCAGCTCCTACTGTTTGACATCTTTGCTTCATCTGCATCTCCTCCAGGAAGCCCTCTTGGATTTGTCCCATTTTTTTCCCTCATGCTGTGGTGACCTCTGTCATCACCAGATCATACTACATGGTTCTTTCTGTTAATTGGTCTGTCTGCCACAGAAGTGCGGCATCCTGAAGGCAGGGCTGGGCCTGATTCTTCTTGGTGCTCCCTGCACCCTACTCATGGCCTGGCACACATTAGGTACTTGGCGTTTGTTAAATGCAGAAACCTCATCCAAGGGCTCACTGGGATCACTCATTCTCTCCCTGAACACTGCCCGTGACAGAGTGCTCCCTGCTTTGCAAACCCCTTCAATGTGCACAGTTGTTAGAAGGTTCTTCCTGTAATGGCTTAAAGTATCCTAGTCCCCAGCTCTGACCTCTGGAGTATTTTCCCAGGCAGTCCTGATTCCCCAAACAAGCTCAGCTGAGCCCCCATGCTCCTAACACCAAGTCCTCTGGAACCCCGCGCTCTGCTCTAGGCTGCTCAGGGTGGAGCAGCCCCCATGCGGGAGGGGAGGAGCAGTCGTGAGCCTAGTGCCTGGGCCATCACCTGCCTCAAGCATCCCTCTTTCTCCAGGACCAACAAAGTCTTGCTCTTGAGGAGTCCTCATCTAGCGGGGGACAAGTGGAACAAGTAAATGCACAGAAAAGCAGAGCGTGGCATGGCTGGCCTGCCGCCTATCGCTGTTAGTTCGCCCCAGTGTGCAGTTGCCTCTATTCCTGAGGCCTTTTCCTTGAAGGCCTCTGCTGAGCCAGCTGCCCCCTCCCTGGCTGCCCTCCTCCCTAGCACCCCTCTTCTGCAGATCCTCCTCCCCAGCTCTCCCTCCTCGCCCATTTCCTCTCCTCCTTCACTCTCCCTTTTCCCCCACTCACCCTCCTCCCCAGTTCCTTCCTCCTTAGCTCATAGTCCTCCCTGGCACCATCTTCTTCCCAGGTCCCCCCTTTCCAAATTCCCTTCCTCCTCTCCAATTTCCCCTCTGCCCCACCTTCTCCTCCTCCCCAGCTCACCATCCTTCTCAGTTCTCCCCACCTGCTCCCTCTTCTCCTCGGCTTTTCCTCATCTCCACTCTCCCTCCTCCCTGACTCTCTCTCCTCCCTGACTCTCCCTCCTCCCTGATTCTCCCTCCTCCCTGATTCTCCCTCCTCCCTGAATCTCCCTCCACCTGGACTCTCCCTGCTCCCTGACTCTCCCTCCTCCTGGACTCTCCCTCTTCCTGGACTCTCCCTCCTTCCTGACTCTCCTGATCTGCCCTGAATCTCCCTCTGGTCAGTGTCCTCCCAACCCTGTTGTTGGGTCCTGCACTGCCAAGGCTCAAAATGTAAATGATCGCCTTGTATTAGGAATGATGTGACTTTGACACTCAAAGTCTTTGTGCCTCAGTTTTCCTCATCTACAAAGTTAGAATAATGACAGCACTTGTGTAATAGGATTGTTGTAAGGATTAGACTAGGGAATATATGCAAAGAGCTTAGAACAATGCCTGGCACTCAATTCATGTCTTAGCTATATTAGCATTTTCCAAAATTGCCTAATTCGTTTTCTTGTGTATTTTGTAATTGTTTGCTTCCCCCAGCACCTTACTTTCCCTGGCCTGGAAGGGCAAGATCCACCCTGGGTCCCCCTATTCCCACTGTATAAACAGGACCTAGAAGGCACGTATTAGGTGATCATTGGACATCGGTTGAATGAAGGAATGAACAAAAGCCTGAAAATGATTCCTTCCTGGCCTTCTCCAGGCTCTTGAGAGTCTCAGATGTAGCAACAGGAGCTGCTGTTTCACACACAATTCCAGGAAAAGCTCTGCTGGATTTCCATTCAAATTCTGCCTCCACTCCCTCCTAGCCACGTGGCCTTCAGCAGGTCACTTAGCCTGTCTAAGCCCCTCAAATGTAAAACAAAAATATAAAACTGCCCTAATCTCATGGAGTGGTTGTGAGGATTACCTGAAAGTAAGTTTATTAAAAGCCCGATAATTTTTGTCTCCTGCTGAGTAGTTCTTTCTGTCACCTGAATAATTGATAAGTGGATTCTCTAAGTCCTTGTTGGATGCATTGATGATAATACTCTGGGGCAGGAGTAGATCACAGGAACCAAGCCTGCAGCCACCCTACTGGCCAGTGGTCATTCCTGTTTGAATACAATCATTTAACCAGCTCAAAGTCCAATGACCTGTTCTACTGTCCCCTCAGCATTTCCCCACTTCCTCCACAAGCCCAGTGGAGCCTAGGAATGATCCAGGTGGATGGTATCACGGATCCAGTACCTCTAACATGAGAAATTCTTGCAAATGCTAGCTTAAAATAGATATACTTTCTGTTGGCTGCTGCCCCTGACCTCTGAAGCTCATATGTCCACCGCGAGAGGAAAAGGGGAGTTTGTCATGGTCTTTTCTCAGAAGAAACACATTCCTTCCAAATTCTTTCCAAATCCTTCTCCATATTTTAGAAGAGAATGTAGTGGGCTTATAGGGGAAGGTGAAGAAAAGTAGTGGTTTCTTTTTCCGGCTCTCTTGGAAAGCCACAGCTCATGTGAGTCTCACATGTGGTATTTATTATCCCATTTCACAGATGGGGGAAGGCAGGCTCAGGGACTCATACAAGGTCACACAATCCAGAAAGATTCTCTCCCAGCTCCATCTAGTTCCAAACCCTGTTCTCTTTCCCCAGTACCATGCTGCCTCCCACCAGCTGTAGTTACTAAAAATGTGCTTGCTTCCTGTCTAGGGAATGATCAATTTGGTTGTGTATCCAGCCTCCAGCTCTCCAGGATTCCTCCAAGGTTCTTGATGGAGGGGCTGAGTTCACATCCACAAATTCCCCTGGTATCCTGGGAGGTCATTTGTCTGGGCCAAGAAGCTGGAGCTCATTCGAGGCCACCATGTGCTCTTCAACCCTCCCCTCCCTATCCTGTGGCTGCGCTTCCCTCTTTGCGATATGGAGGTGGCACACCTGCACTGGACGACCCTTCTTTTGACTGCCACAGGGAGCCACAGCCCTCTCTGCTCTGAGTCCCCACCATGTGAACATTACTAAGCCTTCAACATGCTCTTACTCATAGGAGCAATGGCCAGTACATGAGAAAGGCCTCATTTCAAATAAATAATGGCCGCCGTTGACAATGGAAGTATAAACATGACCCAATACATGAATTGCTCATCATTGTCCCTGTTAATAGACACTCGTCTTTACTGTGCACACAGGTGGTCTAAGGCTGATGCTCACAAGAGGACAAAGAGCAGCATTAGCTGGGAGGGGCCAGTGAGTGCTGGGGTCAGCTAAACTGCAAATCAAGGGAGAGAGGCTAGCATGCCCTCAACCCCAAACCCATAGAACAGGGTGACTGGGTCAACTTAATTGGGTTGCTCAGGAGAGCAGCAATCAGGAAGTGTGGGCTATGCTCACATCCTGGGTGGGAGAACGCTTTCTCTGTTTAGTTAAAAACAGATGGGTCTTTGGGAGACAGATACACACATGCCCACACACACACACACACACACGCGAACACACACCCATGCACACATGCATGCACTCATGACACTACACACGTGTGCACATGAGTGCACATGGATATGCATGTGTTTGCACACACACCTGTGTGAGGTCCACTCGGATTTTTCAAAGGACCTCATCCAGTTCTGTGTTTCCCTACACATTATCATCCAGTATTGATTTCTCTTATAGCCAGAAGAGGTGTCAGGAATCGACCAGTTCAACCCTCTTCTTTCCTGTTTTACTGGCAATAAAATGAAGCCATGAGAGGGGTGGCAACCCTCCCAAATGACATATGATGAGTTGAAAATGCTGAGTGGTCCCTGGGTCTCCACACCTGCAGCCCAGAGCCTCGCATGGATGCCCTCGGGTCGCTAGTGTGTCCTGGCTCCAGGCTGCAGCCTGTCTGTGAGGGGAAAGAGAGGTCTGCAGAAGAAGGTCATGAAATGGTGAATAGTGGCAGAAGAAGTTCCTGAGAAGCTGCTGGAGGCCTAGACACTGAGCTGGACATTTTTTATCCACAGTCTTCTTTAAAACTCCAACAACCCTATGAGAGGAAAGCCACCATTAATTCACAGATGGGGAAACTGAGTCTTGGAGAAGCTAAGCCTCTTGCCCAAGGTCAGAACTGTTCAGCAGCAGAGCTTGGTGGCGGTTTGGGGTGTACTCAGATCTGCTTCATCTTTCTGCTGCACCTGGGGATGGCCCCAAGGCCAATATCATCCCTGAGGCTGAGCGGCCCCTTGGGCAGCCTCTCACTCTGCACACAGAAGTGGGTGTGAGCCCCAGCATGGTCATCTGCCTTCAGGCCCAAACATCTTCTCTCCAAGTCCCTTCCATCTTGGCAGTGCTTGTTCCCAAGGCCAAGCCCACGCAAACCCAGCGCTGGCTCTCCCTGCCTTGTTCCTGGCCATTCAAGAGCCTTCCGAAAGCCCAGCTCTCCTATCCTCAGCCAGTTGACGGTATCTACTGAGTTCAGAAGCATCCAGGCACTGTCCTTCCCATGTGACTGTGGTCTCGTCGGAGCTGTCACTGTCTGGGTCCCCCTCCACTGTGAGCCCCTGGGGAACACAGGCTAGGCCTGGCGAACCCCTGGGGCTCAGGTAAGGTCTTCCAGATGAGTGCATGGAGTACTGAGGCCTGGAACAAAGTGAGTCCTGGGCACGTGTTGGCTGGAAGCCTGAATGGTGCTGGTATGCATGTGGGAACGAATGATGCTTCCAGAAAACAGGGGTGGGAAATGCTCCAAAGAAGTAAACACGCACCTCATCTTCACTCTGGTTTTACCCAGGACCAATTCCATTTTCCATAGCAAGGGGTAACAATAGTGGATGCCTATACTCTACTGCTTCCTACATACAGGACGCTGCACAAAGCACTTCGTACAGAACCCATGAAGTCCTCACAACGCCGTTATGACAGAGGTGGGAGAGTGTCAGCTTGGGCTGCCATAACCAGATACCACAGGCTGGGGGCTTTAACAGCAGAGGTTTACTTTCTCACGGCTCTGGAGGCTGCAGTCTGGGATCAGGGCACTAGCATGGTGGGCTTCTGGTAAGGCCACCATCTCTGGGCTCACATGGCCTCTCCTTGATGTGTTCAGAAAGGGAGGACAGAGCAAGCTCTCTGGTGTCTCTTCTTCTCATTCCAAGCCAGGCATGGTGGCGTGCACCTGCAGTCCCAGTCACTCAGGAGGCTAAGGTGAGAGGGATCGCTTGAGCCCAGGAGTCCGAGGCTGCAGTGAACTATGATTGTGTCACTGAACTCTAACCTGGGTGATGAAGTGAGACCCTATCTCTAAAAAAAAAAAAAAATTTAAAATTTAAAAAGTTGTAATTCCATCGTCAGGGCCTTACCCTAATAACCTCATCTAAACCTAATCACCTCCCAAAGACCCCATCTCCAAATACCATCACATTGGAGGTGAAGCCTTCAACCTATGAATTAGGAGGGGACACAATTCAGTCTGGAGCAGTCATAAACGGTATTGGTCAGTACGGGCTGGGTTGCGCTGTGGTGACAAAAAATCTCAGTGGTTTAAGACAACGGAGGTTTGTTTCTCGCATGTGCTGCATGAGTGGTGCAGGCTGACGGGGGCTTGTGCTTTTCACCAACATTTCATGGTTGTCACGGAGGTGGTGGGTGGAAGGGGGTCTGGTGAAGATGTAACAAATCACTTATATTTCATTGGCTACAAAAAAGTCACAACACCATGGGTAAGTTCAAAGTAGATAAGGAACTGAAATTAATTTTGTGACTGTTCCAAGTATGCTTAAAAGATTGTTTCTTTTTTTTTTTAAAAAAAAAAAAAGGCAGAGAAGTGTGATCTTGCCCTGTGCCCAGAAGGAGAAGCAGAATATTTGTGAACAGCCCAAATAACCCATATGCAATTTTATCCCCATTTTACAGATAGATAAACTGAGTCAAAGAGAAGTTAAGAAAGTTTTCCTAAGGCCACTCAGGTAGTAAGTGGTGGAGCCGGGATTGCCTCCAGGAAGCCTATTGGCAGAGTTTACACCCTGCCTGCCACTCCGGGTGATGCCAGCAAGGCAGCTACCAGCGCTCTCCAAGGCCCTCCAAGGCCAGGCCATTTTCCATGGGCTCAAAGAGAAGGCTCAGGAGAATGGCATATTCAGGCACCACCTACCCCATTAGCTTCTTCAGTCTCATCCCCGACCCTGGAGCTGCGGCTGTCACCCAGAGCAACGTGGAAAGTGTATAATCTATCAAACTGGATTGAACTGCATTGAAGACAAGGCCCTGACTCCACAGCTCCCCCTACAGCCAGTCAGTGGCATCCGCAGCACTGAAGCACCTGGAGTGTTCCCTGACAGTCTCAAATTCAAAGGCAATCCCCTCTGTTCCCACAGGTACCCCCACAGTCCTCAGCACACGCGTTTCACTTCTTAACACAGAAAACCCTGTGGCTCCAATCCATGGTCCTTTAGACCCATCATGTTCTTTTCTCCACACGCACCGGGAATGAACCCACTGACAAATCCAAATAAACAGGAAGGGCTGGGCCCTGGCTGCTGGGGCATTTCTGCCCCCTCCACCTGCCCCTTGCAGCTTGGGGTTGCTGCCCCCAGCACACTGCTGGCCTTCTTGGTAGCTTCTTCTTAAGAATGGGTACCTCAGTGCTCAAGTCCCGCCTGGCCACCTCTCTGTTGGCATCTCCAGGACCCAAAGAGTCTCCTGATGTAAGTGACTTGAATTTCAAGCGTGCATAGAGTTAGATTGAAGAGCATTGCATGAAGAGGAGCCCCTCGTCAAGATTGTAAATTGCTTCCTAGGCTCACTGCTCAACAGGGGACTGGATGGGATGTGAGTAAGGCTTCTGGCCACTTCTCTTTAAGTCTGTGCCTGGCCAATCTGGGAGCCTAGTCTGGAATGGCTGGGCAGATGGACGGATGGATGGATGGCGCTGGTGTAATCCTATGCGGGTACCTACCATGCCTTTTCAGGACTATGAGCTCATCGCATCCTGGCACATGTTAGATCAGTAGATCAGTAAATGCTTCTTGAGTGAATGAATGAAACCTCACCATTGAGGGAAGTTCTTGGAAGTTCCCCAACTCCTGTCATAGCCTCCACCAAGTGCATGACTCCCCCTGACTGAAGGGAATGTGCTGTACCCGGCGTTATTTACCGCAGCTCTGCACGTGAGGCGCAGCGGAAGCGCATGGGAGTCGCGGAGAGCGTCTTTTGGACAGCTTATCTCTTGGCAAGATTAAGCCGGCTCTCCACAGAGGGGCCCGTATTGCAGGCCTGCGGGGAGGGCTGGGCCCGCCGAGTTTGCACCTTTTTACCCGGCATCTGTCCCTGGGATCAGGAGAGCCGGGAGGCTGGATTAGATGGGTCAGCGCCCTGATTGACAGTGACACTTCCTCCCGTGCCCCCGCCTGCCCCCCGGCCTCTCCCGCTGTTCCTCTCCTGCCTCACCCAGGCCCCATCCTGTTCCCGAGAGTGGGCGATGCCTTCTAATCTCCTTACCAGGAAATTATTTTCCTGGGTGTGAAATCCCTGTCCGAGGGGGAGGGCAGCAGATCAGTCCTGCCCTGGCCTCCAGGCTGACCGCCAGGCCGTCTCCTGGAGACATCTGGCACGGCAGCGGGCACAGTCACAATATTAGAGATGGGCAAAGCCTGGGCACTTCTATCCCCAAAGGTGACCCTGACCTCTGGGGTGGGCTGTCCCCAAACTGCTCTCTCCTGTCTCCATTCAAGGGAGTTTTAGAAAAGGATCCATGTCTGCCCGTTGGTGACTGCACCCTCCAAGAACAAGCAGCATGGGGCTGGGGCTGGGGCTGGGCAGAGCCTGGCCTTGGTCGGGGTGAGGACTGGGACCCAGTCTTGCCCCTGCACCAACTACTGTGTGATTCTGTCTATGTCCCAACCTCTGGGACCTCAGTTTCCCTCTGACTTAACCATAAACAGACTCTGAGGATAGGGGTGGGGTCTTCTACACCTCATGTCCCACAGTATCCAAGCACATAACATTGCAGAGAAAATGGCTGGGGGAGCAGGGGAGCAGCCACCCCTTAAGACCACATTCCTCAAAGGGGCTCAGGTCACCCCAATGGGATGTTTTGAATGAACATGTCACTCTGATCATTATTGAGACCATGAAGAAAAGCCTTAAAGGAAGCAGCGTGAACACCAGGGCCAGTCCATGTGATTCACAGCATGAGAGGTCTGTGCCTAGACCAAGAGATGAGCAGATAAGGAGGAGAAGGAGGGATCGGCTTTTGAACGTGCTTGCTTGCGCCCCACCAGGCAAGACCCTCCACTGAATGACGGGGGCTGAGGAGGCAGCACAGGGCACCAGTGAGGCCATTTATTGGCTGTGTGACCTTGCACTATTTACTTAAATTCTCTGTGCCTCAGTTTCCTTCCTTATAAAATGGAGGTAATAACAACATCTACTCACTGAGAATTCCAGTCCATTGATATATGTAAAATTTTTAGAATGGTCCCTGGGGCAAAATAAGCACTTTGTTATGATAATATCACTATTATTATGCTTACTGTAGAGAAGCGCTTAACACATTTTTACTGTCAACCTGTTGGGAGTTTAATTGTGTCCCCGCAAAAGAGATATGGAAGTCCTAGACCCTGGTACATGTGATCGTGACCTTACTTGGAGATGGGATCTTTGCAGATGTAATCCAGTAACTATGAGTAGATCTTCCTGGAGTAGGGGGGGCTCTGTGCTACGTGACCGCGTCCTTGGAAGACAAGAGACAGAGACGCACGCGCAGGGAGAAGTCCATGAGACGACAGGGGCGGAGGTGGGAGTGATGTCACTGCAGACATGGAGCACCAAGGACTGGCGGTCACACCAGGAGTTAGGGAGAGGCAGGGTGACTTCCACCCAGTCTCAGAGGAGGCAAGCCCTGCCGCCAGCTTCATCCTGGACTTGTGGCCTCCAGAACTGTGAGACAGACATTTGTTTGAAGCCACCCTCTCTGTGGCACTTTGTTACAGGAGCCTGGGAAACTAATACGATAACCAAACAAATGACTGCAGACTGGGAAGGAAGTCCCCAGCAAATGGTAGCTGCTCATTTCGGGCTGGCGGATCCACGCTGTGGGAGGTGGAAGAGGGCCGAGCATCTGCTCCCTGCTCCTGGGCCTGGCTGTGGGCTCCAATGTGGCTCCCAGGGACCCATGGGGCTGGCCAGCCTGTGGGAAGCACTGATTCCGCTTCCTGATGTGCATGTCTGACCTCGTGGCCATGGGTCAGCCACCAAAGGTGAAGAGGGTGTGGCCACGGAGTCTTGCTGACAGAGTCAAGGGTCTCCAGATTAGCAACACCTCCAAGAGGATGCAGCTGCCTTTGAACCAAGCATTCTAGACAGACAGAAAACAGGCCCTGGGGCAGGGTCTCCTCCCTCCTTGAGCCTCCCTCCCCCTTGCTCAGGCCCCGCTTACAGAAGACTGTGCCCACTGTCACACCTACTTGGTCCAAACACCTTGAATCTTAGCAAGAGCCCTGGAGAAGTATTTTGGAAGCCCTGTGAGGGGGTGCTGAGACCCCGGGAGAGAAGGAGCATCCCCGTGTGCTCCCCGGGTTTGGAGTGGGGCATTTACATAGCGTAGCTTCCTTAACCTTCACAGCCGACTTGATAAGAGGGCACCACTATGCCTATCTTACGAATGTGGAAACTGAGGCTCACTGGATTAAGTAACTTGTCCAAAGGCACAAACTAAGCCAAGGCCAGAGTTAGGCTCTGGACCCTGGTTCCCTCTGACCTCATAGCCTGAGCCCTCTACCTGCTCTTTCCCTTTTTAAGGAGAAAGATTTCCCTTCTGGCTCTTCCGATTCCATTTACTTACCTTGAAACCCCTTTCTCTTCTCAGTATTTAGGGATGCCAGTGCCATTAATAATTCTTTGTGGGTGCCATTCTGAGTCCCTTCCCAAACCAGTCAACATTTTCCCCCAGGGCCCTTGAAATGTCAGGATCTACAGAAAGAGCAGACGCAGAAACTGGGGAAGGCAGGAAAAATCCTGGGGTGTGAATCCTACACTTGGCTCAGCCGTTAACTTTCTCCAGAACCCTGGGCAGGAGACAGGAACTTCCTGTGCTTTCGATGCCCTGTGTATGAGTTACCTGTTTCCAAGTGACAAACTGCCCCAAACTTGGTGACTGAAAAGCACAGATTTGCCCAGGACTCTGTAGCTGCGGCAGGTACGTCTTGCCAGCCCCGTTTATTCAGTCATCTGGAGGCCTTCTAGAGGTCTGCGACGGCCTCTCACTGGCATCCAGCCAAGGCTGCCAGAGGACAAGTCCCAGCTCATCAGCCCTCTGCTGGCCTCACCTTGGCTAATGCCAAGCAAGTCACATGGCCAAGTCCAGGGTCAACATGGGAGGGTCACAGGGCATGTATACTGGGAAGTGGGATTGATTGGGGGCATTTATGTAACAATCTGCCGCTTCCTGTATGTCTCAAATCAAACATTCTAAAACACAGAAAAACATTCCTAGAAGATCAAGTCGTTTTGCTGTCATTGTCTCTGTGCGAAATAACATTCATGTAGGGCTTTACGACTGACAAAAAAATGACTTTTGACATAATGATGCTGTTTAATGTTTCCACCTACCCTCCGAGAGATGGGTCATTTTGTAAACTGGAGAAGCGAGATTTGGAAAAGTTAAAGCAACTTGTGCAGACACAGGTTAACAAGTGGGGTGGGGGCAGGACCCAGGCCAGACAGCACTTGAAGCCCATTTACCCTTCCCATGTGGATGCATCTGTCCCTCTGAGTTACTGTCGTTCCTGGACCCTGCCAGAGCAGGGCTCAGCACAGGCTAAGGCCCTCTCCCCTGGCAAAGGGGCTGCCTTAGGAAGAACCCAGAGCCATGATGTGTTTATCCGACGGTCGTGAAGTCTGGGAGAGAGGCGAGATGGGCATCTCGTGTCAGAGAACCAGCCTTGCTGCCCCACCCAGGGGCCATTCCCATGGGAAGGGCACAGCTGCAGCGACTCACACACCCACTGTACGATGAGTCTCCATGAGAAACGGCTCAGGACCTGTGGAAGGAGAGGGTCCTGGAGGTTAGGCTGGGGGCCCTGGGGAAGGCTGAAAAAGCCGGGATTCCTCAGCCGCAGCCGCCAAGTTCAGTGGCCTGGTGCCCTTTTTTCTTGCTGGGTGTGGTTCCACGGCACCGGAGCAAGCTGCGACTGTGCTGTCACCAGCCTCAGAAAGTCCCTCTCTGGACCAAGGGCTGCTTCCTACTATAGACTTGGGCTTCCGTCTCATCCAGGGTCTCATTTGGGACGCGTTATTCCTTCTGGCAGTGACGCCATCACCTGCTTCTAGAAGGGAACCTGCCCATTCGTGTTGGTGGGCAGCTGCTGAAGAGGGAAGATTCATTGTTTAGGACCGTTTGCATAAATAACGTATGCTGCCTGCAGGAGGAAAAGGAGGCTACTCTGCCCTCCTGGGCTACTTCTCAGGGAACGGAGTAGATTCCAGCGCATCTTCCTTTCTGGATTGATTTCAGGTCACACATACATATGAACACAGTTGACACACTGGAGTGAGGCCCCAGGCACACATCTGATATACAGGCATCCATCTGTGGAGCGTGCCCACACAACACACAGTGACACTTTACACGGGTGTGTATATGTGTATCTTAACATGAAATCTGTGTATAAGCACCATGTGTATGCATACTCTATGTAAATGTGGTTAGACACACGCACCTGGTATTTATGTGCCATTTCTATAACTAGGCAGGTCAGCTCTGGACACGCGCACCTGTATGCATTATGTCCGCACCCACACGCACATAGCATGTGTTTGCATATGCTGTAGGAACATCTGTCTATAAACGCACATTGTAAGTCCTGTGTGTATGTTGTGGATGTACTCATAAATACGCAGTCTGTTTACTCTAAATTCCTCATAAACGCACACAGCACATGGGCATGGGCACATGAATGCCTTTGTGTGTGTGCACGTGGACGCTGATGTGCCCATTTCTGTCTTTTGGAGTCAGTTGTTGCCTGGGCTAGCCCTGCCTCGCACCCAGGTTCCACCTTTGTGTTTGTAAACAGTTCTGGCGCCATCCCTCCCGTCACAGCTTAATAGATATTGCTCCTGAGCTCTTCTAATCCTCCCATGATTCAATCCCCTAATCACAGAGCCTGATCGCTCTGGAATATCCGCTTGGAAAGGAGAGGGGATGTGGCTGGTCTCATGGCTGTTGGAAAGAAGGGACTCACTCCTCCCTCGTCCTGCCCAGATGCCGTGGGAGTCTCCAGGTGTGACTGAGCTTGGGACCAGGGCACACTGAGCCTGCCGCTGGCCCTGAGAGAGGGCTGTAAGGGCCAGGCCTGGCTCTCCATGATACCTGGCACCTCCTCCAGGAAGCCCCTTAGCCCGCTGTCCCTGGCACTGCTCTGAAAGGACTTAGCACTCCACTGCACTGAAGTCTCCTTGGTCTCCGTGTTTGTCAACCAGCAGCTGTCTCTGATGTGCAGGCTGGGGGTGGTGGGTGGGGGTACAATGCCTCTTCCCTACTCCTCAGGTCCTGTGAGGAGGGATTCCTGCCAAGCACCCCCAGCCTCCTGCCCCAGCTCCCACCTCTTACCCCAGAGCGGGAGAGGCCCCTGGGGAACACACACTCAGCAAGCGACTGTGCTTCTCAGAGCTGCTGGTGCCTGGGGATGAGTCCTGCATGGGCTGTGTCCTGTTGCTGCCCCTCACCAAACCACAACCTCCACTCCAGCCTCTTCCTGTCAAAACTGGTGTTTTCATCTCCATCTGCCAGGATTTTAACCTCCCAATTAGTTCCAAAGTTGAGCTGGAACAATTTTTTTTGTTTTTGTTAATTCAGTCTACTCTAACCCCAAATTATTGAAGCCCGTTGTATTCCAGGTACCACACATGACACTGTAGACCCCTGACAGTGAAGCAGGCATAGTCCTTGTCCTCATGGAATGCAGGGTCACGTGAGGAGGAGAACAGCAGGCAAAGTAAGCCATACCCGATGTGTAATTACACTGTGGCAAGGGCTTGGAAGGAAAGGGACAGGCTGCTGAGATAGAAGGACGGCCTGGGCGGGGAAGGGTCCAGATAGAGAGGCCGATGAAGGCCTCTCCTAGGAAAAACAGGACAGATGAGAGTCAGTCTTGCAAAAAACTAGAACAGGGAGTGCTGGGGTGGGAGGAAAGTCATGTGCAAAGGCCCTGGGGTGGAGTGTGGCCGGCATGTGATGAGGGAAGGAAGAGGGGCAAGAGCTGAGGCTGGAAAGGGAGGTGGGCTCATCCATCCATGGAAGCAAAGTGGGTTCAGTCCGAAAGGGGCTGTGAAGTCTTGGAAGGTTTTGGGGTAGGCAATGGGCAGTCACGTGATTCTTGAGTTTAAAGAGCACTCTGGCAGCCCTGAGGTCAGAGAGGAAGTGGGCTGTAGGGAGAGGATGAACTCTGTGCTTCTCATGAGCACTGCCTGGCAGCCACTGAGCTGGCCTAGACCTCCATCCTCTCAAATCAGCCCTGCAGAGTGGCGGCACTGCTGCTGCCTGCCCCCAGCCCACAGGCAAAGTCAGTGCTAGAGAACAGGGCCAGCCATGCTGCTGTTCAGACAAGAGAAACACCACCAGCAGCAGCAGGCATTTTCTCCTTCAGTCCTCACACTCTCTGGCCGGGGACGCTATTTGTATCTCCATTTGTCAAATACGAAGCTGAGGCCCAGGGAAGTTAGGTGACTTACCAAAGGTCACACAGGCCTTGGAGTACCAGGCATGAGCCACAGTTGGCCAGCACCCACACAGCTGGAGAGATTGGGATGCCGGTCCTCGCTCTTCCCGAAGGGCTGTATTTTGTCCATGGTGAAGATGTTCTCCTTTCATGCCTCAACCAAGCTTGTTCAAACATTCGTAAAAGACACAATAACTGCTAACGTGTTTGCTTAGTTCAGAAAAAAACCTGGTCTTTATTCTTTGGAGGGATTGTCCAGGTCAGGGTGGAGACATGGGTGGGGAGACAGGGGTGCAGTCGCCACCTCCCCCAGCAGGCTCCCTAAATGGTGCTTTTTCCATGGCTGTTAAGATGATGATGAAACGATGAGAGCAGAGTGGGTGCAATGCAAGGCTGAAGGCTCTGGGATCGACTGGGAGGCAGGAAAGCCAGGAGCTGCAGGGGTGCCTCTTTAATGTGCTAACTCCCTGCCAGCCAGGGGCTGCCCAGCCCCAATGGCAGCACACAGGCAAGCCATTAATGGGGACCCTGTGAATCCACAATGTCCCAACATCGAGTCCTGACAGCTCAGAAGGGGGGAAACGTAACTGCTGGAGATTTGATAGACTTGTTAAAAATACTTGAAGCCCACCACTTAAATGGTGAAACATGCTGGAAAATGTTCTACTTGATAACACATAATCTCAAAGCAAGGTCATGATGGTCATCTCTTAACTGACTGGGACCACAGTGTCTTGTTATCTGTGACTCCTTTCCCAGCCTGCATGGGTACACAAGTGCACACACATATATATCCTTCATGTGCACACACACACCTCCATACACGTACATGCACATACATGTCCTTCATGTGAACGCACATGACACTCATACACACACACACATCTCCATACGTGTGCGCACACACACTCACACAGAGACATACTTTTTCCTTGCTTAGCTTATAATTCAGAGACACGGATTCGGAGACATCTCATCAGGCCTCCATGCAATGCAAATTTTTCTACCCATCACACTTCTTTTTCTTCCAGTTCATCAATTCTCTTTTCGGCTGTGGCCATTTGTTTTTCATTTCAATAACCATGCTTTTCATTCACGGAAGTCCTATTTGATGCTTTTGCAAATTTACCTCTTCTTTTTTTAATAGTGTCCTGTTTTTAATTAATTTTTCTTGTCCTTTTATCCGTAATGACTTGAAGCGCAATTAGTTTGTAGTCTGTTTCATGTTATTCTCGTTTCCATTCTTGGGGTGCCTGTGTGGATCTGGGGTTTGTTTCCTCATGGGGTGTGTGCTTGTTTGTCTCAGCAGGGGTTGTTTTCAGAGTCCCACGTGTGGGTGGTGGAACAAGCTCTGCAGAGCAGTTTGGCTTTCCATTCTTCCAGGGAGCCAGGGGTTTCCCTGGCTCTGCACTGGGTTTCATGTTAGTTTCTTGGCTAGGGATTCCTGCCAGGCATGCCTTGAAGCTCCACATCCCCGCACAGCACAGGCTTGGGCCTTCAAACTCTCACCAAAGACTTTTTAAATCCCACTCAGAGCCCTCAGCAGAGGGAACACACTCTCTTTTCTGGGTGAGTGGGTGGCATTTTCAAGTCCCATTGTCACAGACTGTGGCTGCCTTTCAAGTGTCTTAGCATTCTGTAAGGGTCTCCTTTTCAGTTGCCCACCTGCACAGGCCAAAGCCATAACCTGCTCCCACTGGGCATTCAACCCCAGCTTCCAGCACCAGCAGACTCTGATTGAGCTGGAAACAGCCACGGGCATCTGAGGTGTTGGCCTGAGAATTTGTGTTATGTGTTTGTTACTGGCCCAGGGAGTTCTCTTTAAGATCAGCTCTATATTTAAAACATGAAGATTAAACCATTTTGCACATCAAAAGACATTATCAACAAAATAGAAAGTCAGCCCAGAAAAACCAACAGCCCACTTCAAAAATGAGCAAATGACATACACAAATATTTTTCCAAAGAAGATATACGAATGGCCAATTAAGCACATGAAAAGATGCTCAACATCACAACTCATTAGGGAAATGCAAATAAAAACCACAGTGAGATACCACATGACACCTATTAAGCTGGTCACTGCCAAAACAGAAAATAACACCATTGGCGAAGATGTGGAGGAACTGGAATGCCTGGACTCTGTTGGTGAGAATGTAAAATGGTGCAGCAGCTGTTGCAAACAGCATGGAGGTGCCTCAGAAGATTAAAAATAGAATTACTATGTGATCCAGCAATTCTACTTCTGGGTATATACTCAAAGGAACTGAAAGCAGGGTCCTGAAAGATATTTGCACACTCAATGTTGATAGCAGCCTTATTCACAATAGCCAAAAAGTGGAAGCAACCCAAGTGCCTATCGACAGATAAATGGATAAACAAGATATGATCTATCCATAGAATGAAATATTATCCAGCCTCAAAAAGGAAGGAAATTCTGACACACACTACAACTTGGATGAACGTTGAGGACAGTATGCTAAGTGAAATGCGGCAGTTGCAAAAGGACAAATACTGTATGATTCCACTTATCTGAGGCACCGAAACAGTCAAATCCATAGAAAAAAGATGATGGTTTCCAGAGGCTGGAGAAAGGGAGAATGAAGAGTGATTATTTAATGGGTGCAGAGTTTCAGTTTTGCAAGATGGAAAAAGTGCTGGCATGGATAGTGGTGATGATTGCACAACAATATGAATGCACTTAATGCCAGTGAACTGCATACTTAAAAATGGCTAACATGGTAAGTGCTGTGTTATGTGTATTATACCACTGCAAAAAAAACTGCACAAAAGTATTCCCTCAAAGATCTGTTAGCTTGTATATAGCATTGCTCTATGTTTGTGTCAGAAGAGAGGGGTCTACATTAATTCAGTCTGCCATGTTGTCAGAAGGTCAAGTTCTTGCATCTCTCCCTTCCACTCATCCTTTTTAGTTTTTAAAGGATTTGTAAACATGAATTTAGTGATTACTGCTGTGATCCTATTTGTGGTAAGAATGATCACAAGATTGGGGTGAGACTGAGCCGTGGCAAGGGAATGGATGCTATAACCCCATCAAGCAGGTGCAGAAACTTAGCCTCACAAAGATTTTGTAAGGTAACCAAGCTGCACACCTGCCAAGTGTTGGAAACAAGATTCAAATTCAGGATGTTCAAGTCCATGTGTTTTCACCTACCAGATGCCTCCTGAGCAGAGCCCTGCTTCCCCTCCCGTGGGAAGCCATGGAATAGCACGTGGAAGGTGGGCAGTGGTTGGATAAACAGTGTGGGTGGACCTCCGTTCAGGAAGGCTTCCTAGAGAAAGTGAACTTGATGAAGTCCTCAAGGGGCCAGATGCCTTCTTCAGAGGCTCCCCCTCTCCCTTGGGTCACTCAGTCTTCCCTCCTCTCAGCCTTCCCCCTCCACTGCCCCAAAGGGAGACACATCTCGGTCAGCTGAGTGTTGTGTTGCCTTCCCAGGAAGTCTGCCTCTGCCAGAACATTCTGTCCATCAGTTCAGATGTGTGTCTGATCTTTGTGGACGCATGAGTTTGGACAGCTGCCCTAGACTGCGTGCAGCTGAGACCACTTCTTGACCTTGAATGTCTTCAAGGGGGCCAGACTCTCCCTCAAAGACCTGCAGACCAGAAAAGCCCAGGGAAGGTCAATAGGGCAACTCATAGCTGGCTGGGCCAGAGCTCCTGGAGCCAGGCCCATGGCCACCAGAAAACAGACTGGTTTCTTGAGACCAGGAAACCAACGTGGGTAGGGAAAGGCCACCGACTTCAAAGGGGGCAGATCTGAGTTCGAATCCTGGCTTTGCTTTAAACTCTCTGTGTCTCAGTTTCTCATCTGTGAAATGGTTTATAGTGCCCGCCTTGTAGAAAGGTCTAGAGAATTACAGAATCATGTATGTGAAGTGTTAGACAAGTGTTAGACCAGGAAGAGAGTAGGCGTTCCATGCACAGTAGCCCTAGCCTCTCAAAGCACCCTGAGAAATCACCGTGTTCCCAGAGGCGTGAGGGGAGCTCTGATAAGCTATTGTTGACTTCAGCTCTGGGGCGGGAGGGGGATTGATTGGAGCTGGGGAAGGACACGAGGTGGGAGAAGAGCAACCTTAAACCTGAATGGGCTCAGAGTCGCAGTAGGGCGGACCGTGTGGGAACTCTCGATGCTCTCTTCAGAACTGTAAATCTAAAACCTCTCTGACTATAAAAGTGGACTTAGTGTCCACAGGTCTTGTTAAATGCAGATTCTGAGGCAGCAGGTCTGGGTGGGGCCTGAACATTTTTCTGTGTTACTCAGCTGTTCCCAAGTCGTCGGATCTCATTCTGGGGGCAAGGGAGTAGTGCATCCAGGTGAAGGGTAGGGGACTCTGACAAGAGGGAGGTGTCCTGGGTGGAGGTGCGGCTCCCCCTTCAGTGAGGTGGGTACTGAGCTCACTCTCCTGCTGCTGCTGAGGAGGAGGATGAGGATGAGGACAAGATGAAGGCCCTGTGGGGGCTGGGGAGGGGCCCTGCAGAAACCACATGGGAGCTGTGGCTCCCAGCCAGCCAGTCCCTCCCCTCTGCACCCCGAGAGGAAGGCGTGGTGGACACTTGACATTTGTGGGAGGCAAGAAGCCACTTCCCTGAAAGTCACCCAAAGCCTTAAGTGCCCCGGCTGACCTTGGGATTTTCCAAGTCTGGATCTTTCCCCTTCATAGTGGAAGCTGGGAGCTGTCCCTGGGACCCATCTCCCCACGGGGCCAGGGGCCAGGAAATGGCTGCTTCTGCCCCTGGGAGTTGAAGGTGGCACCTGAAGCCCTCGGAAGTCTGGGTTCCCATGGAGAGATCAGGGCCTGGTCCCTATCCTGAGCCCCCGGTATGGACAGGCTGGGGCCTGGACAGGCCAAGCAGGCACAGCCTTCCCACAGCTGCCTGGGACTGATTGCGTCCTCCCCCACCTTTGCTCTTCCTCCTGCCCTTCTCTCCATCCACTGCGTCACCACCTGCCTGAGGGGGTTTTACTCCAGTGGACCTGCTCAGACAGCTGCCTGCCACAGGGGCCACAGCCCGGGGTGGGGAATCAGGGTGCCTGTTCCCAACCAGCCGTGCGGTCTTTCCCGTTCCATGCCTCAGTTTCCCAGCTATGATGCAGGGGTTGGACAGGACGGTTTCTCAGCACTTCTCCAGCTCTAACCACCTCGGGTCTGTGGCAGTGAGTTGGAGCCGGGGGCCTCCCAGTCCCATCTGCCTGCTCCCAGCCCTGCCTGTGCCCATACCTCTAGGTACCCTGCCATGCTGCTCCATCCATGCTCTTCACCTGTGTCCAGGGCAGCTCTGGCCAGGCCAGGAAGTGGGGGGAGCTGAAATGCAGACTCCCTGGCCTTGCACCCTGGCTCAGAGCCTGTCCTCCTACAGCCTGCTTTGGCCTACTGGCACCATCTCAGCCTTGAGAGTGAGCCCCTTGGGGGCACTGACACTGGCATCCCTGCACCTCATCAGCCCAGCTCGCTGTGGGGCTCAGGGAAGGCTTGGGATGGGCAAAAGATGCCACATCTGCCTTGGAGTTAGGATGCTCCTGCATCTGCCCACATGGCCCTCCCAGAAGGGGTCAGTGAGTGGCTGGGGCAGGGGGTCCCAGAACTAGAGTGAGAGGGATCCCCCAGGCTTCGGGGCATCAGTTAGGGCTTGTAAAAGTAAAGTGCAGTTGAAGCCGAGGAGCCCAAGGCCAGATCCAAGGCACAGAGGCCACCATGGTCGCCACGTCAAACCACTGGGCTGGGGTCAGCCGAGGGCAGCCTAGGAGCCACTAGGACCAGCAGGGCAGTGGGGCTGACCTCAGAGGCTGTCCAGGCAGCTGCAGGCCTGCGGCTGGGCTGGTTCAGAGGCCCAAAGGGAGAGCTGAGAAGAAATGACACCCCCCGGTCACCCCTCAAAAAACATCCATGAGGGCATGTCGAGGACCTTCCCTCTGGGTCCTCCTTGCTTTTGGCTGCATTTTTCTTCTGATCCTCTGGGACCCCAAGGCCCCCAACCTGAGGAACAGTGACAGGTGCAAGCCCGAGGTTTGCACCTTATCACAGTGAGGCAGCTATCAGTGCCGGGGCTCCCTGCCCCAGGCAGGCTCAAGGCAGTGCATGGGCGGCTGGGCAGCAGCCTCCCTCCCCAGAACTGAGACACTTCCTCAGCCATGACACCAGGACGAGCCCAGCCAGCCCCCTCCCCCAAATCTTCCTCTTGACACCATCCAGAGAGGCCAAGACCCCCTCCCCTTTGGAGGTAGAAGAGTATCTCTCCCCACTGGGGGTGCACCAGGACAGAGGAATGTCTGATGCTATCTCGAGAGGGTCTGCCAGGCTGCCGACGTTAGGTACTCTGGGACAGGAGCCTCAGGCAACCTCCCAAACTGCACTGGGCCCACCCAGAATGAAGAGGGGTTTACAAAGAGCACAGAGTAATGCTGACACAAGAGCTAATGCTACAGAAGGAAAAAAAACTGAGACTCAGCAGAGTCAGTCACTGGTCCAAGGTCACCCCCTGGCCTTGGCAGAGGTGGGGGCAGCACAGGGTTTGAGTGCAAAGCCCAGGCTCTTTCACAGAGCGTCACAAAGTGCTGGTTGAATTTATGCCACCATCGCCACACTACAGGACTGGCATCTGCCACTCCCGCCTTGAGGCAGGGCTCATGGCCTCCACTGCTGCTTGGACTGAATGAGTCCACTGAAAATCCATAGGTTGGAACCTAGTCACCAAGGTGATGGTATTAGGAGGTGGGGCCTCTGTGGGGGGTGATCAGGTCATGACAGGGGAGCCCTCGTGAGTGGGATTAGTGCCCTCATACAAGAGCTCTGCCACCCCTTCTGCCACATTAAGGATGCAGTGAGAATATGGCTGTCTGGGAACCAGGAAGCAGGCCTCAGCAGACACCAAACCTGCTGGTGCCTTGATCTTGGACTTCCCAGCCTGCAGAACTGTAAGAATTCCATTTCTGTTGTTTATAAGCTACCCAAACAAAGTAGTATCTATTTTGTTACAGCAGCCCAAATAGACAGAGACAATCACAGTGCTGCCACCTTGAATCCACCAGCCCCTGGGGACCCCAATTTCCCTGTGTTCTTGGATGGCACACCATGGAGACTGCACATAGTAAATTCTCAGGAAACACTCGCTGGGAGAAACTTCTTCAGAGCAAGCCGCTTCCAGCTCTGACAGACCATGGCTCTGGCGGGGTCTGCCATGCTGACTGGGCTTTAGTTTGGCAGGTTAGGCAGTGAGCAGAGAGCAGAACCCCACAACAGGAAGACAGGCGGCATAAGTGTGGCCGCCCCCTCTTCCATAGCCACACGTCATCTCTAACTACTCGTCAGTCACAGATCTTCCCGAGGAACAGAGGGATGGCCTTGGAATCCTTCTGTTGGCAGTGCTTCAGGCCGCGCCGTGCCCTCTCTCCGCTAGAGTCAAGGGGAGCATGAAGCTTCCCTCCATCCCTGCCCTTGGTGGTAGGATGGGGGTAGGCGGAGACAGGAGAAATGTTGGGGGAAGGATGAAGAGCAATGTGCAATCATCCAGAGAAGGGTACACAGGTGGGATGCAGCACATAATAGGGACCAAGACTTCTCCATCCTAGAAGTCAATATCATCTATTTGTCTTCCTCTTATGAGTCTTCAAGAAACAATATAAACCAACAAGAATGAGCGGCAATAAGCCCATTAGCAAACAAGAAGGGAAAGGACCAAACTCATCAGTAATTAAAGAAATGCAACCAACAATCTTTCTTTCTTAATTATTGAAGAGGCAGTGATTTAAAGAATAAAATAAAATGGAAAACTCAGAGCCGCTGCAGTAATAAGGTTAGCTCTGTGTGTTTGCTTGGTGGGGTGTCATTCATTCTGCTGGCAGTTTGACCATAGGTATCAAGAGGCTTAACAAGGATGATGGCTTATAATCCAGCAGCTGCATGTAGGGTATCTGAAATACAGACCAAACTCATGAACAAAGATGCTGACCGTAGTGTCATTTACTATTTTGAAAAATAAGAAACAGCCTCAATGTCTTATAATAGAGGGTTTGGTAAATAAATTACGGCCCACCCATTAGATAGAGTATCAGGCAGCTGATAAGATGATTCTCGAAAAGGATTGCTAACAATGTGGTGTGCCATTGGGATGATCTGAGTAGAGCAGAGGGCTCTAGTTGGCTTAAACAGTAAGGGGTGTGCTGTCTCTCAGAGCCAGAGGCAGGTCGTGGGACCTCGTTCCCTCCAACTCTCCCCTCGGATACCTCCTCTTGGCTCCTCCTAAAGCTGGTCTTGGGTTGCAAGGTGCAGCAGCTGGCCCGGGAATCCCATCCAGCTGCCACTGTGCCCAGAGGAGGAACAGGGACTTTCTCTTTCAGGATCGAGAAAACCCAAGAGGCCCCCAACAAACTTCCCCTTGGTCTTGTAGCCTGCAAGCAGGTGTAGGCCCATATGTAGACTAGTCCATGGCAGGGTGGGGACGGGCTCTACCAAGCCTGGCTGTAGATGATGTCCACGGTGGCTGCAGGCAGGACCTCCAACCTCACGTGGGAAATCTTGTTACAGTGTAAAGCAGGAAAAGCAATAGCATCCCCTAAAAAGTATATAACAGGAATTACCTCTACTGCTCTGGCAGCTCTTCCGTAAATTTGAAATCACTTCAAAATAAAAAATATCTGAGATTACTTTCCTAGGTTACTTTAGCAAATCAGTGAGAGGTGAAGAGAGTGCACTGATGATAGTAACATCTGTTTCTGTTACCATTTCCTTTTATTTTCTTGATAAAGAGGAATCAACTATAACAAGCTCGTTGGACTGTCTTGCGGGGGGTGGGTATTTAGTCAATACTAAAGCTATAGAACTGAAATATGCAAATAACAAAGGTTTAAATGTGTTTCCTCCCCTTCCTAAATTGCATGTATAGCATGATCACACAGTCTCAACCTGGGAGCAGAGCCAAAAGCTGGCATGCAGGTAGTTTATTTGGAAACAGTTACCAGGGGCTAGCCTGAGGGACCTGGAGAGAGAAAGGGGAGGGAAGACCAATCCACCAAGAGCACATGATTCTGTTGACCATCACTGTGGACAACTGGGGCTCCGCCCCACTGGAGCCTTGTAAAATGTGGCTCAGAACCAGCCACCCAGAAAACAAAATGGGGAGCGTTTGTCCACTGGGTCGTGTTCATGCGCAGAGCACACCGCACTTCTGGGCTGGCCATGCACAAAGGCTGACGGCTGCAGCATTGGAGAGGCACCAAGGTTGGTCACAGGCAAAGGGCCGTCACCTCTGCACAAAGCTGCTGCAAACCCACACGGAGCCAGTCTCCCTTGAAGTGGTGCCCAAGAGGTGTCTGAAACATCCTATAAAATCAAAAGCCCTGCACCTCGGCACACAGTGAGCTTGAGGGCACAGATTCTACCATAATCAGCTCTTCGGCACCACTGAAGGGAGGATCTCAACAAATGTTTGCTGAAAAAGAATGAAAAGCTGATAGAGGAAGGCACAGACAGGTTAATGGTTACCCTTGGGTGGGAGGTTAAGGGCTTCCCCCAACCCCATCTCTCTGTATTTCCTATGCTTTCTCTAATAGAAATGTTCTTTTCATGAGGAAAACATTGTATTTTCCTGTTTTAAATCCCCTCAATAATTTCAGAAGGTATTGCAGAGGAAGAGTGAGCCTCTGACAGATAAACGCCCTTTTCTCTCGAGTGATCTGATGACAAAGTCATCCACAGAGACTGGTGTTTCCCACTGGTCATTTTGATCTTGGCCAGCCAGTTGTCATAAATAAAAGGGCCGTCCCTCACAGCCCAGAAGACAGGCCATGTGTTGAATGCTTTTGTTCTTTTTCTGGGAGTGAGGGGTACTTTAGACTGAACCAGGCACGTGGGCTAGAGAGGAAAGAACACTGGCTTCAAAGCTGGCCAGGCTCTACTCCTGGCGATGCCCCCACCAGCCGAGTGACCTGGGGCAAGCATAGAGCCTCTCTGATCCTCCAGTTGCTCTTCTCCAAAGTGGTTCCCAGCAGAGCTGGGGGAGGATCGGGAGCGAAGGGGCCTTCCTCACCCAGTGGGGCTCAACAAAGATCAGTTCTTGTGCCGTCCTTCCCGGTTTGTGATCAGACCATGCTAGGGAAAGCCGGCCCTGACGACTGCCTGTGGTGGGGAGCCAAGGAGGACAGGCCAGTGGGCAGGTGCAGCAGGCACAGCAGCCAGGACTCCTAGTGCTCAGGCCTGGGCCCATCCCCTTCACTGCAAGGAGTACAGGTCAAGTGCCAAGTGTCCCACGGTGACCATTGATCACACGGCCCAAACAAGCCCAAGATTTGGTTTTATTTCTCCTCTGGAAATTAAGGACAATAGCAGTGTCTTCCTTAGGAAACTTTGGAGTGGACCAAATCACATGTGTGTGGCACTTGATAAATAACAATGCATGATGTGTGGGGCACTTGATAAATAACAATGGCGCTACAAGGGAATGTTTGATGTGCGCCAGGGACTCTCAGCTTTTCAGGCCTCACCGTAGACCTGCAAGCCCAATAGGAAACTGAGGTGGACAGCAGGGAGGAGAGTAACCTGTCCAAGGCCACATGGCTTAGTGGCTCAACTGGGAATGAGACCTGGTCTGACTTCAGAGCCTGAGCTCTGATCCCCTACTCTGTGAGTCTCTGGACGCGGCAGTGCTGCTTGTTTATTTTTGCAGCGGGGTGTTGCTGTTGCTGACACGTCTGTGCCCATGTAAGGCTGGGCCTGCTGGAGCTGGCCCTTTAAGCCTTCCGGGTGTGGGGAGCCTGCCCTATGGTGCAACCCTGTTCCCTGGAGCTGGCGGCATTACTGCTACAGTAAGGAATGTCCCTGGGGAGATTTAGGGCCTGGTGATAGACATGTGGGCTTGATTTACCCCCGCACTGCTCCATTCAGCCCTAGGCAGGCAGTGCACTGGGGCAGAGTCGGTGAATAACTAGAGAAACCAGAGGGGTGCACAGGGAGCTGGGCGAGGGGGCACGGAGCCCGCAACTGAAGGGCACTTTTCTGTGCCAGGCCTGTGATCTCAGCGACTACTCAAAACAAGCCTATCAGGTTACTCATCCATTTTACAGAGGAGGAAACGGAGGCTCAGAGAGGTGAAGTCACCTGACCCAGGGACTAGTCAAAAGAACTAAGGAAATCTTTGCTTACTGCAAGGAAGGGCCTCCTGGGACCACGGTATCTGTCTGAGCCTCTGGGACCAGGCCCTGGGGGCTCCAAGCCACTATCCCCAGCCCTGCCAGTCTTCCTGTCACCAGAATCCAGACCCTTCTCACCGGGCTCTTAGCTCTGCAAGCCCCCTGTTTCCAGTGAGTGAGAGACTCCCTTTATCAGCCTTGGCAAGGAGCCCTTCAGTCTGCCAAGCCCACCCTTGGGCCCTGGCAGGGTCTCCGGCAGGAATGGCTGGAGGGGCTTCCCTTTCTGTCTTCCATGCCGTCTGGGGACCTTCCCACCTCCTCCCTTTTGTCCTTGCTGTCTGCCGTCTGCCACCCCCTCTGCCCATCCTTCCTGTCCTGCCTAGGGGCCGCCTCTGCACAAGGCCTTCACTGACTGTGCTCTCAGGGCTCTCCTCTTCTCTCTGGCCTTAGTGCCTGTGACTGCACAGGATGGAGAGCTCAGCTCTGGCCTCTGCGGTTTTGCCCTCCTTTCTAATCTCCCTCATCTGGCCACCTCCCCAGGAGATCTCAGGAAGAGACCCTTCCAGGGCACCTTGAGAAGTCAGATGGTGCCATGGGCTTTCCTCGCCTCCCCAGCACCTGCCCAAAGCATCAGCCCGTGAGGACTTTAGCACCCCAGTGCCCTCAGCTTCAGCAGCTGAAGGAGGCTGCTGGGCCTGGAGGGGAGCAGAGCTGGGCCAGCCAAGGGTGCGCATCGTGTGGCTATGCAGCCTGGGTGTGTCACCGCCTGGTACGCCCAGATGTAAGATGAGTGGGCTGACCCAATTCCTTTAATTCCATCCCTCTAGGAGACTGAACCTCAGTCTCCACACTGTGCTCATTAAGGCAGGAAGGAGGGAGCTGCTCATGGCCCACAGTGGCCTATCATTTGGAGTTATTGAGCACAGATTGCCCCTGAGTTAGCCACACAGCCCTGAAGGTGCTCCCGTCTCCCAGTGTCCTCATGAAACCTTGAGTTTCACTCACCATGGTGCTGCTGTCACAGATACTCTACTGGGCAGATGCCACCTGCCTGCTGCTTGCAAGATTGTAAATGGGCAGTGCCCAAGCAACAGAGCAGGTAAGAAAGGGAGGACATCCCCCATTTCCTCAATGGAGGAATCACATTCATTGGAATCCTTGATTCATTCACAATGTATCAACAATGCACCATATCTGTTGTGTTTGCTATTGCTTCTATTGCTTCCACTGCAACTGTTACCATCAGTATTAGTTCTGATGGGGCTACTGCAATGGTCACTGGATGGGAATCTGGAGACCTGGGTTCTAAGCTAGCCTCTGTGTGTCCTGAATTATTCACGTCACCTTTCTGTTGTGTTTGTCAGCACGCTATCTGTTATAAATAACAAAATCCCCAATAACACATTTCAAAAAGAGAATTTGTTGGTCATATAATTGAAAACTCCCAGTCTTGTGGGCTTCAGGTACAGGTTGACCCAGTGATTTTCAGCAGCATCAGGCTCTGGTGCTATTCTGCCATTCCTTTTGTCCTTCCTCCTGCAGTGTACTGGGCTTTCTCCCCAGGCCCAGGCCCTTCAGGAGATCAGAAATACCTGCAACAATCCCAGTCTACATCTTCTCACATGCCTGATCCTGAGGAAGAGAGGGCCTGACTCCTTTCACTCCTGGCAGAAGGGATGCCCACTGGGCTAGCTTAGGTCTCAGGCTTGTCCCCAAATCAATTACTATGACCAGAAGAACGGAACGTGGGGGTTGGCTTAGCTCGAATCAGAAGCCCACCTCTAAAACGAGGTGAAGTGGACTTTCCCAGGCCACATGGAGCAGTTAGGGAAGGCGAAGGTGGTTACGGATGGAGAGGATGCAACACAACTTACTTTATTTGATTTTGGACAAATCACTTACTCTTCCTGTCTCTACTTTTTCATTTACAAAATGAGAGCATTTGTCCAAAGTCCCTTTTCTTTATTTTTAAAAAGCGTTTCACCTACCAAAATCCAAAGGATCCAAAGTCCCTTCTAAAGCTAATATTCTGAGACTATCTTCATCTTCCGTGCTGAACCACTGAGACTACAGCAAGGGCCATAGCTTGCCTCATGCTGTCCATGAAGAATGGGTTTCCTGGGCAAAATACTGAGACCAGGTCTTCACCAGCAAACAAGCATTGGTTGTGTTCTTGTTCTGTGCATGTGCACATGCTACTGCTGTGAAAAATCCTCGGAGGTATAAGGCCCAGTCCATGGAATTCGACAAGCATTGACTGGGTACCTACTGTGCACAGTGCAAATTAAACGTAACAGTGACATCATCCAGTTGGGAGATCTCCAGTTGCAAAGTCCATTGGTGCCTCCCAACAGTCTTGTGAGGTGGACAGATGACACGAGAATAAGACAACAGAGAGAGAGGCAAGGATGGCTCATGGTTGGTACGGCCATGAGTGTTCTAGGTGTTCAAGGGCAAGGCCGTGGCTGCAGGCTTAAGTGATTATGAAGGGGGAGTCACTTGAATGCACTTTTAAGGCAGGGCTGGCTACATAATTTGTGAGGCCCAGTGCAACGGGAAAACATGAACCCCTACTCAAAAAGCAGGAAAAAGTGCCACTCGAGGTACAAACATATAAAGCTTTTTTCTTTCTTTTGTGGTTTCTCTCTGAACTTGTGATGTTTGTTTGGTTTGTTTGCTATTTAATGTTATTCTAGGTAAATAAAAGTAAAAACTAAATTATTAGTAAAGTTAAACTATTAGCATACATTTTACTCTTTATCTTTATAGTATACAATGGCAGTTTTAAATGCAAATGTAAAAACATTTAACTCCTATGCAGAATCACTAAAATTACACACTTTGTATTTCAAAGCCTATACAGCATATGTGTTTTGTTCTCACCAGAACAGTGGAAACAGTAGAATACTAACTCAACTGTTTTTATTTCACTTCTGGTTATGCACACATTCTACCAACGCTCTCCACCTCAGCTCGCTGATAAGAAAGGAAAGACGTCAAGGAAAAGGAACTGCGGGTGGCCCTGTCTTTCCCCGTCCTTCCTTGTCATCATTTCCAGCACAAGTGGTTGCTCACACAGGGAAGCGATGCAAGGAAGAGAGGATACGACAGGGCTCCCTCATCATGTGTGTTTCTCAGAATGCCACGGCCTTCTGTCTGCGCTGGGAGCAAGTTCTGGTTGGAATGGAAAGCCAGACCTTTCACAGTTGCCAGCGCCCTCCGTGCTCAGCTGCAGGAGTAACTCACTTCTCGTATACTCAGTGAATGTCGCTGAACTCTCCTGCATCGTGGGTTCCCTGGAGTTCTGTGCTCAGGGGCATCACAAATGCTGGAGGTGAATGCAGCAGTCAGGAACTGGTTTGTGCCGATCTCCTCTTCTCCTTTGCAGGCCCCATTATCCCACTGGATTTCACTCCCAAAACCCAAGATCAAAGATAAAATTATCAAAGAGTTTCAAGATGGCAAGATCGGAGCAATCAACCGAGCTTGGGGTCCTTCTGTGCATAGGGCCCTGTGAGACTGCTCAGGTCCTATGCCCGTGAGGCTGGCCCCGTCTGAAGGACTGGCAGATTGTGTGTGGGCAGAAAGAGAGGACAGAGAGCATCCCAGGCAAGAGGGGCTTCAGCAAAGATGCAGGGGTAGGAATGTTCCTGGAACACTTAGAAGAGAGAGAGGAAAAGCCTGGTTAGGAATGGGGTCCCATTGGTGAGCATGTGCCAGGAGAGAGGCTTACCATCTTGGAAACTTCAGTATCACTCCGCTGGGCCTGTGGACCCTGAACATGTGGCTCACGTGCCTCCCCAGGCCTGAATCGGCTCTGCCTGGGGCTCCCCACACTGTTTCCCCACTGGGCCTTTCACACATGGGTGTAATTACTTGTTAAATGAGGGCCAACTGCACTGGACCACAAGCTCGTTGAAGAAGGGGTAGGTGCTGCTCTGTGTTTCTGAACCTCCTTAGTGCCTGACATTATGGAAGGAAGAAAGAGCTCACTCCTCAGGAGTTACACTTTTTTAGTGTGGAATTCAAGGAGCTGATTCCTTAAGCTACCAACAATTTCATCTTGAAAAAATGACCTAATTCCCTAGTTTCCCATTAATTTAGACTGGCTTTCTCTTTGATAGAACAAAAGGGAGCCGCACCTGGTCAGAAGAGTGATGGCAGATGCACGAAATGAGTGGGCCTTTCTGCCTATGGGTGACATCATCTTAAAGCTTTAGAAAAGTCACAGATGTGGCCGGGTGCAGTGGCTCACGCCTGTCATCCCAGCACTTTGGGAGGCCGAGGCAGGCGGATCACAAGGTCAGGAGTTCGAAACCAGCCTGGCCAACATAGTGAAACCCCCATCTCTACTAAAAATACAAAAATTAACTGGGCGTGGTGGCACATGCCTGTAATCCCAGCTACTCAGAAGGCTGAAGCAGGAGAATCACTTGAACCCAGGAAGGGGAGGTTGCAGTAAGCCAAGATGGCGCCACTGCACTCCAGCCCAGTGACAGAGCGAGACTCCATCTCAAAAAAAAAAAAAGAAAAAGAAAAGAAAAGTCACAGACATTATGCTCCTTCAGTAGTGGCAGTGTAAGCGATGAGATCTGGCAAGGGCAAAGAAGGTGACTGGATGGGTTCTAACAAGGCAGATAAATGTGGAAGATAAGACCACAGACCCTAGCGTCTTTCCAGCTCTGAAATGCCTTGGTTCTCAGTGAGGCTGGTTGAACAACTGTGTTGTTGATTCAGGTTGGCTTCACATACCTCTGAGAGGAGAAGAAAGAAATATTTCTGGGCTGTTTGGCGAATGAGTTTCATGGATAGAGAGAGGGCAAAGAGGGACAACCTTTACAGATTATATATTGGCTTAAGTCTACTCACCACCAGGCAATTGGCTAAAGACGTCAAGTTTTCCTGGTTCAGTTTTCAAAGTTACAGTGCAGGATAAACATTTAAATTCCTGGTGGATTGTCTCCCAGTTTCCCTCCAGATGTTTGGTGTGGTGTAGATACCACAGGAAATAAATGTGTTTAAAAGTCCAATAAATTAGGCTAGAGGCTGTGTGGGGGAGGGGGATGCTATTTTGCTGTGGCCCTGGGACAAAGACACAGTGGGGATCAAGAGGTTCCTTGCACCTTCGGCTTGGTAGGTAGGGCGGGGGAGTGCTGCCAGCAGGCTCAGGAGCAGTGAGGTGGTGTGGTGAGGAATGCACTGGAGAGGCTGACACGGCCTGAGCTGTCAGAATTCGCACTGCTGGAAACGCAGGAATGAGTGGAGAGGGGGCTGCGGGGGTGTGTGTACGTGGGAATGTGCAGAAAGACAGTGCATGTCCTCGTTGGCGGCGGCCATGGCTGGGCTGGAACTGAACAGGGCGGGAAGCAGGGCCCAGCCCTGGAATCCACTTGTCAATCCCTGGCTCCAGATGTCTGCACTGGGGGATTGGGGCTGCCTGGATGGGGAAACTGACAAGCTGTGGTTACATCACCGTCCAAAGGCCTGATGGAAATTGACTCATGCCGCCCACTAGATGCCTTTTATGACTTGTGGCGCTGGGGCCAAATGAATTTCTACGGTCATGTGTTACTGAGCAGTTGAGGGGGAGAAAAAGTCGCTTTTGGTGGTTTTAACTGTGAGATTAAACATTCTTCAGGAGGACAGCAGAAAAACAGGCTGGGAGATTAAATGAAACAAACCCAGCTGTGTTTGGGGAGTTGAATGCTTCTCTTCTAGTCTCCTCCTCTCAGAACAAGATCAGGTGGGGCGCAAGACATCCTCTCTGGGAAGGTCCCTCTCTGCTGGGGAGGCAGAAGCTGCAATAAAAATGACACACACTGATGAAGGATGGGACCTGGGGAACGTGCCCATCTGCCGCGGGAGCTGCCACTGTCGTACTGCTGTCTAGCTGTTTCCCAGGGTCATTTGCCAGCTTTGATATCCCAGAGGTAGAGTTATTGAAGTTGCCACCTTTGAGACAGGTGAGCTGTCGGCTCATTTATGACTGACTGAGCCCCAAGCTAAGATGCCCGTTGATCAGGAGCACTTTTTCATACACCCAGGGCCTGTGGCTGAGCATAAGTGTGTCAAACGCCTGTAGGCCAGAGCTGACTGCCCAAGGGAGATGCTGATCGGGCAGGCCTGGGCTTCGTGAGTTTAGCCTGCCTTCTGGTAGCTAGAACCTGCCACTGTGCAGCTGGGAAAACTGAGGCCCAGAAGGGATCAGGCCTTACTCTAAGAACCACTACATAATGGGGGATCCAGACTTTGAACCTGGAAGCAAAACTGACACTGCCCTACTCACTAGCCATGTGACAATTGGTTAATCCTCCTAAGTCCATTTTCCCATCTGTTAAATGGGGGTGATGATGATACTAGCATATTCTTGGGGCTCTGCTGTGAAAGTTCAATAAAGATTCGTATGTAATGGGTGATTTTCTGAGAAAAATTCCCATCTTAGCCTTTTTAATGTTAATGAATTGCTCTCTGGGGCAGCTGGGCATCTGAGTCCCATGCTCCAGCCTCTAACAGCCTCTGGGTTTAAGGGCTTTAGGGTTTTGGGACCCAAAAAGGATAATTCAACCATGGAATCCCAAAGAGACAAGAAGTGGAGGCTTTGGTATACCAAATGAGAGAGAGAGATAGAGAGAGAACAGGTGTAGCTCAGCTCCATGGGGCTGATGAGGAAGGAGGAGAGAGATAAAACAGGATGGGCCATGGGACCTGGGACTTCCAAATCCATAGCCACTCAAGTGGCCCAACCTATGGTGGAAAAGACTACCTTGGTACCCGGGACTCACGAGTCCAACCAAGGAGGCCCCATAGCCTGCGTGAGATCCCTCTAGCTGGCTGACTCCAAGGAAGTGTGGCCAACAGCAGGAGATGCCCTCCACAGCAGGGGCAAAGCTGAGCTGGGCAGGAGGCCAGGCTGGCAAACCTTACCCCAAAGATGCCTGCCACACATGCCCAGAGAGGGGACAACACTGCCCACTATGCAGCAGAGCTTCCTAATATGCCTTAGGGCTTAGGCAGGGAGGGAGGGAGCATCAATGAATGACTGCCATTGTCATGTTTGCCCAGCTGTGTCAATGGGGAGAAGGTCTTGAAACAGATATAATGGGTTAGATAAATCAATGTGACATGTCTTACATCCAAGCATCATGGATACATTCACCTCAGAGTCTAGGACACACTAGCCTAGGTATGCCCTGCAAATGACTATTAATAAAGGGCTCTGTTAAAAATGGACTGGCGACTGGGTGCAGTGGCTCATGCCTGTAATCCCAGCACTTTGGGAGGCTGAGGTGGGCAGATCACCTGAGGTCAAGAGTTCGAGATCAGCCTGGTGAACATGGCGAAACCCCGTCTCTACTAAAAATACAAAAATTAGCCAGGCGTGGTGGTGGGTGCCTATAATCCCATCTGCTTGAGAGGCTGTGGCAGGAACATCGCTTGAACCTGGGAGGTGGAGGTTGCAGTGAGCTGAGATCATGCCACTGTACTCCAGCCTAGGCGACAGAGTGAGACTCCGTCTCAAAAAAAAAAAAAAATTGTAGTCATGCACAACCCTTAGGCTGCTTTTGGTTTCGGTTGATGAGTGTAGCTCCTGTCAAAGTTTGAAGTGAGCGAGGGCTAGCTCCTTCTCCAAACCTCACAACCATGTGAGAATGGAAGCAAATTCTGCCACATGGAGACATTTAGAAAAGTAGCATTCATTCACGAGGAGCCCCACATGGCTGTATAAACTCCTGAGTGCCACTGGTGGAATCCGGGCCCTCTGCCTTTTGAGGAGCTCCTACCCGCTTGTATGTGCTTATCTGCAACAAATACAATGTTCCTGGCAGGACTTCTTTGTCCCCACAGGCCTCTTACTCAACATTAGGCAAACGGAAGTCCTCCCAGGTGATGGACTACACCCAGGACTGACGGGGATCAAGCTTCGGGCAGCAAAGCCACAGGGCAGAGCCTCCAGGCCTCACTGGCTTCCTACACAGTTCTTGCAGCCCTGCAAAGTGTCTCTAAATCACACAGGCCTTGAGTATCTTGACTTTCACCAAATGGAAGCTTATTTATCATGTCATCATGCTGGTTAACAGGCAACTATTTTTACCAAAAAGGAAACACACCCTCGAACACCCATTTCTGACATTCTGTATGATTGTTGGCCAAGTGTGAGCTGTGAATGGAGGAAACAGAAGTGGGTACGGTCATCATTCTGGTGTGGGGGCTTCCTCATGAGACTGCCACGCCCACCTGGCCTGGGAGGTGTGGTCAGCAACTTGCACCACCCATCTGTGGCTTAAGCTTTTTTTTTTTTTTTTGAGACAGGATCTTGCTCTGTTGCTCAGACTGGAGTGGAATGGTGCAATCCTAGCTCACTGCAGTCTTGAACACCTGGGCTCAAGCCATCCTCCCACCTCAGCCTCCCAACTGGCTGGGACTACAAGCATGTGCCACCATGCCTTGCTGATTTTTAGATTTTTTTTTTTTTTAGAGACAGGGTCTTGCTATGTTGCCCAGGCTGGTCTCAAACTCCTGGGCTCAAGCAATCCTCCCACCTCGGCTTCCCAAAGTGCCAGGATTATAGGCGTGAACCACTGTGCCTAGCCTGTGGCTTAAGTGGCATTCTCCAAGTGTCACATTTGAGCAGGCCCTCCAAATATGGGGCAGAAATGGAACTAGAGCTCTGGGCCTGAGCTGGTGGTCCCTTAATTAAAATATAAAATAACTTAGGAAACAATGCCAGGTTCCTTTTCTTTTGGTATCTTACTGCTCCCAATTAGCTTACGAGTTTCTTGGGAACAGGGCCAAGATTTTCAGCCACATAATGCTAGATTCATTGTATTTTCTCTTTCTTGAAATATTTATTAAGTGGCTCTTTGGATAGTGGAAAAGTTGGCTGAAAAGACATTTTGGGAAATGAAGGCCTCGATGGCCAGGTTCAAGAATCTGGATTGCATTCAGGGGAGCCAGGAAGCCAATGAATGCTTTTGAGAAGGGAAGTGGCTCGATCAAAGGGATGCTCGAGAAGGAGCACTTAGCTGACCAAGCAACCATCCAAGGGCACCCAAGTCCACGCACGAAGTCATGCTTCTCCCTGGCCACGCTTCAGTCAAGCTGTTGATTAAGAACAGGGGCTACAGCGTATCTATTGTGTGCCAGGCACTCGGATAGGAGTCTCAATTCCCAAGGCATCTGAATGAACCATCCTCTTCCCATTTTCCAGAAGAGGAAGCCAAGGCTGAGAATGAGGAGTGATGTGCTCAGAATCATACAACAGGAAGGGTGGAGAATCTCTGCCTGGCACAAAGTGCTTCTTTCTATGTTCTGCCTCGACTTGTCCCCAACCCAAGGGATTCTGAGCTGCCCTGGAAGTATCTGGAATAAGAAGAGACAGATGCAAAGCAGGACACTTCCAGCTCTTTCTTGGGAATGGCAGTACAGAATGCAAAATGCTTTCAAGCAATAAAACCCGTTATCTCTGCAGAAACCCATCTGTGCTAAGGAGAATTCCGCAGGGATTATTGTCCCCTGGAGACAGGAGAAGCCATTTGGTGGGCTAAAGCATCAAGACAAGACCTTAGCTGATTATAAGTCACATTAGACAATTACATTCTTAGCTCCTGGGAGTAATGATGGCTGGATTTGCTCTGATTTCTTCTCGTTGCAAAATAATGCCTGTTTAGGATATTTTGGCCTTCTGTGTAATAAACCTGTGTATTGGATTGAGTCTGAAATATTTGGCACATTAAAAATTACTTTCAGTTGAGGTTTTTTAAAAGCCCCATTTTTCTGTCCACATTCTCCTTCATTCCAGAGACCCTAAATGTACCCTCTGTGGAGACTGATTAGTCATCCCAGGTGTAGGACCAACTCTGGGGCAAACAATTAGGGTTTTCATTTTACTCTTTCATATCCACCATGTTGTGAGTGGGGAAGAAAGGCAGGATTGAGGGATGTTATGGCTCAGGCTAGCTATGTGTGCCCTCTTTATCTCTGACCTTGGGAAGCCCACACACTGCAAAGAGGCCAGCAGGGATCTGGGGACAGGCAGACTTGGATTCTGATCCCTGCCCTGCCTCTTCCTAAACCTGTGACCTTGGGCAAGTTGCTCAACCTCTCTGAGGACTGATTTGTTTCTCTGTAAAACAGGGCAACTAATTGAATTCTTGGGGCATTAAACGAGGCAATGGATACAAAAGCATTGTGGCTGTTCAGGAAATGTTAACATGTGGCTGGTAGTTGACACTTCACGGTTGAGGAGTTCCCAGTCCCCAGCCACAGAGACAAGATTAGCAGAGATTATCTCTCATGGGGCAGAGGAGAATATGGGGGGAAACATGGGCTTTGGGGTCACCCAGACCTAACTCGTGCTCTCCTATCTTTTTGTCCTGAGCAGTTACAATAGCTCTCAGTGCCTCTCTTTTCTTATCTGCAAAATGGGCTTATCATAATACATGCCTGGCAAAATGTGTTAAGATAGCTCATGCCTGAGAGCCAGATTTATATTAAGACTTTATTGGATGGTGACAAAACTGGTGCCCAGCAAGGGGGCCTGCCAGAGAATTCATCAGGGTCCCAGGCATTATCCATGGACAGAATATATTCTCTCACACGCACTTGTCTGCACGGTTTTGAAATGTAAACAGAGGCTATTGCAATAAATGAAATAAATTCTTGCCAAGACGCTAGTGAATTCATTTCCTCTCAGCTGATGGATTCTAAGAGGCCAAAAAGGAGAAGTGAAAATTTTGTTTTAGCACTACATAAGGCTTCTCATACTTGCAGCCAAAGAGGTCAGAGATTTGGTCCCAAGACCAACTTAGAGTCATGTGTGACACTGGGATTCAGAGGCTAGTTGTGGGCCAGAGGGAGGAAGCTGACCCCTGGGCTCACCCAGCCCACCCACTCACCAGCTCTCCTTTCCTTCCTGGGTCTCCTGGGGAGGAGAAGCCATCCACCTCATGGAAAGTGCTTTAGAGGCTCCTCTGTGGGTGCTCTACTCTGCACCCTTTGCGAGGACTCTCTGCTTCAGTTTGCAGGACAACCTTACTAGCTAACTGCGGAGAGGACTGAATGGTTAAGTAGCTCCTCCAAGGAAGCAGAGCCAGGGATCAAGGGCCGGTTTCCATCCAGGGCTTGAGAGAAGAATCAGGAGCACATAGGCTGTGGCAGTAAAAAGCAGATTCCAAAGACAGTATGGGGTGGCAGGAAAGGGGCCTTCCCACATAGCCACCACCACGTGCTCTGGCACTACCTCCAGGGGGCTGCGTGCAGCTGGAGGACACAGTTCAGCAGCTTGCTAGAAGCTTCCAGCTCTTCCTTTTCTCTGTCCTTCAGGTGACTGTGGAAGGCTGGCCGTGCAGCCTGCCATCAGCCTGGCCTCAGCCGGGGAGGGGGACCTTTCTCCTGGAGGCCACAGGAACACTGAGGACCTCTCAGCTGAGAAGGTCAGATGGAGGTGCTGGATGATTGGAGGAGGAGATCAAACTGATGAGGAAAACGCAAGTGGCATCCTTCAGGTTGCAAAACCTGTCCCCTCTTTTAGCTCACATGTCCACCCAGCAGCTCTATGAGTTCTGATTCAGCATTGCACTTACCACCCACCCTCCCTGCCATTTACATAAAAGGAAACTAAGGCTCCGAGGTTGTAGAGTTGCTTGCTCCAGCTGATGACAAAGGCAGGTAAAGCCAGGGCTAGAGTCCCCTCCCAGCCCTCCAACTGCCGTTAGCGCCATGATCCTACGGCCTCCTCAAAGTCCAGAGTTAGGCAAACTCTTGCCCTTGTTTCCATTAAACAAATATCTTCATCTTTTTCATACTTTTAATAATAGCAGGAAGTAAATCTGGCCATGTAATGTGAGAAAGGTGATAGTCCCAGGTCAGGAAATCCTGTTGCTTGGAGTCTCTTGGGAATGTTAACTTTCCCACTCTCACCCTACCGGGATCCTGACCTCCTGCACAATTGGCTTCCTCAGGCAAAACTGGGCCAGAAAATCTGGGCCGTTGGCCAGAGTCAGACCTTCGCCCTCTGGTAGCGTCCGCTGGAAGAGAGGAGGCGAGAGTCACCAGGAGGCTGGCCCCACTCGCGGGCCCTGCCCTCTGCCGGTGGGTCGTATGGATGACACGAGGCCGCACCGGGCTGGAGGAGAAGAGAAGCTCCTAAGACACGCCCACTCTGCAGTGGGAGGCACCCGGACAGGTAATCCATCCTCTCTAGGCTTTTCTGTTCCCGTGCTGTAAGTGAAGTGAAGCAAGGTGAAGAAGTGAAGTGAGCATTCAGGACATGAATTGGCACGTGGTCGGTGCTAGAGGAGCTGGTAAGGCAGGCTTTGGTCTCTTCTGTGGTGCTGAAGCTGGGGAAATAAGGAACAATCTCATCCACAGGCCAGACCTCTGGTGTGCTCGGGAGCTACCGACGGAAACTCCTAGGGAACTTCTCTTGTGGAAGGAACCTAAGCTCCGCCCACTCGGGCAGCTGATGCCATTGAATGGTTCACTCATTCGCTGGATTATTTCTCCAGCCCACGATCTTATTTTATAACAAGTACAACATTCATTCATTTCCACACATAACTACCTCACTTATTCCATGGAAGAACCCTGCAAGTTCGATGGTTGTAGCATGCAATTATCGATGGTTGCTCATGCAATTATTCAGTCCTTCAACATGCAGCAGTTGAGCTTCTTCAAATTGCCAGGCATGGGCAGGTGCCCGGAACACAGGCACAGTCCCAACCCTTGAGGAACCTACAGCCTGTTAGGAAGGCAGACCCTGATAAATAAACCATACAAGAAATTAGATCATTACAAGGCCAGGTGCAGTGACCCACGCCTGTAATCCCAACACTTTGGAAGGCTGAGGCAGGAGGATTGCTTGAGCCCGGGAGTTTGAGATCAGCCTGGGCAACAGAGCAAGACCCTATCTCTAAAAAAAAAAAAAAAAAAAATTAATTAGCCAGGCATGGTGGTGTGCCCGTAGTCCCAGCTACTAGGGAGGCTGAGGTGAGAGGGTCGCTTAAGCCAAGAAGTTTGAGGTTGTACTGAGCCATTGTCCTATGAGACCCTATTTCTAAAAAAGAAAAAAGAAAGAAATTAGTTAATTACAGTGACAAGAAGTGCTTCAAGGGAGAGGGGCTTGGTGTTAAGTGAGCCCCTAACAGAGAGACCTGATGGAGTCTGGGGTCTGTGAACACCTTCTTGAAGAGGTGACCTGTGAGCTGGGAGTTGGCAGGGGCTATTTTCTCTAGTCTGGCACAGCCCCCACCTGGTTCATTCATCCAGCATCAGTAAATTACATCACCCTCTGGCCCCTCTGGGTGCTGTGTTTGCACTCCCACTTTGTCATCCCGTTGTGGCTGTCCTCTCTTTCAAGGTGCCAAACTTAGCTTGAATTTAGGTTTGTGGATGTGGTGTCTATCCTTGGAGCCAGATGTCTGTCTCCCAGACCAGGATCTCTACTTTCTAAAGGTTCAGCACCTGGTTCTGATGCTCCACCAGGTTTGGGAATGTCTGCTGCAGAGATCTCAACCTCCTCTTCTCATATGAGTCCCCAGCACATCCTATCTTTCATTCACTATCATATGGTGGGCAGCAGAATGATAAGACACAGTTCCCATCCTCCAGGAACACGCAGCCCTACAGGAAAGCAGTGTCATCCAACCATAATGTAACCTGATAAAAGTTTGCACAAGGTGCTAAAGAGGCACACAGGAGGATGCCCAACCCAGCCAGGGAATCAGAGGACTCCTCCCTGGAGGAGGTGATGCCTGAGCTGAATCTGACAGAATGAGAGGCAAAGAGAGGCAACATTCCAGGGAAAGAGAGCGGTGGGTACAGAGACTCAGAAATGAAAGAGAGCAAGGTCCAGCCTAGGAACAAAAGGTAGTTTTGTGCAGCTGGAGAGTAAAGTGTAAAGGACACTTAACACAGCTGGGGGCATTCAGGAAGGCTTCCTGGAAGAGGTGCTCCATGAAATGAGACAATCCAAAGAGCCAATAGGAGCTAGCCAGGGGGAGTAGGGGAAGGATATCACAGACACTGAAGAAGGGAATTGTATTAACTAATAATGCTGTAAAACAAACCACTCCAAAACTTAGTAGCTTAAAGTGATGATGATCATTTATTATCTCTTTTAGTTTCTGTGGATCAGAATTTGGGGAACAATCTGGATAGTGGTTCTGGCTAGGGGTGTCTCAGAGTTACATTCACCTGTTGATGGGGCTTCCTGGGGCTGTGAGTTGTGCTCACTCGCAGGCCTGGCACACTGGTGCTGGCAGTTGGCGGGAGGCCTCAGTTCCTTATCCTGTCAGCCTCTCCACAGGGCTACGCTCAGTGTCCTCACTCACAGGCAGCCATCTTCTGCTGGAGTGAACGAGGCAAGAGACCAAGGAGAAAGCTGAAATGGCTTTTGTGACCCAGCCTCATAAGTCACAATTATTATTCCATTTGTCAGCTAGGTCAGCCCTGTTGCAATGTGAGAGGGGACCAGGGCCAGAACTAAGTGAGGCACTTGCTTGGGTGCAAAATTTAAAGGGGTAACAGAAACCTCCGTGGTGAAAACAAGTAATATTTTGAAAAATAAAAATGAATGTGACAACATCCATGGTGATAAAATACCAATCTTTTAAATAAAGACAGGACCCAGCACGGCTGGGATTTGGGTGGGGCGAGTGAGGTGGGACAGGCAGGTATGAGGCTGTACCCTACACATGTGCATGCATTCCAGGAGGCAGGGGTCATTGCAGGCCATCCTGGAGACTGGCTGGCACAGGGACCAAGCTCTGTGAGGCATGGTCCTAGTTCAGAGCCTGTGAGTCTCCAACGCAGGTGGCCCAGGGGCAAGGAGGTGAGTGGTAGGGAAACCTGCTTCTCCATTGTGAGTCACGAATTGGAGAGGAAGAAATCCATGCACACCACAAACATAAATGGCAGCCTAATTTCCAGGGAATTGGGGTTGGATGTTGTATTCATTTCTTAGAGCTACTGTAACAAATTATCACCAACTAAGTGAATTAGAACAACAGAAATGTATTCTTTCGTAGACTCTGGGGGGCTGGAAGTCTTCAGTCAAGGTGTCAGCAAGGTTAATAATGCTGTAAAACAGCAATAATCATCATATTATCATTATATGATTATCATATTATTATATGATTACTATAATAATATAATAATATTATTACATCACTGTGATTATACTTCTGGGGCTTATGAAGACGAATCTGTTCCATGCCTCTCTCCTGGCTTCTGATGGCTGCGGGCAGTCCCTGGGGTCCTTGGCTTGCAGACTCACCACTCCAACCTCTGCCTCTGTTGTCACAGAGTTTTCACCTCGTGTGTTTGTGTCCAAATTTCTCTCATCTCACAAGGACATCGATCATTGGATTAGAACCCATTCACATCCAATGTGAACTCATATTAATTTGGTTACTTTTGCAAAGACCCTACATATCTTTGGGAGACACAGTTTAACCCACCACAGCAGTATAAGGTTATTCGAATGGTGGATTCGCTACATCATTGGAATTGGAAGGAAGACAAATATTTAAAAATTCACATTTCATGCATCTGCTTTTTAAAGCATTAACAGGAAGCATAAAGTGCTTTTGAAAAAAAGTGAAAAAGCAATAAAATATCTACTTCCACTCTGTTATGAGCTGCCTGGGGACAGTGACAGAGAATGCATGGATGAGGTGAAGGGGGATTCAGTCACCTAGAGACTGAGGCAGACAGTCAATCTCAGAGACACATCAAGCAGGAGGGGGAGACAGCAGCAAGGACCCTGAGGATGGGACAGCCCCGAGGCCTCTAGGAGTCTGTCACTGGAGACTTCCAAAGCCCTGTTATGTATTTGCAACAACAGGCACGCAGGAAGCACTCTCCTTGGGGTGGATGACATGGCAGGAATGGGACTGGCCTGGTGGCTGGGGAGGCTCCTGGTCTGCACACTGTTGCTCAGAATTTATCAAGCATACTTTGATTGTCATCAAGAAAATGTCAACGTTGTGGTAAGTTGGAAGGGCTTGAAATGAATTTCAAGTTCAGGGATGGCAAATGGGTTTTCTCTCTGACACCCTGCCTCCACTGCCAGCTGTCCTGAAGCACTGTGGGGAGAAGACTTCAGGCTCAGGCTCAGAGAGCTGTGATTGATTAGCTATGTCTGCCTCAGGTGCAGGAAGGAGAGTGGCCCCTTTGCATATCTGCTTTTCTAGATCAAGCACAAATATTGTCTTTTGAGGGTGAGAAAATCGAGACCAAGTAGGAGAAAATAACGTGCCTGAGATGTTGCTAGTTCATGGCAGAGCACAGATATGGCCAGTTTCCCATGCTCACTCCAGCCTGGAGTGACTTCTGCCATTCTCCATGGCAGCGAGGGGCACCCCCATCCATCCTGTGGCACAGAGTCACCCTCTGCACCTTCTCTCCCACTCCCACACATTCAATGGCCAATTCCTGTTCACTCCCCCCTTAACTTTCTTCTCTCCAGCCATCCACTTCTCTCCATTTCACCACCCTCCGCCTGGTCCAGGGTTCTAACAGGGGTCAATGCTGTCCACAAGAGGACTTCCAGTAATGTCTGGAGACATTTTCAGTTGTCACAATTTGGGGGGGGTTATACTGGTATCTAGTGGGTAGGGGCCAGGGCTGCTGTTAAACATCCTGCAATGCACAGGGCAGCCCCCCATAACAAAGAAGTATCCAGCACCCCATGTCAGCAGTGCCGAGGCTGAGATATCTGCTTTAGTCCAAGCCACCATTGTCTCTTGCCTCAACAGGCTCAAAGGCCTCCCCACCAGCCTTCCTGCCCCATCTTGCCCTCACCATCCATTCCCTACCCAGAAGCTGGAATAATCTTAAAACATAAATCCTAATACTATACTTGCACAGAGACCCTTGCTCCACACCACAGCTCGGTAGACCCTGAGCATTCTGGCCCCACCACCTCTCTGTATCCCCTCCTCTCACTTGCCCCACTGCTGTGTTCTCTCCCACTGGCCTGCTTTCAGGGCCCGCAGGCACCACGCTTCTTCCTCCCTCAGGGCCTTTGCGAAGGTTGCTCCCTGTGTTGGACACACCTACCCTCAACCCCAATCTCTTTGCCTCATTGACTCTTGCTCTCCCTGCTGATCTCATCACTTCCTTAGGGAAGCCTTTCTTCCCCTCCTGGCTGGCCTAGGTCCCTCTATGCCCTCTTCGTATTATGCATTATTATCTGTCACAATACAGTACATGTCACAATGCACGTATTTGTGAGATTGCTTGATGAATGTCTTCCAACTCCCATGGCGATGTAAGTCCTAGGGAGGCAAGGGCAGTATCTGCTTTAATCAATCTGTTTTCAGCGTCTTATACTGTATCTGGGGCCGGGTGCGGTGGCTCACACCTGTAATCCTAGCACTTTGGGAGGCCGAGGTGAGCGGATCACTTGAGGTCAGGAGTTTGAGACCAGCCTGGCCAACATGGTGAAACCCCGTCTCTACTAAAAATACAAAAATTAGCTGGGCATGGTGGCGGGCACCTGTAGTCCCAGTTGCTCAGCAGGCTGAGGCAAAAGAATCACTTGAACCTGGGAGGCAGAGGTTGCAGTGAGCCAAGATTGTGCAGCTGCACCCCTGCACTCCAGCTTGGGCAACAGAAAAAGACTCCATCTCAAAAAAAAAAAAAAATTTCCTGGAACCTAGTAAGTTCTCAATAAATATTTGTTGAATGAATGAACGAATGAATGAATGAACAACCTCAGGTCTCCCAACGCCTTGATCTTCTATTCATTCTGTTACAACCAGGGTCTCTCCTATTCCTCTTCTTTTCTATTTCTCTGCTTTTCATGCTTTTCCTTCTACCCATTATTTCTCTATTAACTGTCAACACACAGCAAATGGCTGCATGTAAGTGTTTATTGTGCTGATTAAATGTCGTTCTTTGTTCTGAGAAACAAATTCAGTTGATTTTCTTATTTGCATATCCTTCTACTAATGTTGCCAGAAATGAAAAATAGTCAAATATAATGAGCTGTCAATGCTGGATGGACGCCTGGCTCTGCCTGAAGGCAGGCACTGAACCAGGTGGCCTTGGCCTGGGAGTCAAAGTCAGTGGCCAATTGTTATCCAGCCCCAGCCCCAGGGGGTTGCAGGTCCTGGCTCCACAGCAATGGAAGCTGGTCATTTCCTGGCTCTGCTCATGGTTGGCACCTTCTCTCGAACTCCTGGCCTCACACGATCCCTCTCTCTCAGCCTCCCAAAGCACTGGGATTACAGATGTGAGCCACTGTGCCTGGCCTGGGCTGGCATCTTCTCAAGCTACAGGTCTTAGTCAAATGTCATTTCCTCAGTGAGACCCTCCCAGACCACCCATCTAAAGCTGTCCAAAGACCAAAAGCCCAACTCACGAAACAGTGCAGAGTCGGGAAGAGCTAGGGCCCTTGACATTCTACAATTCTACGTTCATCATTGTAGAATTCTTCATCTCTGCTCTTCTTGCTGCATGAGGTCATTAAATGTCTCTGTGGCTTAAGCCACTCTTAATCAGATGTCTTGTTATTTGCAGTTGAAGGTACTCTAACCGATGCAATTTTTTAAAACCACATGTATTAGTCGGCTAGGGTTGTCATAACAAAGTACCACAGACTGGGAGCTTAAACAGCAGAAATGTATTGTTGTACAGTTTTGGAGGCTGGAAGTCCTAGATGAGGTATTTACAAAGCTGGTTGCTTCTGAATCATGAGGGAAGGCTCTGTCCCAGGCCTTCTCCCTGGTTTGTAGGGGCCACCTTCCCTCTGTGTCTTTTCGTGGTCATCCCTATGTATGTGTCTGTGTCCAAATGTCCTCTTCTTATAAGGACATCAGTCATATTGGATTACAGCCCACCCCAATGACTTCATTTTAATTTAATGACCTTTTGAAAGACTCTCTCTCCTAATACAGTTACATTCTGAGCTACTGGGGTTTAGAACTGCAACCTACGAACAAGGTACAGGGAGGTCACAATTTAGCCCATAACACCACAGATCCAGAATTATTTTCTGTCAGCCAAAACCGGCTCCTGGGGCTGGAGACAGACAGGGCATGGAGCCACCCACAGAGCAGGAATGGCTGTTGGGAGCCCGGGATGATGAGCTGACTGCCCAAGGTGAGAGAAGGCAGGAGACAAAGGTTCTCTCCAGGACTTAAATCTCAACAGCCAGTGGGGAAACACACCAATAAAGTTAAAAACCACGGTCATAATAATAGCAGCCGCCCCTCATCCACACCATGCAGTGGGTCCTGTGTGAGGGCCTCCTTGACGCTGTCTTTGACAGCGCTAGGAGGGAAGCACTGTTCCTCACCCAATGACGAGGCTGAGCTCAGAGCTGTTCCTCACATGCCAAGGGTCACACGGCTGGGATGGCAGCCTCAGAGGTGCCTCTTTAATCTCCTTTTAAGAGACAACTTGCCTTCGAGCAGCGGGGAGCACAGGAGCCACCAGGCTCCCTGTAGCACTTTCAGGACCCTCCTCCACTTTCCAGCCAAGGCCCCACATCCTGGGTAGCACTGGGCCACGGACTGAGCAGGGTGAGGCAGGGCACTAGGTCCTGCTACTCCTACCCACCTGGGACTCTTCTGAGGGGCCATCCTTGCTCTGGATCTCCCTGTAAAGCTGGCCAAGAGGTTGGCGTGTCTACACTGCAGTATCAGTGCCTCCTGCCCATCCCACTCCCCGTACCCACTCCCCATAGTTCACAGGCATACCTACAACAAATCTTTCAGGTTCCTAAGTCAGTCTCAGTGCCTGCGTTCCAGAGGACCCAGCTGGCCCTGCTGGGGAGGGCAGGCCAGCATTAGGACCATGACCTCCCACTAGGGATGTGTCACCACCTCTCCCATCACTGCTCAATCTTGAAGGCAAAAGCTATAGGGTGTGAAGACAAGAGTTGGAGCTGGGCCCTGTGAATCATGAAATGCTGAGCTGGTGGTCAATTTCACCTGGTCTAATGAGTGTGTGGCCCAGGCACCCAGGGCCAGGTACCAGGGAGGGCCAGCAGCATTACCCAAGGCCACCAGCTGCTTGGTGGTAGAGCAAGGCCAGAGTCCCAGGTCCTTGGACCCAATTTGAGTCCCTTACGTGGGTGTGGACCTTTTGCCCAGCCAAAGTGACTCAGAACTGTGGCCCTGAGGTGTTTCTGAGGAGGGATGAAGCAGGATGGTGGAGGAGCCAAGGGCTCATCCCTGCGCTGCAAAGGCTTCAAGGACCATTTAAGGCCTTCCACGAGGACCTCCTGATGATGGAGGGCAACCCGCCCCCAGCAGCAGAACTCAGACAGGCGGCTTATGCCCCTCTGCCCAACCCTCATTGACTTTGCCAAGTGAGGCACCACCTCTCATCTAAAGTGGGCACAAAGCCATCTTCTTGCTGGGGAATTGGGAGTCTTCAAAAAGCTGGTGTGGAAAGAGCCCCCACCTGAGCCAGGACCCCTGCCCGTGCCCATTCTGACAGTGCTGCACAGAAACTCAAGTGCTGGCCTCACCACACGCTGATTTATGACTGCGATGACCCGAGAACCCTCTGAAGGAGCCCTGGTACTTGGTTTATAGCCTTTACCATCTCCAGGGCTAATTAGTTTTATGGCCAACAGGAGAGAAGGGAGGTTTAGTGGCTTGACCTGTCTCTTTGGTTCAACAGCACAAAGCACAGTTGTTTATTTTCCAAGGGGGTCCAGGCAGAGTCCCTCCCTCCCTTTCTCTTTCCTGCGGCTGCTGGCCTGGATGACAGAAGTATGATGGGGCACCACGGGGTCTCTCCTAGGCTGGTGGAGAGCAGGCAAGGGGAACCTTCCCATTTCAGGGATGTATTCTCACCTAGGGTTCAGGACTACACTGGGGGCCCTCCAAGCAGGGGCTGGGCTTGGCTTCTGGATGGAGGGAGACTGCTCACTATGGTTTCGGGGTATCTTCAGCATGATGTTCCCACGGAGCCCTAATGTCCATTGCCTGCCCACCCTTTCAGGCCAGTTTTCCAAGTTAAGCATTTGCACTCAAGTCCAGCCCTGCTCCTCCTTCACTGACCTTCCCAGCAAAGGCTATACTCTTGATGTCCTCACAGACGATAAGAGCAACCGACTGGTGCTGGGTCTGCACTATTAAATGTACAGTGTGTGTGTCTCTGTGTGTCTATCTCCAATCACTGTACCCAAACAACACAAAGCAACACAAGTCAAAGACTCTGAAACCAGTCAGATCTGATTCTGCTGCTACTTCAAGTTAATCTGTGGGCCTTAGACCCTTCATCTGTGAAATGGGGATAATAATGCATCCTCAGGTTGCTGCTATGATTATTAGATGAGATGGTGCAGCAAAGCACTTAGTTTGGTGCCAGATCGGGACTCAACAGATTTATTAACATTCTGAGGAGTGGGAAAACAGAGGGCACAGGACAGCCCTCCAGGCGGGAACTGTCTCCTCCACTGACACAACGGGGCTCCCTTCGCCATCTGCATTCCCAAACATTGGTCTGACAGCTGAGGTCGTCACTCACCTGGCATCATCTAAGAGTTTGTATAGACAGAATCCTCTTGCACATGCACCCTTGCACACTCATGTGCATAGGCTCAAGCATTCAAGCATATGTGTGTGTGCACACCAGAAATCATACTCATGTATGCAAGTGTGTTTGCAAATGTGTATTCTTGCCCATGGAGACACATGCACACATACACGCATGCATGCATCCCATATGTGCTGCACAGAGTCCTACAGACACACGCCACATACACACATGCACACATTCCTGCACACATGCACAGAGTCCCATGCCTCTGGCACCTGTGCAGTACAGAGGAGCAGGCTGGGCCAGGCATGGTGACTCACACCTGTAATCTCAGCACTTTGGGAGGCAGAGGCGGGCAGATCACCTGAAGTCAGGAGTTTGAGACCAGCTTGCATGGCCAAACTCTGTCTCTACCAAAAATACAAAAAATTAGTCAGGCATGGTGGTGGGTGCCTGTAATCCCAGCTACTCGGGAGGCTGAGGCATGAGAATTGCTTGAACCCAGAAGACGGAGGCTGCAGTGAGTAGAGACTGGGCCATGGCACTCCAGCCTGGGCATCAAGAGCGAAACTCTGTTTAAAAAAAAAATTAAAAAATAAAAATAAAAAAAATAAAAGAGAAACAGGCTGACAATGCCAGAGCCAGACAAGGCAGCACAGTCAGCTCAGAGATTAGGGCCCAAGGAAAGGTGGGAAAGGAGACTCGTTTAGCTGCTAAAGGACGTCTTGAAGTAAAAATAGCCCAGCATAGGCCTGCTAGGAGGGGGCTGGTTCGCCCTGACACCCTGATGCCCCCTTCCACGCCTCCTCTCCGGACGTCCTCAGGCGACCTGCCTCTGTAGCCCAGAAGCCCCGTGAAGGGGCAGCAGTGAAGGGGCAAGACACCCTCTGTGCTCTCTCCTCAGGGTCAGGATGAGGGCAGGATGGCTGGAGACCTGGTAGTGAAGGGAGCCCAGCATTCCTGTCCCCACCAGTACCCATTTAACCCTAGATCCCTCTGAGGAACTCAGGGTATAGGTGCAGACACTTGTTCCCATGTGGTGACCCACAGTGCCTCACAGTGTGCCTGACTTATCTGCTGTGGTCCTACCGCTATAGGGAGGGGCAGGAAGCCAGGTCCCCAGATGAGACACTTGGCTAGAAGGAGAGTTCTAGGGCTCAGGGATCACCCTGGCTTTCCTGTTAAGAAGAGTGTTCAAACCTTGATAGGCAAAAGGCCCTGTGGGTCCCACTCAGGACAACCTGGGCATTAAGGGAAATTAATACAAGTGCTACTATGTCTAATACAATTGCATGTCATAAAATATATTGCAATCATTGAGTTGAACACTTCAAAGGATACATTTTAATGTATGTGAATTACACCTCCATAAAGTTATGGGTGCATTTTAATGTATGTGAATTACACCTCCATAAAGTTATGTATCTCTCACCCCCTAGCACTTGTGTTGGACACTCTGCACGCTTTTTAAGCGGATTATCTCATTAAACCTTCCCCCAAACCCACTCCACATGTGAGGAAAGGAGGTGGAGACCTGGTTCAAGGCCATGCAGCTGGTCAGCGTGGAGCACTCAGGACCCCACTTGGCAAGACCGGCAGGATGGCTCATTTCTTCTTCCATTTATTCAGTCAAGTTTCACTCAATCAACAAAAAAAGTAGATGTCCAGAACCAAACGGTGCTCGTGGTTCCTGAACTCCTGTATGCAGCAGAAACATCACCAGAAATGCTTATTAAAATGCTGGTTTAGGGAACCACTGCCCAAGTTATGTCTCAGTTGGTGGGGGGCAGAAACTGCACTCCAACTGCCAGCCCAGCGGGCTACCCCTGGGGGCGAGATGGGCAGAGGGAAGGAGGGACCGGCGCCTGAGCACCTGGGCATGAGGAAGCTGAGTCACAATGCGTTTGTGCTCGGGTAGGTATTAATAGAAACATAAAACCCCGGATCAGCCATTTCTTCCCCCTCTGGACAAGCCCGGACGACACGGGGCCACTGTTTTGTGACTCTGACCTCTGCCGTACATTAAACAAGAGAAGTGCGGGTCACATGGACACCTCATTAATTCACCCTCCCTGTGGCAGGAGGATGGAGGGACAACAGAGGGCAGAACTCTCCACGCTGCAGCCTTATCAAGGATAACGAGTGACCGTGGTGGGGGCTCGGGGGAGGGGCGAGTGTCCCTAGGGGCGGGGCCTCAGTGAAGGGATAAATTAGTGCATCCTTTGTTTGCCTGCCAATAGGTGCTTCCAGGGGAGCCCTAGGGGCTAGGGAAGTTTGTTCGCCCAAAGCGTTTAAACAATTCCCCTGCAATCCTGTTTGCATTCTTCATTTGCTCAGCAAACCTGCCCCTCGGATATAGCTTTGGAGTAAACTCAGGCCCAGCTGCTGCTGAGCTCAGGGATGTTGTTTGGCCCTCCCAAGCTGGGGCAGGGGCTCCAAATGTACACAATGCCCCCCCCCCACCACCACCACCACGCAAATAACACCCCACCCGACCTCATCCTGCTGGGCAAGTGAGAGTTAAACATCCTAGTTCAAGTTCATTCTGTCTCTTATAGCTAAGTACCTGACTTTTCAAAGGTCAGAGCCACTGCAGGGCTGTCTCTGCTCTCAGGAGGACACCCTTCCTCCAACTCCCTCTTTGCCAGGCTGCAGTGGAGGGGCCTGGTGGCCCTGGGGTGTTGGGTCAGGCCATCTTGCTTGCAACACACCCTGCAGTCCTGGGGCCGGCAGGGTTGGGGCGGGGAGTGGGGGGGGGTCCTGAGGTCTGTTTACTACACCTAAGCCATGCAAGGGTATTGCTCTGGGCCTTGTGGCTGGGTCCCCTATTCTGGGGCTGCCACCCGGAGGTCTAGCTATGACCCCAATGACCCTTGACATGGCTGGCTGCTCTGCAGTTTTGACTATAGGGCACCAGCCACTCTCAGCTACCTCTGGTCCGCCTTCCACACAATTGGGAGCCTAGGATCCTGGGGGTGCTAGGCAAGGCCCCTCTGGTACTTCCTGAACCTCCCACCACCATCTACTCTGGGTAGTAGCCTGATGTTGTAGAGTTGGGGTCTTTAGCACCAGAAGCACAGGGGGCAGGGGAGGAGTCAGGGTCAGCATTCCCTTGGATCTAGGAAGTTTCTTACCCCCTCCTTGGGTGCAGCCTCACATATCTCCCTTCTGATGTCTTATGCAGTTCCAGTTCACCTTCTTGTCACATTCTGTGTCCTCTACCCTACACGGTCTTAGAGTAAACCTCACGCTCAGACCTGCAGGCATTGCACTTGATATAGAAAGGGCAACGTGCAGACGTAAAAAGCTTTTTCCCCTGCAGGGAAGCCTGGCTTTCAAACCCCTCTTGCTGTGGACCTGGAGAGCCTAGTCTGGCTAGGCGCTCACTTTCTCTTTGTGTCTTGTAACAACCCTGATCCTCCTGGAGGCTTGGGCCTCTGGCAGACTAGTGGGAAGGTCACCAACAGGGAAGAAAAGAAAAACACCAAAGGCATTCCCACATTTTAAATGTACTATTCCATTGTATATGTCAATCTGCCCTGGAGATGTCCCAGTAAGAGCACCGGGTGAACACAGGAGTGTGTGGAGGGGGCCCCATCTGGGCCCAAGGATCTTCTGGCATCAGAGGTAGAGGGCAAAGGGCCCCTGCCACTTCTTAGCAAGTGGCCAAATGCCTGTGGCATAGGAACAATGATGCCTATGTCACAAAGGTATGAGGATTAACAGAGTAAATGCCTGGTGTAGCCTCAGCCTTACCACTGGGCACACGTGGAGATGCTCCTCGTCTTACTCCCTCTCGAGCTGCTCTTAATGCCCAGCTAGACCGAATTTGCCCCCAGAACAGGAGTTTCCCATGCCTTCCTCTTCCAGGGAGATTTCAGTGCCAGCAGCAAGTCGAAGCCTGATGCAGTTTCCAGGTGTATAGGGCAGAAAGGGATCATCTCCCCAGCATGGCTTTTTGACAGATAGAAGGCATGGGTATGACAGAGAAGGGGGCTGGATCCTGGGCTACCCATCAAGCTGCGGGTTACTCGGGGAGGACAGGGGGCTGACAGCCCTTAGACTACCCTGACTCATGCCTGGAGTCAGACATAGGAGCTCCCTTCCCCCCAGGCCACCTCTGCTGGGATGTGCTTGCCCTGCCCCACCCCACCTCAGTTTCCCCACTGCACAGTGGACACCAAGCCAAAGTCATAGGGTGTGGGAGCAGTGAGTCCGAAGAACACCACAGTTAGGAAATCTAAAGCAATCTTTTTCTTGGTGCTGGCGAGGGTAGCTTGCATGAAGGTCAAGATAAAACCCGCGGGGAGAAAGGAGCGGCGGAGTGTTTTGCTTGGCGCAGGCCGGCCGGCTGTTGCCTCGGTAGCTGAGAACATCGGCTCTGGTCACGCTCGCCTCTGCTCCAATCCTATTACTCCGTGCGGTTGGCCTCCGAAAATAGCCTCTGTCAGCTCCATCATCACAGTTCAGCATTTCCACCGCCGGTCACTTATTGTTCTGTGGACACAGTCATCGTTAACCCCTCCTCTGCCAGCTGGCCAGGGGCACCTGGGCTGAGATTCCACCTCTGGAGAGAGCATTTTTCTTTTCACACCCCCATCCACTCTGCAGGGAGAACCAAAGGGCGCTTCCATGGGACGGAGCTTCCACCCGGTCCAGACACCACAGACCTACATGGTTTCTTTTTTAACTGCCCTACAAGGTTAGAGGGGTTATCCGCATTTGGCGGAGGAGGGAAGCAAGACTCAAGGAGGTGAAATGACTTACTCAAGGTCATCAGCCAGTGTGTGGCTCAGCCCAGGCGCAGACCAGGACTACCCGACTTCAAGGCTGGCCTGTGTCATCTCGTCCTGCAACCACAGCTCTTTTATCCCAGCTGAGATGAGGCCTCCTCCCCCCAGCCTCCTCCAGGCCCCTTTGGTTAAGAGACCCTGGCCTGGAGGCACAGGCGGAGAGTGCTGCCTGCCTGCAGGGTGGCCTGAAGTGTTTGTGTAGAGTGGAGATCGCAGTCCCCTGTCCCTGCCCCCCAGACAGCCTGACTCAGTAACCCAGGGACACAGCCTGGCAGGGCTCATAAGTCTAAGCACCACGGCTGTCCTGAGAGTCTGCAGGTGCCACTGGGAAGGAAGGAAAATTGATCTTTTTGGAGCCTGGCATGGCATCCGACACGTTAGCATATAACAGTGTGTTTCTCAGATGAGAAAATGGAGATTCCCTCCATGGCACCAGATTGTCTCTCAAAAGAAAACAGCCAACAATTTTACAGCAAAGATCAGCCTGGACAATGGACAAATGTGTCACACAGACCTGAGTGTGGAGTAGGCGCCCAATGAGGAGGCAGCTAGGGCAGTGACTCTGAGCACAGGCTTGTGGACCAGGCAGACCGCAAGTGCTTGGGGGTATAAATGAGATGGTATATGGGTCCGGGGGCAGCATAGAGCCTAGTGCTAATGACAGTGTCTGGGATCCCTGAGGCCTCAACATGCGCAAGAACATTGTCCTAAGAACCTGCTATTGATGAGCTTGTTCCCACTTATTAGACAAATTCTGCTGTTATTCCCATTTTACAGGGGAGAAAACTGAGGAACTGAGAAGTAACTTACTACTAGAAGTAGGATGGGAAACCAGGCATCTACCTTCAGAGCTTTGTGCATTCATCATTACATATGTTCCCTGGGGACAGAGCAGTCCTGGTATAATTGCTGAGGAGCCCTGGCCTGCCACTGAGACTCCCCCACCTCCCCTCTGGCTTCTCTGTCTGCCCCTGCAGGGCCTGGACCAAGTGCTCCCAGGGGCCTTGTGGCCCTGACCCACTGAGGATGCACCCTGCTGTGGCCTCCTTGCAGTAGCCCCAGGACTGGCCACACTGGCTCCTGCAGGCCAAGCCCCTGGGGCTCCTGGCTTCTCCTGCTGCATCAGGCCCAGCCTCCTTCCAACCTGCCGAGCTGCTGACCCAGCCCCCAGGTGTTCCTCAGCACAGTCGCTGAGTTTGGACAGCGACCTCTAAACCCTGCCCATGCTGTGATTTTATCCTGGGCAGTCTCTGCTTGCATAACATTGCCATTTAAATCATTCTGCCGGTGGAACCTGGGTTGAAGAAACCAAGGGTTCTGGGTTCCCCAGTGAGTGACCCTGCACTCACAGCGAGGAATGTTGAGGTTGGAACAATCTTCACCTTTCACAGGCTTGGAGTTCACTTGCTCCAGAACAACTTTGTGACTTTTCGGGAGAATGCCAGCAGTAATCTCCATGTGGCCCCATGGAAAGAACCTGGGCTCTGCCAGGCTTTGGTGCCCTCTCTGCAGCTCTCAGGCTGAGTTCTGGTGAAATGATGCTTGTGGAACGCCTAGCAAAGCGCCCCCGCTCACAGTGGCCCCACAAAGCAGTAGGTCCCCTAAACTATCTGCACTTGCCCGTCTGAGCCTCCCTCCTGCTGCCCCCTCTCTGTGCCCCAGAGCCTGACCACATCAACGAGTCCCTGTGCTCGGGTGCTGGCTGGTTTTGGCCAGTGGGGTTCCCTGGCAGGGGGCATGTAGTGGCCACACTCTGGCTGAGTGTCTTGCCCATCAGGAGGCCCTGGCCCGGCAGGAGGCCCTCCCCACTGGGTCCTCCTGCTCGGATCTGGACTATTTCCCTGCTTCCTCATCCCTTTAGGCCTAGAGGAGGGAGCAGACCCCTCGTGGTGTCCTATACCCTGGCCTCAACTTGTAAATAGTTCCTTTATGAAACTCTCAGGTCCTTCGACTTTGAGTGTGTCGTCTGTTTCCTCCGGTTACCCTGACTGGTACAGTGGCTAAAAATATACAAAGCCAAATGAATAAAAACCCTTGTTTTCATGGACCAGCGCTTGAAGCCCTGAGACGGGCGGTGAGCTGCCCAAGGTCTCTGGAGTTAGTGGCACACCTGGGCCTGGGCTCTGCCTCCTGCCTCCTGTGTTGGTCTTCCCTCGCACCCCAGGACCTCAAATAGTTGGGCGTTCTTCAGAGAAGAGGGAGCTCAGCCTGCCCCCCCAGGGAGGAGACGCCAGACCCAGGGGCTGTGGGCTCTGGGCCCCAGCAGACCTGGCGTGTAGGGGATATTCTACACACCATCTTGTAGCCAGGGATATCCCACCCTGGCTAGGGACTGACGGCCTTTGTGAAGGGCACTTGCCTTATTCAGTCTTCCGACGCTATTGTAGGGAATTGCCTCTTTGAGTTTTGTGCCCACTCCACCCTATCGTTGGGGTCTGCCCCTTCTGTCCCTTCTGTTAATGATCAGTGGGCTAGCACAGAGTCCAGCATGCCCTGCACCCCTTCTCTCTCTCGCCTGTGTGTGGGCACAGTCAAGCTCCCCATCCTGAAACTGACTTCCAGCATCCCCCTCAACTACTACTGATGGCCCTGAAAATTCACCATTAACTACATGGCTCAGCCTGAGGCCTTGATCATGCGTAACGTGCAAACGGGGTATGCTGAATGAATTGGTGCCACTATACAAATGAGTTTATCAGAGCTCAACCTGGGAAAATCTCCCAATAAAAGGAAGAGTGTAAGAATCACAACTCTTAGTGGTAACTGGAAGGGCTCTGTGAAGCCCAGGGCAGTCCATGCGAAGGCCTGTAGGGTCCTCCGGATCAGCCTCTGCCCATCTCCTGGTTATGAGGGCTGGGTCTCCGGAGTGGCAAGAAAGACGCCCAACTCCTGCTCAGGCTCCTGAGAAGGCCCTGGGGGAAGACAACACCCTTAGCCTCAGTGCCTGCCTCCTTCCCTGCCACTGGCCTATCTCGAATCACACAGTCAAGTGCTCTGCAGCCAAGGGAGTGACATGGCCTCAGCGCGGCCCTCCTTTCCCAGTGCAATTGCAGGCACCGAGAGCGGGGGAGTATGGGCCCCAAAGGAGGATGGGCTGCTGTTTCCCATGTCTGCCAGTGGGAAAGAAGACAGCAGGAGGCTTTTGGTGCCTGAAAGAGGGAGAGCAGAAGCTAGGAACTGCAGGAGAGAAATGGAGGCGAAATGCCTCTCACCATTCTCCCTCGGCTGGACCTGGTGCTGGGGATAGGTGCCGCCTCCTCCATGGGGCCATCTCTGATTACTTCACCTTGCATCTAGGCCCAGGGATCTTCAGGCTCCTGTGTCTCCCCCCGCCCACCATGGGCTGTTTACTTATCTCTGTTCTGTGCCAGATGGAACTTTCCTCCAGGCCAGGATAACTAACAGGATACCTGTTAGTTGCAGTGGCAAACACCTCCCCCAGCCCACGTCTTAACTTCATACAAGAAGTTGACTTCTCTCTCACACAAAGCTCCGTGTGGATGTTCCCAGCTGGCGGGTGGCCTTCCACCTGGTCAGTAGGACCCCAGGGCCTTGGAGCAGCGCCTCCAATAGAACTTGCTACAATTCTGTGCCCATGTGGCTAGCGAGCATTTGAAACGTGGCCTGTGTGATAGAAGAACTGAACTTTTCATTTCACTCAATACCAGTTAATTTTAATTTAAACAGCCACATGCTGGGGCTGCTGTCTCACTGGGTGCAGCCTTGGCGCTCTCTGCCTGATCTTCAGATTTCAACTGGAAGACAGAAAAAGGGAGAGGATTTTGAGTTGGGCCTGGTGTGCCTCTTGCTTATCTTGTCACTTGACCACCTCTCACTGCAGTGGATGCTGGGAGCTATCACCTCACAGGGAGCCCTGGAGGTGGAGGGATGATTTTGGGGAGGGCAGCACACCTCGCTGAGTCACCTCTCTGCTTCCCAGCCCTGGCAGTGCCTGGCAGGATGCTGGCACTCAGGAAAGGCGTTTTGGATGAGGAAATGTGAATAGGAGTAAGACGATGTGTATAAATATGAATATGGGGAAAAGGCGTGGCAGGAAGACTCCTAAGTAGATCTCTGCTTGAGGCCGCTCTGTCTTCCCAGTAGCTGCCGTGGGTTCCAGGCTATCTCCCTGACCCCAGGACCCAAAAGACAGGGCAAAATGCAGAACCTCAAGCACTGGGAAACAGCATCTTTTAAACAGCCGCTATTGACCCTGTGAGGAGAAAAGCAAAGTGCAAAGTACAAATTGTGGAAGCACCAGGCTCAACCCCTGCCAAGTAGGGTAGTAGGCACTTCTCAAAGCTGGGGCCCTGGGGTCAGGGACAGAGTGGGGGCCAACCCTTTATCTGACTCTATACACAAACCAGCCCCACAGCATGGGGTTTGTAGATTGCATTCTAGGAAGCGGAGTCTCTTTGGAAGGTAGTGACGGCCACTGAAGGGATCCCAGGGGCAGGGAAGGGGTGTCAGGAGGAGTCCCAGCTAAGGCCCCAATTAGGGGCTGACTTGCCCTCCTGCCTCTATCTCTAACTTGTCGTGGGACTGCAGGCAAGTTCACTCCCCACTCTGGAATTCTGTAGCCTACTTAAAAATGAGAGGTTTGGACATAGGATTTCTAAGGTCCCTAAAGCCCAATAGATCGAGATTAACTTTTGTCTGCAGCCCAACAAGCCGCAGAGACTTTAACAAGGTCTTGGACCTTCAGATGGCTCAATTGGCCCAATTATGAAGGGAGAGGCGTGCCACTAACTTGGGACTGTGTGGGAAAGAAGCATAGATCCCTGGATCTATGGTAACAGTTAGCAGGAGAGATGGTAACCCAATTCCTCCGCAAACACGGCCCATCTCATCCCCAGCGTTGAGGAACTGGCCTGGGGTCTGCGGAGGTGATGCAGTCACCGGAGGTCTGTCTCACAAAGAGATTCAGAGCTCCTCGAGGAAAGGGGCCTTGCCCATTGCTGAGCTGGTTCTGAGGAGGGACAGGAGAAGCCTGAGTTGCAGTGTCTGCCCGTTTTGGGGGGGTGGATACCCCCATGGCCAGTGTCAGGTTACCCACAAGATGTCACTGAACATGGAGCTGGAAAGAGGTACACAGTGCTCTGGGAGCTGTGGGGAGCTGGCTCCAGTGCCCCACCCCCCCAGACAGGCCCTGTTCATCTTGGCACTTCCAGGACCCAAGAAGGGCCTGGCACGGGGCAGTGCTCAGTGCTCTCCAGCTGAGTGAATGCTGAACTAACACAGGCTGATGCCAGGGGAGGCCCTCCTGGAATTCCTTACACTGAGGCCCTTCTTTGTGGGAGCAAATGGTGACATCAGGAGAAGTTAGAAGCCAGGGCATGGAATGCTGAACTCATTACAGCCCCTCATCAGAAAACCTCCCTCCCCAGTTAGCAGCACAGACAAGGGCAAGTCTCTGGATCCCTCGAAGGGTCCCCCTCCTTCGAGTGCTTTGACACCATCCCAGCGGCTGGAGGAAAGTGCTAGAGAAACCTTCAGGCCCCCACCCCTCCCGGCAGCACATGGCGCATCTCTCCTGGAGACCCTTTCGGCGTCTGCCCCACCCATTTATCCACAGCACCAAGGAGAAGGAGAGGCAGGGCTTAGGTCTGCAATCTGGGGCAACAGTAACTGGCAGAGGTCACTATAGCCTGTGTGGAGGATGCCAGGCTATGAATCATTCTCCTCATCTATTTCTCCCAGGGCACGGGGCTGCCAGTCCCTGGCCTCCTAGCAGGTGAGTCTGTGATGGACAACACACCCCCACCCCCTGGCAGGAGCCCCGTGGGAAGCAGCAGGCTGGGGGCAGTCCCAGGGTCATCCCCCGAGGCAGCCCTAAATGAGCCTCCCTTCTGTTCAGGTCAGACCCTGTGTGAGTGCCCTGGAGCCCCTGAGCCTGTCTGGTAACCGACCTCAGCTGACCCTGTGGGCTCCCCCTCTGTTGGGAGATTCAGGCAGGGCTCCACTGGAAAATTATTCTGCTCTCCGTGGCATCAACTGTGGGTGGGCTGGTCTAGAGGGTCCAGTGTGGCTTCACTGCCATGCAGGCACATCCGGCACCTGCTCCTGGTCTCTACAATGACAGTCCCGGGGCACCTGGACTTCTTAGGAGGCAGCTGGCTCCCCTAGAGCAAGCATCCCAAGAGAAGCAAGGGGAAGCTGAGTGATCTTTTCCGACCCATGATAAGAATGGAACATGACTTCTGGCCCCAGGTCCAAGGAGGAAGGGAATAAGACTCCACTTCTTGAAGGGGAATGCAGAGTGCCAACGCAGAAGAGCATGCGAGGTGGGATAGGCTGCTGTGGTCCTCCGTGAAAGTACAATCTGCCACAGACAGGGCACCCAGTTCCTTGCCTCTGGGGCAGCCTAAGGAAGGGTAGGCTTGAAGGATCTGACTCAGAAAGCATTCCTAAGAAAATGCCAGGTCACAACTTTCGCATAATATGATAGTTAAGGTTATTTGAGCAATTACTGTGTGCCGGAGACTGTCCTAGGTACATGCATGAGTAATATCATTTCATTCCCACAATAATCATGTAAGGTAAGGACTGTTATTCTTCTCCTTTTACAGATGGGGAAACTGAGGCATGTTGGATGTTTGTCCCTGTAACTTCCCTAGAAGAAGCACAGGCAGGATTCAGACCCCAGCACTGGGGCCCAGGGTATAAGCACCGGTCCTTACGTTTCTTTCATGGGAAAACCATGGGGTCGCACAAGGTCAACTGGCTTCCAGCACCACCAGGCTGATTGCAGTCCTGCCTGGACTGGAACGCTGGCACTGCCACCTGTGAGCTGCGGCATACATCCCTTAGCCCCTCTGAGCCTCGGCTTCCTTGCCCGTGAAATAAGATGAGTGTATCCACTTCCTGGGCTTTCTCGGGATGATGTGGACTTGTGTGTAGCAGGTGTCAGGCAGGGGGCTGGCACGGAACAAATCTTAAGTCCCTTTCCTCCCCTGAACTCCAGGAAGGAAATGTGAAGACAATGCATATGACAAAACACTATTGTTCCCCAAGAGGGAGGGGACCTGGAATTCTAGTGATGCTGGGATAAACCCAACAGTGAGCCCTCTGGAGAAGGGAAAAGGGGTGATCACTAATGTTTCCCGAATAGCTAATGTTTCCCGAGTGCCCAGTGTGTGCCAGGCTGCCCATAAGGCATGTCATGTCCCTGAGCCCTCCTGACAAAGCTGCAGGGCACAAAAGTCTGAGATTCAGAGAGTGTAAGCAATGGACCCAAGTTCCAAAGCAGTCACAGCAGAAGACAGCTTTGAACCCAGCACCCTCTCATTTCCTGTGTCCCCTGCATCTTCCCTGGCTCCCAGGAGGTACTACTGAAGCACAAGTCAGTGTGCCAAGGAAAAGAGACACTTTGAGTGTCACCTCTTGGAGGGGAAGTGCCTGCCTGCTGCCAATAATGCTAAGGATCTCTTGCCCTCTGGCCTTTGGTGTCAGATCCAAACTCCTCCAAGCCTACAAGCCCCTGCCAGCTGTGGATCCCTCTGAGCTCTCTGATCTCAGTTCCTCCCACACTACCCCTGTCTGCCCCCGACTGCCCTTGCCCGTCACATTCCTGCCTCCAAGCTTTTGTGCCTGATCTTCCCTCAGCCCTGAACACACCGGCCACCTCAGTGTGGCCTGCCCTTCCTTCATCCAAGTGTCTGCTCTGAAGTCCCCTCCTCAGGGAGGCCTTCCCCAATCACTTCGCCACTATGGCTCCCCCAACTTTCTAGCTCCTTACTTGCCTTTTTTTGGCTACCTAGCATGTAGCACCATCTCACTTTTTACTGCATATTCATCTCCTTATTTATTGTCTGTGCTCCCCACTACAATGTGACCCCAAGGAGGGCAGGAACTTCAGTGGCACTGGTCACTGCTCTAGCCCTAGAGTTTAGTGTAGTGCTTGCACATAGTGGGTGCCCAGCAATAAATAGTCACAAGGCTGAGGTGGAAGGATCGCATGAGCTTGGGAGATTGAGGCTACAGTGAGCCGTGATGGAACCACTGCACTCTAGCCTGGACAGAGCAATACGTTGTCTCTAAATAAATTACAGTCACAGAAAGAAAGCCTGATTAACGGGACAAAGGGGAAGCCAGGGAGGCGGAGAAGCTTGTGACTTAAAGATTCACCCTGAAGGAGAATTTACTTAGGGTCCTTTTTGTTTTTAATCAGAGTTTCACTGACCTGTCTGGAAGAATGGCCAAGGCTTTGCCCACTGATTCCAGGATTTTCAGAAGCTTTTTCCTAACAAGAGAAATGTTGCCCTTCAGCTGAGTGTAACCACATTGCAGGCAGTGTCTCAGATGGCGGCAAGTGGCAGTATTTTAATAGCAGACACCTAACCCCCCTGACCTAAAGGCAGGCTGCCTCAGAGATGTGTGGTCTGTGAGGCTGTACACAGCCCCCCTGCCCTGAAGGGGACTCCATGCTGGGTTTAATCCTGTGTTGTCACCATCTTAAAATTTTTCACTTTTTCACAAGGGACCTGCATTTTCACTTTGCCCTGAATTCTGCAAATTATGTAGCCAGTCCTCTCCAAAGAACGAACCGGGGGTGGAGCCTCAGGCTTTCTAGATGTTGGATCTTTGCGGGGAGTGGTTCTTGTGGATGCCGCTCACGAACACCATTTGCGCCCCCGGTTAAATTCATCATCTGTGCACCAGGCACTGTGTTAGACGCTGAGAAGTGTAATGAATGAGGCTTGGCACCTGCCCCACAAGCTGCCAATCAAGACAGCCTGTCAGGTAAAGAGAGAGGTGACACTGAGCTTGAAGGAATAACAATGGCGAAGATAACAGAGAAAATAACAGTGGAGGCCTGCAGTGGGCCAGGTGCTATTCAGACATCAGGCTCAGATCAACTCCAGGTCCCTGGCCCCGAGGCCCACGTTCCTACCTCCCTCTATAAAGCCTCTGCAGAGACACAGAGAAGGGCCGGGAATGGGCCCAGCAACATGGTGGGTCCTGGAAGCTCTAGATGTGGACCTGGCTGGGGCCCTGGTAGGTGCCTGGGAAGTTGACAGGCCTGTCAAAGGGGCTTTGTCATCTCAGAAACCTGACCACTCTGAGGGTAAAGGCACCCCAGAGGAGTTTGGACCGAGGGTGGCCTGTGATCAGCTCTTTCCAGAGTCTTCCGTCAGCCACTGTGGCAGCACCTGGAAGAAGGAACAGAAGCAGAGCGGAAAAGGAAGGAACTCCCCAGAGCAGGAAAAGAAATTCCTTTTAAAACATCTTTTTTGCTTCCCCGTGCCTGGAATCTCCATCATTCATTGAGAGCTACTATAGCCATTGATACTCATGTGACTCCTTCCATCCTTCTAACCACCCAAGAGTGTAACTCAATTTTTCAGAAAAGGAAGCAGAGAAGCTCCGAGGGGGATGAAGAATGACTTGCCTAAGGTCACACCACACGGAGACACAGGGGGAGTGGATTAAGAAGGCCCAGGCCAGGACTCCCAGAGCCGCAAGGGCCTCCTCCCCCAAGCAAGGGGAAAGCCTCAGGCAGGCCGCCTGCTCTGGCCCATTTGCCCCGTGGGGCATCGGAGGCAGTGGCCTGCGTCCTGGGTCCCCGAAAGACCCTGGGGAGCCCTGGCGGCCACCGAGGGGGCACGAGCTGGGCAGGAAAAGAGCCTCCAGCTCCCCAGCGCTCCACATCTGCGCGGGGGGCTCCCGGCGCCTGCAGCGGTGTCGCCGTGCGCGTTTCCGCCTCCTGGGGGCCGTGCCGAGCGGATGCTGCTGCCTGCGTGTGAACAGGGCTTGTTTTCCCTTCACGCCCTCGGGCTCCGTTTTTATGAAGCGTTTCCTTCTGTTGGCGCTTTGGGAATATTCATTCTTGGCTCGCACCGCGTACGGTTGACAGTTGGGCTGGGAAATGTACCCGCGGCTTAATTAGGGCATCGCCAGACCTGCCAAGCTCCAGCTCCTCCCCTTCGCGACTGCCGGGACCCCAGGGACCCCCGGGACCCCCAGGGCCTGCCCCACGCTGTGGGAGGGCGCCTCGCTGCTCCTGAGGCTGTACCATCAGTGCTCCACCCGTGTGCCCCGCGTCATAGAAACCTGTCCTGGCCAAGGCAGACCTATGACCTGTCCTGCAGGTAAGCAGCCCTATTGCACACCTTTGTTCTTTCTGTTGCTCCCTTTGAAATGCCCTCCGCTCTCCTCTGGGCATAGTCAGACCTTTCCTGCCTACAGACCACTCCAGATTCCTTCTACTCACCATCCCTAAATCTAATGTCCTGAAGCCTCACTGCTGCTGTGCCCCAAGGACTGCCCTGGACCTACGTGGGCCACCTGCTCTGTTTCTAGGCATCCTCACCTGGAATCCAGGAGGAGAGGCTCACCTGTAGGTTTCATCCTGTTTGAGGAAGCTGAAGGTAGCATTAACAGGAAGGCTGGCTTTCCAAGCACTGCAGAGCTGAAAATGGACAGCATCCATCTACACAGCCAAGGGCAAGATCAGGGAAAACCTCGCACCCCAAAAGCCCAGAGGAACACCACAGAAGGAGGCTGGCTGGGTTGACTTTAAATGTCAAGCCAGAAAATAAATATTGAAAATTCAACTGCATGTGATATTAAAATCCCACTATAAAAAAAAAACTAGAAAAAATATTTGCAACACATATGGCAAAGGGTGAGTTTCCTTAAATGCTAAAGCACTCCTACAGTCAGCGGAAAATCAACAACCCCAGGGGAACATGAGCAAATAGCAACAGGCCGTTCGCAGAACACAGCCCCAAATGGCTTCCTCAGAAATGAGGAGATGTGCAACCTGCTGCATGATGACAGGAGTGTGGAGGTGAAAAATGACATCCTGTTTTAGATTGGGTAAAGAAACACCTTCAAGAGTGTGGCTCTGTGGGGGGTGCCCACTGGCTTGGATGGTGAGGGCCCAGCGTGATTTCAGTGACAGCCTGCATGGCAGGGGAAGAGCCTGGGTGAGGTTCCACCACTTCTCAGTGGTGTGTCCACCGGCAGCTTGTATTCTCTGAGCCTCGGTCTTCCCGTCTGTAAACAGAGGTCCTGGGAACTGGTGTTTCCTGGGAAGATGAAGATGTGGCCAGGTAGGGAAGAATGAGAGAGTGCCACAGAGGCCGAGAGGGCCCTGGGGGAAGGAGGAGGGGGTCCCAGTGGGGAAGGGTAGGGGCATGAGAGGGTGGGAGAGGAAGTCTTGGTGGGGACAGACCCAGAATGGCGGAGGGAATGGGGTGAAAATGGAGTTGGTCTTGGAGACCACATCTTCAAGATTATTTGGTGGTAGAGGAAAGGAGAGAGCCTGCAGGAGGGATGGGATACAGATGGGAAGGTGACTAGGATGAGGGACATGAGAATATCTGAAGACTGTGAAAATGGCCTAGGCTCCCAGGCCCTGGCTCTGCAGCAGCATCTCAAAGCCTGGCCCACAGTGAATTCTCCAGGCTGGCCTTGTTTTATGTGACCCAATCTGGCAGAAGGCCAGTTTGTGCTTGCAGGGCTGGAATGTACCCAGAGCCCAATAGAGGGATGGGCCCAACCCAGCTTCCCAGGAATCCACTGGCGATGGTGGCATTTAACTCAGATCCGCGAGGACAGCAAGACCAGAGGAACAGCCCAGAGCATGACACGTGAAGGAGGAAGCAGAAACTCTGGCCAAGGGAAGGCCCAGCGCCACGTCCAAGCAGCAAGGCTAATAGGAAAACTGATTCCAGGGTCAGAAGCTGGGAGGAAACCTAAATGTGTGCTCACAAAAAGGTGCCTGACATAAAGAGGGTGTTCCGCTAACATTTCACAAATGCATAAACTGAGAGGAGACTCAAGCTCGAGACCATGAGTGCAGTGAGGATACAGAGGCACCGTGGCTGTGAGGACAGGTGCAGAGCAGGTAGCACAGGTGCGGTGGAAATGTCTGCTGCAGGCCTCAGCACTCTCGAGAGTGCATGTACGATAGGCAGGCACTCTGCTCCCCAGAGAATTGTCATCTCAAAGAGAGGAAGGCCTTCCTTCAGTTACTGGGGGCCCAGCAGCTGAATGCAGGCTCCCTGGATTCTACAGGATTGCTTTCCTTGGTGCCTTGGGGTACGTGACTTTCACAGTCATGTACACAGGAAACTCTACTAACCTTGGATAAAGAGAGAGAAAGCTCCTGAGCTCATAGCTTTCAGGGCCTCAAGGAGGGGCAGAGAAGGCAGGGGAGTGAGGGAGAAACCTGGGAAGCTCTGAGCACCTGCAGACTTCCAGCTCATATCCCTTCCATCGTGCCTCAGTTCTCCCAGCTCCCTGTGCAGACTTAGGTCAGATCTAGCAGAAGTATCTGATTGGCAGCTGGCCAGCCAAAGGGTGGCACCCTCCAAATCCACTCAGTCCAGTGGGCTCCAGACTGAGCTTGTTGGGGCGGGTCACATTTGAAGAGGAAATGGGATTCCACCTGGGCTCTATCTCCTCCCTCCAGAGCTGCAGAATGCAGCGCATTCTCCCTCCCAGCCTCAGGTTCTGAAATTGCAAAATGGAAATAATAATGTGTTTGTCACAGGTTGTTGTGAGAAGAAAATAAGATAATAAAGAGGATAGTGCTCTGCAAACTAGAGATGAGTTGTTTTATTTCACACCCAAGGGAGTGAATGTCTTGAGTTTTACTTTCCATGAAATCTTGGTCCAGCTCCCAGCCGATGCTGGGCACGGGTCAGATCTTACACCTTCATCCACAGCTTGTGAGGGAAAATGCATGTTAGTCTTTCTGCAGATGGCACCAGGCTGGACCAGCTCAGCTTCAGTTGTAGCGCTGTCCCCAGAGGAAGGTGGGTTAGCCCTCTGGGTCTCACTTTCTCCATCGGCAAAAGGGGCTTGCAGAGGACTGCATCGCTCAGCTCACACACTGCTGGAGGATTACATAATCCCCTTCTCCCTGCTTGCCTTCTTTGCTCCACATTTGCTTTCTTCCCCTGCTCTCTGGGGTTTCTGTGGATGGTGGCAGCTGACAAGGAAGGAGCCCTTTGGAGCATTTCTATGCCCTCAGCAAACTCTCCCTCCTGCCAACTCCTCTGAAACCCAGGCCACCTGCTTGCACAGCCCAATACCAGATAAGAGTGCACTTTGCGTTCCTCTTTAATTGTTCCAAGTATGTCAGTAACATTTTCACAGCTGGATTCTAAACCTCAGAAGTTGTTGATGATCTCTTTTAGGAAGATTGCAGGTGCCCTCCCTGCAGGAGCAGAGCAGGCACACGGCAGCAAGTTTGTTGAGGGAAAAAGGAACAGAGCAGCTCTCAGCACAGTGCTCTTGCTGACTCGACCGGCCCTTCCTTCCAGTTCTCAGCCTGTTGACATCGACACGTTCCTCACTGTCCCCACAGCCTCAGTTTCCCATACTTTGCATGCCTGGGACAAAGCACTCCTCTCGAGTGGGCCCACCAAGCTCCTTCCTCCTGGACCCCTTCCTACTGGTCCCTGGGATCCTGGGACACCAGCGAGGAGGGGCTGTCGCTCCTGAGCTCGCACCCAACTCTGCAGGCCCAGGTGTCATCTCCTGCAGCAGCTGACAGTGGCGCTGGCACCACTCTGGTGTCACTTTTAACACTGCACGTTAACACCACCGGCTGACTGTCTGCACAAGGAGGCCCCGGCAGAGCCGCGTGCGGCCACACCCCACATGTGGAGTTGTTAATCCGGCAGTTGTTCAGCAGGTTCTCTGGGCCTCATCTCCCAACGTGTTACTTCTGGAGGGAAAGACGCCCACAGAACTGCACAAGCTCTCCAGGAAGGAATGACAGAACCGGCCTGTCCTGCGTCGGCCAGGAAGAGAAGAGGAGGCATTTCTGAGCAAGGACATGCAAAGTTTTGGGGCCTGGATCTCTGCCACCTACACAAAGTTCCCTAAATTAGAAGAATAAGAGGAAGGAGAGAACGAGGAAGAGGGAAATAATGTCACCATACAACTTAAAATCTTTTCTTAAATCTGCAGCTTTATCCGTGCCACATGTTTTCAAAGAATATTTTATGATGTAATGGGAAGAGACAAAAGCAGTGAAAAAGCAAAATCACAGACACGATGTGTCTTTGATTCTGGGAATGTGTGGGGTGGACATAGTCACGGTGTCCCAGGTCCAACTGCCCACTGCATCCAGGCACCCTGGAAGATTTCCCTTCCTCGCCCCGTGATATCAGGATGGTTGTGTGACTTGCTTTGGCCAGTGAAATGTGAGAGAAGTAACCCGTGTCACTTCCGGGTGGCGGTGTTCAGTTGTTGGTGCAACCCTTCCCAGCCCACTGTCCCCTGGCCTAAGCAGTCATGGAAATGTGTATTGATTCTGAAGGCCCAGAAGCTCAAAGGAGCCTCTATCACGGAGCCACAATACGGAAAAGAGCACCTGAGAGTCACCCAGACTCCTGTGATCTGGGTATGAGCAGAAATGAACCTCTGTGCCTTGAAACTACTGAGATTTTGGTATGGTTTTCCCTGGACTATGATTTACATTGACTGATATAATAAATATACAAAATAGATGGAAAAATATTATTGAGAAGCATTGCAGTGACTGGTAATTTTTGTTTTTACACTTTACCAGATTTCTCCCACTTTTTACAGTCAGCATGTATTACTTTTATGATGTTTAAAAGTTCCCAGTCTTATGCATAGCTAGCTTTTTTGAGTAAATACATGTGTCCTTGGTACTGGGCTGTGTCTTTCACTATGTCATCTCACTTAATGCTCTGAAAACCCTAAAAGGATTTTCCCATTTTGCAAATGAGATATTTGAGTTTTAGAGAGATTAGGTGCCAGGTATTCTACACTTATTATCTCATTTATCTCTTCAGAGGCTCAAAATATTTTCTACCAATTTTAAAGGTGAGGCTTGGGGAAATCGCCCACAGTTAGTCACTTAGGAATTGAAGAAAGTGAAATTAAAACAACCACCATCACAACAGGTACCCTTTATTGGGTGCTTTTATGTGCCAGGTCTAGGCATGGTCTCATTTAATCCTGTCAGTAACCCTACGATGTAGATGCTAATATTATCCTTACCTTCTAGGTTAAAAAATGGAGGCTCAGAGAGATTGAGCAACTGGCCTAAGGCCACACAGCTAGCAATCTCTAGAGCTGGGACTGGCATCCTTGTCTGTCTAAATTTTGGTCAGCTCATTTTGCTAAGAATGAGGCTGGTACAAAAGGTGATTTTTAGGTAATACATGCAAGAAAATTTTTAAATTAAATTTCTAATTTTATAAAAAATTGTATATTCAAAATTTTAAAAGCCAAATGGTGCCACGAGGCTGATAATGAAATGCAGCAGTCCTGCCTCGCCTCAGAGGAAGCTACTTTAAGTCTTTTAGCTGTTCCTTCTGACATTTCCTTTCATATTTCTAAACATCATTCTCTAGATGTATTTTTTGGATATTATGTATTGGCTTCCTCCTGTGGAAGATTGCTGGTTCTCCACCAGCCACCATCCACAAACACACACTTTTTCTTCCAAGACAGTCCTATCACAGTTGCTAAATCAACACTGTTTTTACCGTATCATATCTGCATATAGATTATTCACAGCTAAACAAGGGACTATATTATGGTTACAGTTGCAGTCTTGTACAGCTTTTTGTTTTCCTTGGAGTTAGTAATTACCTTGGTTTTAAAATTTAATTAGTTTTTGATGTAAGGTTACTAATTCTTCCCACAAACCGTGACAATAAAACTCTAAAATTTCTCGGAATATATCAAACACATCTGGCAACCTATCAGTTCTGTTTTTCTTCTTCGAGCCCTCCTGCTTCTACCTGGATCAGTTGCTCTCCTGGCCGTTGTAGCAGAAGTTGTGAAATTTCTCTTCAACGTTACACTGGGAATTCCCTTTCCCTCTGTCCCGTGTTGGTGCCTTGTTTCTTAGATATTAAGTCATCTTTCTTGCTTTACTCCCTTCATCTTGTTGTAATATACACGCCAGTAGCTTCCTCGGAGGCTGCATATGGGAGTTCAGTTTTTGGATAATTGATTGACAGTTTGGCTGGAGGTATAAATCTCAGTTGGAAATCATCTCCCCTCAGAATTCTGAAGGCAGTTCTCTATTGGCATGTGGTGTTCCGGGTTGATGTTAAGCAGTCCGATGCCATTCTGATTCTTGATCCTCATGGTGTGACTTTTTCAGTCTCCAAAAGCTTCTAGGATTGTCTGCTTATCTTTTGTTTCTAAAAAAAATTTTCATAACACTTAATACTTATTCTGAAAAAAAATTCTTTTAATAAGTTAGACTAGATGGATAATTCCATAAATTAGCATTTATCTATTTTAGCCCAGTCATCTATTTTATATCTAGAATAAGCCAGGGGCAGATACTTTCCACGCTGTCATCACCATCACCACTACTCCGGAGGATTAGCCAGTGCTCCAGGAAAGAGGTATCTGATTGGAGAGGAGGAGGTAATTTATCCCTGTTTGAAGATTATTTGACCATTTACATGGAAAACCCACAAGAATCCACTGAAATAGTTATTGAAAATGACAATTGTGTAAGGTAACTGGATTCAAAGTTAGTGTTCTACTATCAATGGCCTTCAAATACGCAGACAACAACCAGAACTAAAATATAATGGATATAAGACCCCATTTGCAAAAGCAACCTAGAAATAAACTTTTTAAAAAATGTGCAAAACCATTTAAATGCTGCCAAAGGATACAAATGTGAACTTACACCACATTCTTGGGTTAAAAATCTCAACATTATAAGGATGCCAATTCTCCTAAATTAAGCTACATATCAACACAATCGCAGTGAAAATACTAACAGAATTTCTTGTGGAACTATACCAGCTGATTTTAAAGTTGATGTGGAAAAATATACATGCATCCAGGAAAAGTTTGAAAACAGAAATGTAAAAAGCAGAGATAACCCCATTCATTATTTACTTGTTTTTTAAATCTATTATAAAGCTAAAACAATTAAAACTATGGCACAAGTACATGAATAGCCACATAATTCAGAAATTACTAGAAGTCATCCAATATATATAGGAAGTTACCATATGATCAAGTTGGCACTTAAAACAGGATTTATCCATATTTGGTATTGGAACAATTGGCTACCCATCTGTAAAAGAAATTAATTTAGATCCTCACTTCACATGTTATACCAAAATAAATTCTACATGAATCAAAGGTTTAAATGAAATTCTTAAAGAACCAGAAGAAAATAGTGGATATGGGAATGATCATCTATTGAGCCTTTACTTCAGCTCAAGGCCTGGTGACAGTAAGCAGGCCCAGCTCATGGACTGCGGGCTGAATAATGGATTGATTGACTATTAGGTCCTGCACTAGATGCTGTAGCAGTGGCTGCCCATTGCAGGCACTGGTCTAGATTTGCTACATGTCTTAGTCCATTTGTATTGCTATAAAAGAATACCAGAGGCTGGACGCGGTGGCTCATGCCTGTGATCCCAGCACTTTGGGAGGCCAAGGTGGGCAGATCACGAGGTCAGGAGATCGAGACTAGCCTGGCTAACATGGTGAAACCCCGTCTCTACTAAAAATACAAACAATTAGCTGGGTGTGGTGGTGCACGCCTGTGGTCCCAGCTACTCGGTAGGCTGAGGCAGGAGAATTGCTTGAAGCCGCTGGGAGGCAGGCGTTGCAGTGAACCGAGATTGTGCCACTGCACTCCAGCCTGGGAGACAGAGCAAAACTCAGTTTCAAAAACAAAAAAAAAACAAAAAACAAAAGACAAAAATTAGCTGGGCATGGTGGCATGCACCTGTAGTCCCACCTACTTGGGAGGCCGAGGCAGGAGAATCTCTTGAACCTGGGAGATGGAGGTTGCAGTGAGCCGAGATTACACCACTGCACTCCAGCCTGGTGACAGTGCAAGACTCCGTCTCAAAAAAAAAAAAAAAAAAGAAAAGAAAAAAAAAAGAATACCAGAGGCTGGGCAATTTACAAGAAAAAAAGAGTTTCTTTGGCTCGCAATTCTGCTGGCTGGAAGATGGGGCATCTGCATCTGGGGAAGGCTTCAGGCTGCTTCCACTCATGGCAGAAGGCGAAGGGGAGCCATGCGTGCAGAGATCACATGGGGAGAAAGGAGGCTAGAAAGATGGGGGAGGGAGGTGCTGGACTCCTTTGAACAACCAGCTCTCACAGAAGCTAATAGAATGAGAACTCACACTGCCCCCTTGTCTGCCATTCCCCAATCTCCTGAGAGGGAGGGCATTAATCTATTCATAAGAAATCTGCCCCCATGACCCAAATACCTTTCATTGGGGATCAATTTTCAACATGAGATATGCAGGATGGGGGCAGCAGGGGAGATGCAAACAGCCCAACTCTCACTACATGTCATTTGTCTGGTTCTACCAGTGTTAAAATAGTTTTTATTTTGGTCTGATATTTTACAAGGGAGATTTCACATCAAAATCTGGATTTCGGGCTTCCCCGGAAAATGTATACCAATCTGGCAGCACTAGACCCTTAATCCTTCACAGATCAAGCAGTTGCGCCACTGCCCTTTAAAGGCCTGGGGCTGGGGCATATGGTCTGGGAGTCCTGAGGAGCCAACAGGACCCAGTGAACAGGCAGGTAATGGGGAGCAGTGGCTGGTGGGCCCAGAGCCCTGGGGTAGGGGGTGAGGGGATGAGGCTGCAGCTGTGGCAGGGAGGGGCAGGTCCTGGGCTGTTGTTGTCACCCAGGCGAGAAGTCGTGGCAGAGGGAATGGGAGGGAGAGGCCTGGCTAGAGGGAATTTGGGACTTGAATCCACAGCCCACAGGGCTTGAGGACAGATGTGTGTGTGTGTGTGTGTGTGTGTGTGTGTGTGTGTGTGTGTGTGTGTTGGGGTGTGGAGGGGAGCCTAGCTGTTGGAGGAGGAGGTAAGGAAGCACCCCAAGATGCCCACATAGAGAGGTAAATGCTCATGAGCTTGTAGACCAGATCCAGTCACCCTCCTGCTTAAAACCCAAGCACCCTACCTGAGAGGCCCGGCCCCCTGCCCACCCCTTACCCGAGAGGCTGGGCCCCTGCCCACCTGGGTGATCCTTTGCTCTCACTCTGTGCTCCCTTGTACTCCAAGCCACACAGGCCTTGGGCCATCCTAGAACCAGCCAAGGGCTTTTTTTGGCCTCAGGGCCCTTGCACTCACTGTTCCCTCTGCCTGAGACACTGTTGCCCTGACTCCTTAGCTGGCCAGTTCCCTCCTCATCCTTCAGGTTTCCTCTTAAATATGCTCTCCTAAAAGAGGTCTGGAATAGGCTCCTAGAGGCCAAGGGACAGCAGGAATGCTGACTCCCACGGGGTCCCCGGGCTCATGGAAAGAGGAGTAGATTTCTGAGTGCAAAGGGAAACCTTCGAAGGGCTGGCGTGGGGGTGGGGCGATGAAGCAGCTGGGTCTGATTTACCCCCTGAAAGCCTGCCAGTAGCACCCGCATGGGGAACCACAGGGCCGGAGTGGCCACTGGGGAGAGTTGGAGCGCTTGTGCTGGTGACAGACGCAGAGGTAGTGCAAATGGAGAGAGGACATGGGGTATTCTGGAACCCACAGGACTTGCGGAAATGCGGGAAGGAGTGGGGTGAGAGCCATAGGCAACAGGGAAAAAGAGTCAAGCGGGGAGGCGCGGTTTCCAGCCGCAGCAGGGGGTAGGAGGTGGTGCCAGTTTCCTACGGTGGAAACCCAGGGAAGGTACGAAGCAGGTGTGCTTTGGAAGGCACAGTTCTGGGGCAGCGCCTCTTCCTGTCGGCGCCCTTCTACAGTGCGCCTGGACACAGGGTGACGGTGCAGAGCTGCGCGGGCATCCCCAGCTCCGTGGCTCCGGCTCAGGTCGGCTGAGAGGCCTGGATCGAGGCACGCTGTCCCCGCGCCGCCCGCACTGCCAAGGGCAAGGGCACGACCATGGCCGGGTAGGAGGCGGATCCCACCTGTGAGCCAGTGAGCCACTTAGCCTCGGGGAAGAGCGAAGATCAAAGCGACACCCCACGTCGCGGGGCTGGGGAGGGAAGGGCATGAAGGCCTGTCCTCTGCGAGGCTTCGGGCGCCTGGAGGCAGGGTGGGAGGGCAGGGCGCGGGGGCTTTGTCTGCGCGGAAACGCCCTGCCCGGCGCCCGCACAAAGGCCGCTTTGTGCCCGCGGCCGGCGGTGGTGGGGGCCGCGCGTCCCCGGATCCCCCTGCCCCGTCCCGGCCCGCGGCCCCGAGGGGGCGCCCGCCACTTCGCCGCCGCCAGCCCGTGGCCCCGGGCGCCAAAGGGCCTCTTAATTGTTCCCAGAACGGGTGGCATTTAGGTCAATTAATATGCAAAACAAGAGTAAATCATCTCATTCGCGGGCCCCACGCGGGGCGGGGAGCCGAGGCATTTGCTAGGCAGCGAGGTCGCGGCCCCCGCCGCGTGTTTATCTGGGGAAATGGAAATCAGGCGACGCACAAAGCCGCCCCGCGGGCCGGGCCGCGCCCTCGGCCGCCCTCGGCGGGGTCGCCGGCGCCGGTCCCGACCCGCGGCCCGGGCTGGCGGATCGGCTGCAAGCCTGGGGTCGCCTCTGGCCCTCTCTGGTCCACCGTGCCTAGCTGGTGATAGCAGGAGTTCTGTTATTACATAAATCAGGTATTGGGAGAATAATACGATTCCCTAAGTGCTTCGAATTGGAGCTTGCGTGCTCCTGACCCATTATTATGCTACTGAGCCTTGACTGAAGTCCAAAGCCTACTCGCATTCCTGCATTTAATCCTCAAAATCGCACTAAGAGGCAGGTGATTATTCCTATTGTTCAGCTGAAGAAACCGAGGCAGAGAGGTGAAGACTGTCACCTGGCCCAGACCAAGCCCTTCACCATTAAGGTGTGAGCCCCAGGCCTCTGTTATTTCATTGGGCAGCTCTCTTCGCTGGGGAAAATGGCCCCTGCAGGCAGAGTTCTGTGAGTCTCGATACTACTGCAGCATCCTTACTCATTTTCCCTGAATTCCAGAAATGTAACAGGCCCCACTGTGCACCTGCACCCTTCTAGACTCTGACGTTTCCACAGGGAACAAAACAGGAGATTCCAGCCTCGTAGGACACCAGCGAGAGCACCTCCAGGAGAAGCCAGCAGGGTGACAGGAATGGCCCCTCGAAGGAGGTGACACCTGAGCAGAGACCTGAGGGAGGTGAGAGAGACTTCCGGGAAGGGGCAATGGTCTTGAGGCTGCAGCATAAGGAGGCCAGGGAGGCGGGTGTGTGGAGCAAAGCGGGAGGGATGGAGACAAGGCAGAGGTGGCCAGGGCTGGCACTGGGGGTGCCGGCTCCAGTTCCAGCTGGACACTGGGGTCTCTGGGTTCTCTTGGTCTGGGGACAGTCTGTGCATGGGGAATTGTAAAGGCTTCTGCTTGGCTCAGCCTGGTTCAAGTGGCCCCACCCTGGGCTAATTGGCAATGGCTAGGGGCAGGTCACATACTGGACACACTCCCATCAGCTGGACGCCCACCCCAATCGATACCCACTACTCAAGTGGACCCCAAACCTGGGCAGCAGGCAAAGTCAAAAGCAGTCCAGGGAGCCAGGGTCCAAAAGCTGGAGACATTTCTGAAGGTTGTCAATCTGTGAGGACAGACATAGAGCCTGGAACTGAAGATTTGGATAACCCACGTGCACTGGGGCCAAGAGATAAGGGGCATCAGGTGCCCAGACGTGATAGAGGGGTGGGAGGGAGAGGTAGGCGAACAGGGAGTGCTCAGAGCTAGGTGAGATATTTTAACAAGATCACCAAACACGAAAAGTTGATGATGCTGGTCCCGTGAGTTGCTTCTTTAGGAGTTCATGGGGGCAGGGGTTACCAGAGGAGGGTTTGCAGATTTTTCCTATAGGATGCCCTCTCTGTGGTAATGTACTTGGTCGTCAGTCAACTACCTGGACAGCCCTGACTTTTCCCCTCTCTCCTCACCCTTGCCATGCGCTCATCAAGCCTGCCCGTTCTTGCTCCTTAATGCCTCTCTCCCCAATCCCTTCCTTTCCATTTCTGTGGTTCTGTTTTGGTGAAAACTATCAATCATCTTTGGATCATTGCAGCGGCTTCCGCCCTGATCAGGCTACTCTCACTCTTGCCTTCAATTCACACTCCAAATAGGGCACCACAGGGATCTTCCAAACACATAAATCTAAGTTACCACCCTGGTTAAAACCTTCTATAATTAACAACAACAACAACAACACAACCTGATTAAAAAATGAGGCAAAGGACTTAGGCATTTCTCCAAAGAAGATATACAAATGGCCAGCAAGCACGTGAAAAGATGCCCATCACTCATCTTTAGGGAAATGAAAATCAAAACCACAATGAGATACCATTTCACACCCATTAGGATGGCTATTGCACAAATATGGTCCATTGCATAAATATATCTCTTCTCCTGTTGATGAACGTCTGGGCTGTTTCCAGTTTGGAGCTATTATGAATAAAGCTGCTGTATATTGGGAGACAATTCCCCATGAGTCTCTCGCATTTCTGCGCATCTTATGAGTAAGGCACTGACTGACCTATCTTTTCATGGATGTTTGTATTGCAAAGAGCTTTGGAAGATCAAGCGTCTCCCTCTGGAGCAAAGGGCAAGCATGCTTGCTTCCCATTATAAAAGATCCGGGTTCCCTAAGCTCAGGGTTCCTCTCTTGTAATGCAATTCACTGCAAATGCAGAATCCATCTGGGCCCACTCACATTGTTCTGTGGGACTTGGGGCAAAAGGAACTGATGCAAATATGCTGATACACATGTTGCTTGCTGTGCTGTGAGGAATAACATCCTTTGTCTCTGACTCATGGTTCTGGCATCTTCTGCCAGCCTCTCAAGAGCCTAACTCATTACCTTGCAAGTTGAGTAAAATTTCAGACCCTTTATAGTTCTTGACACTAAGTATTCTTATACAAGTGTTTCTGTGAACATATATTTCCCCACTTCTTCTTTGTCCTTCCCATCCTGCTGCCTGGAGTACAGACCTGATGGCTAGAACTCTGGTTACCATCTTGACCCATGAGGACCAGAGACGTAGTGGATAGAAGGAGCATGGGTGTCCAAGGCTTTTGCAGGTCAGAGTGACCATATTGGCCCTGGAATTTTACAGGAGGGAAAATGCCTTGCTTACACCACTGTACCATGGTGTTTTCCAACCCTATCTAATGCAACCCCTGTCGTGGCTCATCCTGTCTGAGATGTCTTCCCGCCCTCCCCTCCTTTGTTCACTAATGTATACCATACTAACCTCAACGAATGACTCTTCATGTTTCTAGTTCTTCCCACAATGATTGCTTCCTGTATCCTAGGGCCTTGTACAGTGTCTGGCACAGTAGTAGGTGCTCAGGAGGTAGGAGTTGATGAGGTGAACAAATACATAAAAGAAAAACGCAGGTTGGCAGAGATGATGGGAAAGTGGCATTCTCACTTACAGGAACAGGTAGAGCATTGGGTTGTCAGGGAGGGAGCCAGAGCTATAGTCCTGTGCTGTATGACACCACCACAGCTCTTTCCTCTCTGGGCTCAGTTCTCTGGCTCTGCAATGTGGGCTTTGGCTAGGATGATGAATGCCCGTGGTCCCCACTGATTCTCAAGCCCTGTGCAAACTCTGAAATTTGAGTACTGCTTTCCTGGCAATGCCTCCCTGCTTTTCTCTCCTGTAACTTATATTTGACCAATGACATCACTTGATGGCTGAGAAAGGTCCTCCTCCTTGCTGGGCCTAGGACTGCTCTGCAGCCCAAGCTTGGGGAGACATGGGTGCCTGGGCAGCTTAGCAGCTGGGGAGACTGACAGCTTTAGTAATCCCAGCGGGTGGCATCAAGTTTCTGGGTGCCTGGTCACCATGTTAATCTGCTCTTGGTGCCACTAATACCAATTTGTGAGCAGACAGCCAGGATCAGACAGGCCAGCTGTCAGGCAACTGTGGACAGCTCAGTGTGTGGTTTGATTTTATGGCTTAGGGCTGGAATTATAAATTAATTAGCAAATTTAAGTTTCTGGAGCTGCTTCAGATAGGTAGCTCCCAGGGGCCAGGTGACACTAGTTTGACCCAGTGACCCCAGCTCAGGCCCTGCCACCCACCACTACCACCACCAAGGGAGTCAGAAAGAGTCCATCTTGTTTCCAGCACCACCACCACCCTGCTGGGGGACCCAGGTGGGCCCCTCTCCCTCTCTAGGCCCAGCCTCTTCATCTGTACACAAAGGAGCAGGACTGGATGCTTTGTCTGTCTTCTCCACGCCAGCATTCTGGGATTCTAATTAGGCACAAGATGTCTAGTGTGTGGTAGAGCCAGCAAAGCTCTCTGTCCATGCTTCTGCCTCCAGGGCAGGTGGGACCACTTCCGCTGCTTTACCCCTGTAACCTTTACTGAGCTCCAGGGATCCCTGTTTCCAGAGAAGATAGGCAATAGAGTGGAGTGATCTAAAATTACATGTGCAGCTGTGTCGCCCCTCCAGCCAATCCCCACCCTCCAACAGGGAGGTTTCCCAGTGTCCTGATGGCGGGGCAGGGTCTCCAGATGCCCCACTGGGCTACAGGCCCTGCCTATCCTAGTGCTGCCTCTCATCCCCTCTCGTCGCCCATGAACCCCGGCCACACCAGCTCCTCCCTAGTCCTCCTAGGGGCCAGCCGCCTTCCTGCCTGCCACAGGATCCTAGCATATGCCATTCCCTCTGCCTCCCCAGTGTACCCCCCCTTCCTCCAGCCTGTCATCCTGCAGGCTAATGCCCCCTCCTTCGAGAAGCCTGACCTGAGGCCCTATTCACTGCTCTCTGAGTGCCCTGCACTTTCCCCGGCACCCCTCATCACAGAGGGAAGCACTCACTCTTCGGGTCACTTGTTATTTCATACTGTCCCCATCCCCCCATCAGGACTGTGAGATCCATGGCACAGGAGCACATCTGTTTTATTCACCAATTTTTTCAGAGCCTACTAGTGGTCTCCCAAGATTTATTCTCTCCTCCTCTCTCTCAGTAAGAGATCTCTTGATTTTTAGCTTGGCCTATGTTCCCCCAAAATAAAGACCACCGTTCCCAGTAACTTTGCAGCAGGTTGTGGCCACGTGATCAAGTTCCAGCCAATGGAGTCTGAATGAGCAGGCTGTGCATGGCGTCTGGCTGTGCCTTTCCTCTTTCACCTCCTCCCGCTGGTGCAGGAGCATAAGCAGTGTAGGTGTGAGGTGTGTGGACCGTGCAAACAGGAGCTCACTCCAGAAATGCAGAGCAACAGGTAGAGGGGCCTGAGCAATGCACCAGCTGTGGCTTTGACAAGCAAGGAGTCAGCCTATGTCTTGTTAGAGCCACTGTCATTTTAGCCCAGGTCATATAACTGCATCCTAAACCTAATTTGTATACACCTACATCTGGTAGGCACCTGGTAAACATTTGCTGACTAAATGAGGGATTGAATGAATGAATGAGCAAAGTATTGGAAAACCAGAACTAATGATCCTAAGCTTCAAGCACATTTTGGATTCCAAGAGCTTTTATGGGCTGACCTGGGACCTAATAAACATTATTTGCTTGAAACATGGCCCAAGTCCTCCACAGATGGGCTTGTGTGTCCACAGACAGTGGCGGACTTCATTGGCCCAGAGATGGGGCCTGTTGATCTTCCTCTTCCTGACACAGCCATAAGGCTCAGGGAGGCTCTTCCTGTGGCTAGCTGGCCCCCACCAAGTAGAGGGTGTCTCTTTTCTTTTCTTTTCTTTTTTGTGTTGAGATAGCGTCTCACTCTGTTGCCCAGGCTGGAGTGCAGTGGCCCGATCTTGGCTCACTGCAACCTCTGCCTCCCGGGTTCAAGCGATTCTCCTGCCTCAGCCTCCCAAGTAGCTGGGATTACAGGCGCATGCCACCACACCTGGCTAATTTTTTGTATTTTTAGTAGAGACAGGGTTTCACCGTGTTAACCAGGCTGGTCTCGATCTCCTGACCTCGTCATCCGCCTGCCTTGGCCTCCCAAAGTGCTGGAATTACAGGCGTGAGCCCCCACGCCTGGCCGAGGGTGTCTCTTTACCAGGGCTCCACCAAGCAGAAGCCCTACTAATGACGGCAAGGGCGTGCCAAGGCCCTAAGAGTGAAAGCAAGACCAGATTTCATCCCAAGTTCTTTTTAGAAAGGTAGAAGTATTTTTTTTAATGGATGCAAAAGCTTTGAAAACTGGTGATATATGAAGAAGGACAAATAATAAATGTTTTGACAAGGGGGCCTGTCAGGACAGGCACTGCAAAAAAGTAGGTAGAAATTGAAAATATCCCAGAATCTATAGTTGCCAACACCTGAGATTTCTTCCTTTGGGTAAAGTAACCATAGAGTTTTTGAAATGCAGATAACCCTTGACAGGGCATCGTGTAACCACTCTCAGTGATCTGTGCCTCTGTGTGTGGGCATGTGTTTATGAGATCCTTGCAACTGATTCAGAGCAGATTTGAATGGAGGGGTGTGGGGAGAGCGGAGAAGGGGGCTAGGCGAGGAGATTAGGGAGGCCAGGCTGCAGTCCACCCACCTCGAAGGTACCGCTTCCTAAAGATTGGCAGGAGAATGGGGCATTGACACGTACTTTACAAGAAAGAAAGGCACACGCAGTTCTTCCACCCCACCAGTGACGTCAAGGTCCATCCTCTCTCAGGGGTGCAGAACAGTGGCTCTGAGGTCACCCGGTCACTGCTGTCCCCAGCTGGAAGGGTTACCTGAGGCCATGGAGGCCAGCTCCCTGCTTCAAGGCACGGATCTACCCAAGCCACATTGGACAGATGTGCAGCAGTTTACATTTAGGCAGCAAGTGTCATTAATTACCCGCAGAAGGCAGGAGCTTGGGAGATTCCCTTGTCTTAGGTCTTCCACATCCTGTGAGAAATGCAATGCAGGTGGGTTGGGCTGCACAAACTGGATGGACTGAAGTTCAGGCTTAGCAAGAAGATATATTGGTAGGTGATTGTGTGCTTTGTGAAAGCTTTGCTGTACAAAAGGGAACTACCCCCAACCCCAACCACCACCCTTGGATTCCACCCATCCACGTGCCCTGCCGGGAAGATTTAGCCCCATCTGCTGTTGTGGAATTGTGTTGGAAACCTCTGGGGATACAAGGGAAAGAGCAACTAGCTTGGCCATCCAAGACCTGGAGCTGGTCCCCACCTGTACCTTGCTTCTGGGTAACTTTAGGCAAATCACTGCCTTGCTCTGAGCCCCACTCTCCAACACCTCTAAGGCTCAGCACAATCTCTTGGGGCTGCTTACAAGCTGTGTGTCCTTGTGCAAGTGACTCAACCTCTCTGAACCACAGCCTTTTCAGCCATAGAAAGAGGAAAGTCATGACACCTATCTCAGAGGCATCTTGTGAGAATTAAGCCAGATGCCAATGACGCCAGATGCCAATGACAGGTGCCTGTAATGAAGAGGCCAACCTATTCAATGCAGTGAATAGGCCCGGCCTGTTACAAACCTGGGCTCCAGACTCCAGCCCAGTCACCGCCTTCTGAATCACATCAGTTGGTCCCTGGGTGGGTCTCTGTTGCAGAGGGTGGAGGGGCAGCCTGGGGACTCGATGCAGCAAAACTTACTGAGCCTTCAGTCAATATTTGAAAAATCAGGAGACCCCCCTCTCTCACTCTCACGCATACGCACACACTCTCTCACACATGCACACATAACACACATACGCACCCTGCATTTCTGCCTTCTCTAGAAAAAATCAGAAGACCTGGCCACCCTAGGTGCCAATTCCTGCCAGATGTCAAGCAGCTGTTGCTGAATAGCAGCTGCTCCCTTTGGACGGGAGCATGAATGTGTTGTTCCTCCACAGTCCCGCCCCTCTAGAAGGCCTCTCACCTGGACCCCTTGCTCACATGCCATTTGCCTGCCCCGCCCCGCCCCGCCCCTCTGGGCTTCTGTCACTGATTACTCTCATGGCTGTTCTGTGTCTGTGGGGCTCATGTCTCTTGCATCTTCGCCCTGCACCCTAACACCCAGAGTCAGCCCAGTGCTGAGCCCAGCATTGGGTGCAGTAGATGCTTGTTGGCTGTGGTCCTTTGTTCTTTGATGCACAGGGCCCTGCATGCCCACCCTATGGGGCTGGCCAGATCTCAGAACCAAGCAGGTGTTCATGGTGGAATGAACCTTTGATCTCAATGCAACTGGACAGATGCTCATTTCAAGAAGATCAGAATTCGATTTCTGTGCTCCCTGGGGGTGTGGGGCAGCAAAAAGAACCTGACCTGGCTGGGAAGCAGGGTGGCGGCTGGCCCAGGAATGCATAGCCATGTGCTGGAGGCTGTAGCCCCTGTCTTGTTCTCCTCACAGCCATGGTGTTTGGTGGAGGCCCAGGGCTCCCCCTCTTTGTTCTGTGAAGAGCAGAGGCCACAGAGAGTTCCTGTCCCTGTCTGTGAGGCCATTAGGGCTAGTGTTCCCTGTTTAAGGGAAAGATCTGCAGATAGGCCCCCATCCATGAGCTGTACAGTCAACTCTCCATCCCACCTGTGAGTGCACACTGAGCCTCAGCCATCCTGAGTCCTGCGCTCAGTGCTCCAGGGATGCCCAGAAACCATTCCTGCCTGTAGGGAGCTCATGGCTAGGATTAGGTAAAACATAAAGCTGAGGAGTTCAGCCATGGCAGGAGGCTGGGAACCCTTGGGAACAAGTTCTGTGGACACGCCATGGAAAGAGAGGGCTGAGGACTGTAAGCAGGGAGGTGGTCAGGGATGGCTTCCTGGAAGAGGTGGGGACGGGACTACAACTCTAGAAGGAATGAGCTGTCTGTGAGTACACTTTGACTATTCTCATTTCTCCCCTTCCTTAGAGCCCAAGACCTGAAAATGTCCCCTCAAGCATGTATGAGCAGGTAGTTTAGATTTCAGTCTATGCAAAAAAGCAGCTGCGGGAGCTATTCTCCATGGAACAGCATCTCTGGTCACCTGGCAGCAGCTCAGAGGCCCAGCCACAGTCCTGGCTGTCCCCTGTGCCTGGCCTCCACTGCCTGTCTCAGGCCCTTGCCCTCCCCATTCCCTGGCCCCCCGCATGGTCCACCCTCTGCCCTTCCAGGATGGCGTGGCCCTCCGTGGCTCGTGCTGCTCCCCGGCCACTGCTCACTGCCAGCTCTCCGCGAGTCTCTCTGCTCTCTGGATCCTTCTCTGTGTGTTTTGCTGCCCAAAGCCCCAAGAGACAGCATCTGTTTGGCTGGACAGACACTGGGCACTGTGCCACACTCGAGCCAGGCTACTGACAACTACCCTGGGTCAAATCTCTGAGGCTGGCCTCCCCAGCTGTGGCCAGAGCAGCAGGGTTGCATGGAGGTGCTGGCTCTCCCCAGGGCAGCAGCGTGGCAGTGTCCTCGGCTGTGTGGGGGGAGCAGTCTAAGAACCCTCACGTCCAGGATCGTTCCAGCGATTCCCAGCCCTCAGGGCACCCTCAGGCAGTGCCACAGCCAGGTGCGAGGAACAGAGGCTGGCCAGAGCCGAGAGACACTGCCTCCGATGCAGCTTCCAGTATGCCTTGCACCAGGGCCCCCCGTAGGACCCAGGTGGCAGCTTTGCTGTTCTCGACAAATACAAACCCCATCCTGTGACACCAGCCAAGGAAGCAGGCACCGCCAACAGCTTGGCACTCACCAAACCGTAAGACTTTTTGGGCAAAAGATTTTGTTCTCCCTGCCCCACCAAACACTTGTCTCCTTTGATTTTGCCATTGTTCTTTCCAGGGAAATCTAATTTTAAAACAAAAAAACATGTTTCCTAACCAACAGGACACATGTGTGTGCCAACAAATATTTGATTTGAAAGCAAGTCTTTGCTCAGTGTAAGCTTTGTTTTTAACGGACAGGACAAAACACCGGGACCAGCTGTGCAGAGCATGTGTTTGGCCCCGGAGGCCCAGTGTTCCTTTCAGCTCGGAAATCTGGCTCGAGGTGTCCAGCTGGGACCCCATCGTAAGGGTCACATAGTTTCCAATCTGGAGGGTGAGGCGGGGCCCGGTGGCAGCAAGATCTTCCCTTTCAATAAAGAACCAAAATATCCCAGTCTGCAACATTATCAACCCCGGATGTGTCTCCACACACAAAGCCGCTTGCAAAATAAAGCCACATTTGAGCTCAGGCCAGGGGTGATGTTGAAAACAATGCAGCTAATAAGTCACCGGTTGCTGGATGAAATCAAACTGTTTTTGTTTTGTGGAGGTTTCTCAGCTTCTGGGGCAGCTCTTCCGCCCCAGGGGGAGAGCCTTGTGTCAGCCTCTCTCTTCCTCCGCTCCAGAGATGCTGCCGCGTCCCCACAGGCCTGGGGCTCCTAGGGCAGACCTCAGTATCCCACACATATACTCAGTCACATTTTCCATAGCATGGGCTAAATCACACCCTAGACCCAGCTCAAATAAGAAGAAAAAATACCAGTTCCATCCAGTGGCAAGAAACCTGAAAGGTCAGCGGTGACTGTCGGTGACGTGTTGGCAGCGGGGGTTCATACCATGGAAGCACCAAGCAGGGCTATGTGGGGGCTCCCGTGTTAGGGGCGAATCTAAGTGTGAAATGAATGCGGGCCGCTCAGAGGCTGAGCCTCACACACTATGAAACCTCTCTGGGCTACAGTTTCTGTTTTGTGCAGCGAATGTGTGTTTCACGACCTCATGAGGTCGGAGGTGGGGAGAAAAGGGGAAAAATCTGTAAGGCCCAGGCAGAGGCTGCAGAGAGTCCTGCCCATACGCATTCTCCTGGCTGCCCTGGAGACACAAGCCTAGTGTTTCGCTGAGCACAGGGCCGCCCAGTCTCCCTAGTGGCTGGGTGTGGCCACGTGAGTGACCCACTGGCTGTGAGCATAAGTGCTACATGGAGCTTCTGGAAATTTCCTTAAAGGACAGGTAGCAAGCACCTGCACCCACTGCTTGGAATGTAGAAAGCATGGCTGGTGCCAGGGCCCATTGTGGACCACGAGGCCTGGGCTGCGTCTGGAGCAGCGTGCAGCGGGGGTCCCACTGGGTCTGTCTTGGCCTGCCTCCCTCTGGACAGCTTCTCCACAAGAGAGAAGCTTCTTTCTCCTTTCCTAAGGGATCTCCACCCTTTCTGCTAGCACCCATCTCATGGGTACAGGCCTGGCATTGAGTACCTGGGAATGAGCTGAATGTTTGTTCTCCAGGGATGGATGTGTCCTGCAAGACCCTGGGGTGACTGAGTGGGGCCTCTTGGTGGCATGGAGAAGGTGGCCCACTCCCCTCTGGACAGGCAGACAGGGGCTACAGGAGGAAAGCGGGCCAGTAGGGAGTGGTGGGGACTGGAAAGCCAGGGCCCTCAGCCACTGCCCAGGGCCACCAACTCTCACCCTGAAGAGAGTCAGACTGGCCTTGCCTGAGTCGCTGGTATTTTAAGAGAAACTGGGAAACTCCTAGTTTTGTACATGCTGATAGCTCATTCAGATTTGCTGGCAACACACGGTGCAGCTGCCGTGGCAGGGGCTCCATGAAGCACATCTGCTGTGCATGAAGCTTCCAGTCTGGTGCCACCCATTCGTGCCCTCTGTCTGTGTGTCTGGGTTAGAACACAGGCTGGCACGGGGCAGGCCACAGGCCAGCTGTTGTGCAGCCGTCTTCTCTTTTTTGCGACTCTCAGAGGGCTCAGGGGCTCTCCACCTTACCTCTGGGAGACTCCACACACCCCTGAACCCCTCAGTCTGTTCACACCAATGCCCCTCTTTGCCTCTCCTGCCATTTCCCCTCACTCAGAGTCACACTGGCATGATGCCTCCACCCCACTACACACTGCCAATGCACAGGCTGTTCCATCTTTCAAAATGAGGTGGGGCACAGCAAACAAGATGCCCTCGATGTCTAGTCTCTCCTTCTTGCTTTATTAAATGCCCTTCTGAGTTTAAGCTGGGCATAGGACCTCCCGGCTAAAGACCACTTTCTCCAGCCTCCTTGACAGCAAGGTGTGGCCCACGGAATAAGTCTGATTGGTCAGATTTGAACAGCAGCAACTTCTGGTCTATGTTTTCAAAAGAAAAAAGAGTGCCTTCCACTTCCCCTTCCCACTTCCTGCTGGCAGGAATGTGGGCGTGATGGCAGGAGGGGGAGCTGCCACCTTAGATTGAGTGGTGAAAGCTGATTCTTGTGATCAGCAGAGCCTGGGTCCATGGTGCCATGGAGATGCCACATAAGCCCATCATGCTTCCATTCAGCCTGCCATGTGAGGGGCCAGTAGACTCTGATCTGGTTTACATGCCAGTTACTTTGTCATTTTTACAGCAAGCCTATATTTTACAGCAATAGTGAGCTTGTGTTCCAATGGTTCGTGTGGCTTACCGTTTTCATCTTACATAGAATTCATTCATGTCAGTTACCCAACTGGATCCACTTCATTCTTTCATGCATCCATCCAGTTAGGGAGTCCTGAGCATTTTCTGTACAGATTGCCGGGGAAAACACAAAGGCAGACAACCCGCAGTTCCCCACACTTGAGCAGGAGCTTAGGAGTGACAGTGAGAGGACAAGTGCCATTAGAACCCTGTTCTGTGGCCCAAGGTGGCAGTTCTGCAAACAGTTGATGAACATCTGCTCTGTGCTTCACTTAGAGTCCCTGTGGGCTGGGTAGTCACTGCAGACAGTGACATCACCTGACTCTCCCAGGGCAGCCTCAGACGTGCAATAAGACTCCAGCCAGGTGAGTGAGCCAGTGTGCTTGTGTGTGCACATGTGTGTGAGCGAGCATGCACATACATGGACGAGGGAGGGGAGAGAGAGAAAACAGGTCTATTTTTAGGGACTCGTGAACAACGATTCACCTATTCATCAAGATTGTATTGCATACCTCCTGTGCATGACAGCTGACAGAGGCCGACAAGCCAAGGCCCTGCCCTGGAGAGGCCCCCTGTAGGCCGCAGGCACACCTGCAGACACTGGTGGCTCCAGTCACTCCCTGCCCTTTGTCCCTGCCCTTAGTTTGGATTTACACTGAGCCATTCATGCTTTCACCCGAATCTTGTGACCAAGAGCTAGGGTTAGGTGCTCTGCCAAAGCCATTGCATAAAAAAATCCTGACAACCAGTCTCCTCAGAAATATTCCTAACCATGCTTATCAGCCACCTGTTGGCCAGCGAGCCCAGAAATTTATATACATCATTGGCATTTATCTTCACAATAACCCTGGAATGAAGGCAGCTTGTCCCCCACTTTACAGATAAGAAAACTGAGGTTTGGAGAAAAGGAAATGGAAAAGGAAAAAGCATGGGTACCATCAGGAAGAGAGACCAACCGGGCATTGCTCGTTTCCCTGCACCCCTCCCCAGGCAGGCGGGCTGGGCTAGACCCAAAAAGGCAGGACCGCGGTCTGGGTCAGAATGCAAGCTCTGGAGCCTACTGGCTGGGGGACCTTAATTGACCTTCCTGGGCCTCTGTTTCATTGTCTGTAAAATGGAGCCCAGAATACCCAACTCATAGGATCGTTGTAAGACCTAAGTGAAAACATGTAGAAAAATGTACATGCAGACACGAGCCTAATATTGGGGCCACTACTGACTGGTGGTTATAAGGCTGAGACTCAAGGTCAGACAGGCCTGGCCCTACCACTTCCTGGCTGTCTGTGCCCTTAACCCCTATGCAGATGGCAAGAGAGCCATGGTGCCCACCTCGTGGGGCTATGTAGGCAAAATGAGGAGAAGCAAGTGTCCAGCAGGCAGTAGCCATGGCTTCTCTTGCAGCTCTGTTGTGTGTGCCTCCTTCTCTATACTGGAGCCCCATCCTCAGCTGTGTGAGCAGACAGGGCTGCCCCGTGCTTCAACCCCTGGTCAGCACCCACCCAAGGAGCAGACTGCAGGGCACTGGTCTGCCTATTGCCCCTGGCTGCGTCTCCTCAGTTTCTGGCCTCTAGCAGTTGTTCCCAATTTCCTTCCAACCTTTCAAACCTCCAGCCAATCAGCCTCTGACCCCAAGGACCAAGGTCAGAGGCAGAAATAAAGACAAAATAGTGCAGCTGTCTTAAATCACCAAATTAGCTGTTATGGAGGAGGGCAGTAAAAGAAAATAAAACAAAGATGAGATATAAAGTCTGAAATAGAAACACCGAGGAGAGTGACTGGTGGAGGTTAGCTAGTTAGGAAGCCAGGCAGACTGAGGTGCTATCTGGGCGGCCTTGGGCAAGTCTCTGCCCTCCAGAGTCTTTGCCCCCTAGAGCTCAGGATTTCAGAGACCATGATTCCTGGGTTATGCTTTCATGGGGGAGCCCAGAGCTCTGTGCTGGGCTGTTGTTCCTCTCAACACGCCCTCCCCGGTGTCTTCACCTCCTCTTGGCTCCAAGTCCCATCCAAGAGTCTGTCTCCAGCTGGGCTTCTCTCCTCCAAAGTGCAGATGTCCAGAGTCATCCATTGGCTTGATATCTGCCCAGAGGCCTCACCCATTGCTATAGCCACATGTCCAGGACTGAGCTGTGCACCACTCTGGGCATGGTGGAGGCCACCGTAAGGAGACGGCCCTTGTCTCGCAGGAAGGGGAGCCTGAAATTGCCAGGGGCCGGAGGAGGCTGCACTGGAACTGCACCCCACCCAGGACTGCTGAGCTGAGAGGGTGCTGCCTCAGTGAAAGCTCTGCCACCTCACATTGCCAGGTCCCAAGCCTCTGACCACACCGAGAGTGGGTCAGAGTGTGCCTGGCATGGGGGGCCCTGGCTCTGTACCTTCTGCCCTGCCCAAGAGACTTTGGGTTGCGTCTCTCTACATAGCAGAAGAGTGGAGACACAGGAGCCTGCCTCACGGAGTTGTGGGGTGGCCTGGGAGCGGGCTGGCCCCCGTGGGGATTCTGTGGCCCGGCTCCCACCCACCATGCCGCTGCCCAGCAGCCTGCCTGCAGGCCCCTGAGGGTTCAACCTGGTGCACAATCTTCAGGCCTCTCCTGCCTTGACCTGACAGCCCTCCACACCCCAGCCACACCCTTCTTTAGTGCTGTTATTTTTTCATTATTAAAAAGTTATAATAGTAATATATTTTAGTTTCTTAAATTCTGCAATAGTGAAAAAATAAAGATGGAAATCACTCCTCCAGTTCCATTCCACTCCTCAGAGCTACCTACCATTGACAGTTGTACATTTCACTCCAGAAATATCTATGACTGCACGCAGTTACATATGCAGGTGCGTGTATATGTCCGTGTGACTGCACACGCAGGATTACAAAAATCACAAACCAGCCCGTGCTGCCTATGCTGTCATGCATCTTGCTGTTATTTTCACTGGCTGAGTTGGAAGCATTTCTCAATGCCAGCGGGGCAGCCTTTGTGTTAGCTGCATAGTTTTCTGTTGTGCAACCTCCTCTCTGCTGACGAGCAATTAGGTGGCTCCACTTTCTTCCTTCACTCGTGCAAACCCTGAGGCACTGAACATCCTAAAAGTGAAATTTCTGGGTCCCAAGGAGTGTGCATTTTTAAATATCAGTAAGCTGGCCCAGCTGTGTCGCACCCTCCACAGGGACAACAGTCTGTCTCAATATTGGAGATCCCGGGAGCCCCACATCCTTGCCAGTGCAGCACTACTATTCCTTTAAATTTTGCCCCCAGTGTATTCTTGCTGTTTTATTTTGATTTCCCAGGTGACTGGGGAGGTTAAGCGTCTATTCAGCCATTCGCTGGCTGTGAGAATTTCTTACCCTACAAGCTGCCTGTTTCTTTCCTTTACCTGTTTTTTTTCTACCGGGTTATGTGAGTTTCTACTTACTGGCTTATAGAACCCCATTATATGCTATGATATTAATCTGTTGTCTGTGGTACATGGTTTCAGTCTTTTCTCCCAGTCCATCAGATATCTTTTAACTTTGTTTATCATGTATTTGGCTATGCAGAAGCTTTTTATTTATTTTATTTTATTTACTTATTTTTTTGAAACCGAGTTTCATTCTTGTTGCCCAGGCTGGAGTGCAATGGCACGATCACGGTTCACCACAACCTCCACCTCCCGGGTTCAAGCGATTCTCCTGCTTCAGCCTCCTGAGTAGCTGGGATTACAGGCATCCGCCACCACGCACGACTAATTTTGTATTTTTAGTAGAGACGGGGTTTCTCCATGTTGGTCAAGCTGGTTTTGAACTCCCGATCTCAGGCGATCCACCCGCCTCAGCCCTCCCAAAGTGCTGGATTACAAGTTTTTTTTTTTTTTTTGAGATGGGGTCTTACTCTGTCACCTAGGCTGGAGTGCAGTGGCACGATCTTGGCTCACTGCAACTTCTGCCTCCTGGGCTCAAGCGATCTTCCCATCTCAGCCTCCCAAGTAGCTGAGATCACAGGCACACACCACCCCACCCGGCTGATTTTTTTTTGTATTTTTGGTAGAGACAGTTTCGCCATATTGCCCAGGCTGGTCTCAAACTCCTGAGCTCAAGTGATCCGCCTGCCTTGGCCTCCCAAAGTGCTGGGATTATGGGCATGAGCCACTACGCCCTGCCAGAAGCTTTTTATTTTTATGTAGTCAAATCTGTCAGGCTTTTGTTTTATAGCTTCTGGATTTCGTGTCTTGCTTAGGAAGGTCTTCCCTCTCCAAGATCGTGAAAATATGCTCCTCTCGTTTGCTATTGTGGTGTTAATAGTTTTGTTTTTTCCTTTTACAGCCTTCATCCATCTGAAATGAATTTGGCAGAATGACACTCTCTTTCTTGTGAAACCCAGTCCTGCCTTGGGACCCACAGATGCCCCGACATGTCCTACGTTCCCCATCCCTTGGTCCCTCATTCAATCACTCTACAAGTACGTTTTGAGCCTTTGTTAGGCACCAAACACTGGTGATCCTGCTTTGAATAGATCATGCCCCTGTGCTGGGAAAGATGTGCTCAATGGAGGAGACAGAGGGCAAACAAACAAACAAACACACGGTGCTGTGGCTTGGATGTGTGTCCCCTCCTAATCTCATGTTGAAATGTGACCCCCAGTGTTGGAAGTGGGCTTAGCTGGAGGTGTTGAGTCATGGGGGTGGGTCCCTCCTGAATGGGTCAGCCCTGTCCCTTGGCCATGAGTGGTAGTGAGATGCCAGAGCTGATTGTTTAAAAGAGCCTGAGGCCGGGTACTGTGGCTCATGCCTGTAATCCCAGCACTTTGGGGGGCCGAGGCGGGCAAATCACGAGGTCAGGAGATCGAGACCATCCTGGCTATGGTGAAACCCCGTCTCTACTAAAAATACAAAAAATTAGGCAGGCGTGGTGGTGGGCACCTGTAGACCCAGCTACTCGGGAGGCTGAAGCAGGAGAATGGCGTGAACCTGGGAGGTGGAGCTTGCAGTGAGCTGAGATCACGCCACTGCACTCTAGCCTGGGCGATGGAACAAGACTCTGTCTCAATTAAAAAAAAAAAAAAAAAAGAGCCTGGCACTTCCCCCTCTTTTTCTTGCTCCCTCCCGCCGTGTAACACATCTGTTCCCCCTTTGCCTTCTACCATGAGTAAAAGCTTCCTGAGGCCTCACCAAAAGCTTAGTAGATGCTGGTGTCATGCTGGTACAGCCTGCAGAACTGTGAACCAAATAAGCCTCTTTTCTTTATAAATTACTCAGTCTCAGATATTCCTTTACAGCAGTGCACAATGGACTAACATCTGCAGTTAGCGCAATTTCAGGTAGTGTGGGGAAAACGCAAGAGTCCGGGGATGGAGGGCATCACATAGGGCCATATTCACAATGACAAGGTCAGGAAAGGCCCCTTGGAGAAGACAGTCTAAGTCAGAGACGCTAATAGTGCGGGGGAGTGAGCCCCACTGCTGCCAGGGTGGCAGTGCTGCGGACAGAGGGACAGCAGGGCCAGGGTCTGGGAGGGGACTGAAACAGCAAGGCAGCCCACGGCTCAAGGTGAACAGGAGTGTGGGCCAGATCACAGGCCTTGGAGGCCACAGGGGAGAGTGCCGCTTTATTCTGAATCTGACTGGAAGCTTTAGATGAAGGACTTTGGTGCAGTGTGTGTGTGTGTGTGTGTGTGTATGTGCGTGTGTGCACACACACACACATAGCTACATCTTCCTTATCAGCCTTTTGATGTGGGTGCCTAGGAGCCACCCCTCACTCTCATTCCTATGGTCTTAACTGCCCCCATGTTCAGTGGTGTAGCTGGTATAGCCAGCACAGTGCGTGGCAAGGCAGTAGGCCTTCTGTGTACATTTGAGAATGACTCAGGTTAACTCTAGTTCAAGCCCTGTCCTGGCCTCCAGTGACCCCCAACTCCTGCACCTCCGGGCACCCGATCGGAGCCTCACTCCAACGTGTCCCGAAATGAGCTCTTTCCCTCTCCCCAGTCTTCTGCTCCTCCTCTGCAGACCCCAGGGGACATGCTTGACTGTTGCCTGCCCCTCTCCCCATCACCTGCCTGTGGGTCATTGAGGGCGTGGGTTCTACCCCTGCACAGTTGCAGAAGACACCTTCTCACATCCATCCCCTGACTGCGCGCTTTCTCTCCTGGATGCTGAAATCAGCTGCAACCTGGGCCACTCCCCTCAGCCTGGCCCCTCCAATCCATCTCCAAATGGCAGCAAGGTCAATTGCTCTGAAGAGCACCCCTGCCCGCCACCCCACCTCCTCCTCAGGTCAATTCATCCAGCTGTACCTGCACACACACACACACACACACCCCCCCCCCACACACACACACACACTCATCCAGCAGCTATGAGCTTAGCAGGGAGAGTGCAGAGAGTGAGGTGGAAGGGAGTGGGGAGAGAGGAGGTGAGAAAAGGAGAAGGAAGGGAAGGAGACAGGAGGACAGGAAATGGAAGGGAGGGGAGAGGAAGCCAGGACAGATGGGGCCAGTGACAGGACCAGGGAACAATAAATAGCATCAAACAACAGTCAGGGTATGAGTCCCCCAGGAAAGAGGCTGAGGGATGGGGAAAGAGAAGCTGGAGAGATGAGACCTCTGAATTCTAGGGACAAGAAGATCTTTAATAAGCAAGAAGGAACAGATAAAAGAGGAACAACAGCATCAAGGGCAGCTGGGGTGAATGAAACAGGGCAGGGCTGAAAATGCCGTTGGGTCTGTCCCTCTGAGCTCAGCGACCTCCACCCCACTGTTTACTAAACACACAGCATCTTCTGGATTCTCCCTGCTGCACTTCCTGTGCCCGGCGATGAACCTGTCTGTGAATGGGGGACTCTCGCTGACCTATGGCAGCTGTTGATCACCACCATTTCTGTTCCTAAGACCCTTGGCGCTGCCTGATCCTGTCAGCTCTCCAGGTGGGCAGAGGCTGCTTGTAGAGCCCGAAAGGGATGCAGACACCGAGCCAGGGCGGGATGCGGGCCTGTCACTTGCTTCTGGCACACCTGATGATCTGCCACACTCACACATCTGTGCCACAGACCACGCTCTCCTGATTCCGGGATGATGGCGTGAGGTTCAGTGACCTGCCCATGGCCACATGGCCAGGAGAGGTGGAGCCTGGACAGACACCCAGGTCTGCTGCCTGGGTCTGGTGCCACCAAAACGGGATACACAGAATCTGCCCCCTCACCCAACTCAACACTACAAGGGGCATCAGGTGCCACCAGGGCAGTGAGGATACAGCTGCCACTCCAGGGCGTGGGGGAGGGGATGAGGTCAGGCTGTCCCTTGTGAAGCCTGCCAGGAGAGTTTTCAGCTATGAGTAGCAGACGACCCTACCCATAGCGACCCTAGCAAGCAGGGCCTGTGGACAGAGGCGCCCACATGTTCCAAAGGCCATCTGTACCCTCATCCTCTAGCACCAGGTCAAACCTTCCCCAGGACCCACCCACTGCAGACATCTCTTTCCTCCCTACCACCCACCAGGACTGAGGCTGTGAGCCCTGTGTTAGAAGGAGGCCAGGAGTGCATGTTTCCCTCCCAGTCTCTGGAGAAGGTCGGTCCCCCGCCACCACATGAGCTGTGCAGAGGGGCAGCAATTGCGTCCCACCCAGAGAAGAGCAGGCTGAGCCAGAGGAGGCTGAGCACCAGCCTGCATGGTTCCCCTTATGTGGGAGACTGTGACAGCGTGTCAGCCAAAAACAGTTGTCACCAACGCCTTGAGGCAGTCCGGGAGGTGTGCAGAGCTGGCCCAGGGTGAAGAGCCCAGAGCCAAACCAAGAGATGGAGGGCGTGGCAGGGCTAGCCCCAGGACAGATGCCTGAGCTGATCCCCGAGGGGCAGCCAGGGCACAGAGCAGGAGGATGGAGAAAAGTGCTATGGTTCTCTTTTGGAACTTCAGTGGGGATGGGTAATGCATTGAATTCAAGCTCAGGAAAGAGGAGAAGATGGAACCGGGGAGATGCGCAGCTGAGTGTCAGACCCAGCACAGGCAGGTTACCCAGGGCTTAGCTTACTTTTGTCCACTATCCCATCAGAGAGTTGCTGTTATTCAGATTTTACAGGTGACAAAACTGAGGCTCAGAGTGGCTCCCTGGCTTGCCTGCAATCACGGGGCTAAATGCCCAAACTGGCTTCTATCCACAGCCCTCTCTTCCGACCGTGTGGTCCACCTCATAGCGACAGCCCTGCAGACAGACAGGCAGCTGCACCAAGCCCTTCACTTTGCCTCCAGCACAGCTCAGCTAGTCCTCCCAGCCACTCTGCCTTGAGGCATCACGGCCCCACCCCGTGGGCAGAACTCAGAGGGTCGGGGAAGGTGTCCAAGTTTGCCCCGGCCTAAGGACGAGGTCCCAGCCAGGGTCCCTGCCCTCTGCCCTGTGTCCCTTTCATTTCTTTATTGATTGTTTTCTTAAGAAGTGTCAAGTGAAGCCTCCCAGACTCATCTTTATCAGTCCTCGTGGAGCCGGCAGCAAAGACAAACAGGTCAGCCCATTCTTGGGGAACCTGGGCCAGGGAACCTTGTGAGTAAAGGGAGCCAGGCCGGGTGCCCAAGGTCAGGGAACCCAGGGGGGCTCAGGATGTCAGGGGCACTGGCAAGCAAAGATAGGCTGGCAGGAGCTGAGGCATAGAGGGGGAGCAGGGGAGGTCCCAGGCCAAGTCCCCTCAGTCATGCCTCCCCTGGAGGGAACAGGTGCTGTCCCAGGCCTGGGGTCTGCCATCTTTCCCCCATCAGGAGGGGCCACGTGGAGGGGCACGCTCAGGAGTGAGGTGGGAGACAGGTCCTCCGAGGGCAGAGGCAGGTGGGAGAGGGAAGCAGGGTGGGTGTGGGAAGGGGCCCCAGCTCTGGATGCGAGAGATCACAACTGCAGTCCTATGTCTGGCATGTTGAATGAATGAATGATTGTACCCATGGGACACCCATCCTAAGCCTTGTCAGACATGGGACAACTTGGAGAGAAGGATGGGATTCTCAACCCCAAGGAGCTCCCAGTGCAGGGGTCACCCCTGTTGCTGGCTTGTCCCCCACCAGAACCTCAGCCCTGACCACAGCTTTCTTCCTTGCTTCTAAGCTGCCCCCTAGCACTCCCACCCCTGAGGGAGCTCCTGGGAGCTAGAGCCACAGAAGGCTGCCTCTGCACTCTGCCATCCCTGAGGCTTTCCTGAGACCATGACCCCTGGTTCTCCCAGAAACCTTGCTTGTTCCCTGGTTGGAGGGGATCCTGGGTGAATCCAACCTCTGGCTGAATGGTGGGGAGACAGGCCCACTTGCTTGCTGTGGCAGAGATAGAAAAGCCCTGGTCCCTGGGGGTGAGGGGTGTGAGCAACACCTGCAATGCCCCTTGGAAGACGGAAGCCCTTGGAGCAGGGAGGCTCACAGTGGGGCCAACTACAGAGGGATGATTCCAACACCCAGGTGGGGATGAGCCTGAGGATCCCCCAGCTCTCACCCCTGGCTGGGGATGGACAACAGTGGGGTGACCAGGGAGTGGGAGGGTCCTGAGGCCCTCTTTCCCTCTGGAGAAGGCCTTTGGGGGTGCAGGGGCTTCAGGCTACCAGCATCCAAATCACCAAACCACACATCTTTGGGGCAATTCCACGCAATATAACCACAGCACTGAGATTGTCGTTGTTTTTAATGGAGTATGAGACTACCTGACAGATCTCTGTGGCTCCTAAAGAGGAGGAAAGGGGCTGCGAGCAGGTGGAGACAGGGATTGAGGCAGTGTGGAGGCTTCCACTGCAGGGAGCAGAAAACTCAACCCCAATGTCACCAAGGAAAATGTCACATGACAAGAACTCTTGAGGAAGCGCAGCACCAGGGTTGATTAATTTAGCAATTCAGTGACATCATGGTGGGCCCAGGCTCCTTCCATGTTTCAAGTCTGTCCCCCACTCAGTGTGTTAGCTTTGTCCTCGGACTCACACCCCTCATGGTGTGGGTATGGCTGCCAGTGTTCCAAGCATCACATACAGATGACACTATTGAGGGAGAGAGAGAGCACCTCTCCCTATGTGTCTTTTTTATCAGTGAGAAACCTTTCCCAAAGCATGCTTCCCCTTGCATCTTATTGGCCAGAATTGTGTCACAGGCCTACCTCTAGACCAATCACTGATGAAGAGCCATGTTTGGCTTAGAATAATTAGGATTTACCCTTGAGTCATGGAGTGAGTGTGGACAACAGCAAAACCAAGTCTCACCAGGGAGGAAGACTGACTTGGGGCTGTTGAAGAAGTGGCCAGCCTCCAGGGCAACATAGGTTGGGGCCTTCAGAACCACAGTGTCCCAGGGCCTATGGGACCCAAGCACACTGGATGCAAACAAGGCTGGAAGGCCAGCCCTTGTCTGGGTCCTCAGGGTTACATAGCAACACACACCTGAGAACGACTGTTGCTGGGGGAGGGTACCCTGACTGGGGCCAGGGCTGCAAAGATGAGGGCCAAGGAAGCTATGCGAATCTGGAGTCAGACAGGCTGGGCCCCTGGGGCCCTTCTGGGCTAATGCCATCCAGCACAGAGTGACGCCTGCTCCTCAGTGTGAGCTCAGCAGACATCTGTCAGATGAGGCCCTGCAGGAAAGAATAAATACAGCCCAGCGGGGTTGGCCTCAGCTGAGATGCCTCTCTAGAAAAGCCCAGCTCCACAGGTGTCGGCCTCCTCCCATGCTCCCAGTAAAGACAGGATCTTCATGGGATGGTCAATGAGGAAAAAGTCTGCACCCTCTGGGACAGCATCCACTTCCTGTCTCACTGTTTTACAGCCCAGAGGCTTCCCTGGGACTCATGAGGCCCTTCCCCCAACTATGAGCAAGGCCACATGGGAAGGGGCAGGAATGGGCCCCGCCAGGGTTATGTCTCCTCATGTCATTAGCAGCTGCTGATAGAAAGTCAAATGACCCTCGGTAGGAGGTGGCGTGCGGAGGAATATATCCGCTGCTTACCTGGGCGGAAATGGGGCTGTTCCTTCCAACCCCTGGCTGTAGTGTCATTTGCTTTTTAAGAGGAGCCCAGGAGGGCCACAGAACCGGCCCCAGACAGGAAATGAACACTGTGGCTTTCAGAGATTTCAGGGTCAGCTCAGGCGGAGGACTTGTGGAAAGATCTTTCTAACTTTCAAATTGGTTTTCTCATCCATGAGCTCATTTGATTCTCTTCACAGCCCTGGAAGACAGTGGACCCAGAGATATTTACTCATTTGACAGATGAGAGAGCTGAGTGACTTGCTCAAGGTCCTACTTTGGAAGAGTCATAGCTCTGAGATTAGAATCCTCTGAGATCCCTACGCTATCCCACTGGACCATTCGTGATGCTCCTTGAGGGGTGAGCAGGCCTCGAAATGGGAGGGGGCTTTCGGAGACCCAGCCCTCCCAAAGGAATGCGCAGATGTCATGAGACCCTTTCTGGAGGCATCCAGCTGTCCTGTAATTGGTTGAAGCTTCATCCGAAAAGCTGGCGGACACGTGTCAGTTGTGACGTGGTGCTTTGAACTTAGTTCCCAATGCCGTGTTTGGTATGGTGCAATATTGTGACTGGTCTTTAGCAATATAATTGTAGAGGATTGGTGGGGACATGGAGTCACTTGTGCCTGGCAGAGCTGCCCAAACCTTTTCATCAAAAGTGAGGCAGGACTCCACCCAGCTGGCCCCATGAATAGAAAGGGCACATTGCCTAACTCTCTGAAACACCCAGAGCCACGAGCCACCCCGCCTGGCCCAGTGGCAGCTGTGTGTCTGCTGAGCCCTCCTGAAGGACGTGTGTTTCCCTTGACTACAGAAGGCAAGCCTGTTTCCAGGCATCCTTGGTGCCTAGTTGCTTGAGGCTGCCTCAGTTCCTGACGGGGCTGAGCCAGCCTTGGTTCTGCCATAGGCATGTGCTGGCCACGTCTGGGTGGGTGAGGAAGGCAGCCCTTGGCTTCCTTACTCAGAAACCACTTGCTTCCCCTCCCGACCCCCAGGTCCCCGTGCGGGGTTCACTGTCTGTCCTGGCTTCACTCCCCTCTAAGCCTTTGACTCTGGGAAAGGCTCATCATTCCAAATGGACAGAACCTGCTTCTGGTTCCACCTTGAAGCTAGAAATCGAGGCTTCAATTGGCTGTTGTAGCACCTGCAACCAGGAGTCTCCCTGTCCTAGATCCCTCCCTCCAAGGGGCAGGAGGTAGCCCCCAAGGTGCTCAGCAAGTAGAGGGTGTGGCTCTCAGACACGGAGGCCCTCCCATGGGCCTGCCGAGAGGAGTTGTATGTACTAGGACACCTTCTAGCTCTTGCCTTCATGGGAGGAGCAGAAATGACTGCTGAAGCCTCCCTTCTCTCCTCCCCTTCCTTTCCCTTTCTTTCTGCAAATGTTCACTCGGCTGTGCCATGCTCACAGCTAGGTTGGGAGGGGAGCAGGGGAGATAGGGGGTGTCTCTCAAGGGCTTTGGTCTTCCCTCAATTTCAAACCCCCTTTTTAAGGCTTGAAAGCTCATCCAAAGCTCACCCCAATCCCATCCTGAGCCTCCTCTGAGGACATGGCCCTCTCTGAGCTCTTCAGCTGTTCTGGACCACACTAGAAAAGTGGCTCCCCTGTATCCCCAGAGAACCCCTACATCTCCAAACTTCAGACCAAAACTCTCTCTTCTCTGAGAGCCTTCCCTGCTCCCTCTTCAAAGTAGATTCTTGGTGCCACTCTGGGCCCCAGCATTTAACAGCTGCCATCCTCCCCAGGGTCAAAGTGCTAATCGGCTACTAAAAGTGACTTCAGTCCATACTCAAAGCTCAGGAAAACGCCCTCTGCCCCAGCACACACACGCATGCGTGCACACACACACGCACCCCAGACTTGTCTTCACTTCTGAGCATGGCCACTCTAGTTTAGAGGCTCTATCTTCTGCAATCTGAGTTGGTCCTACCCTCACCCCCACCCCCACACCGATTCCCAGGCCCAGTCCAGACCCCCAAAATCCCAGGGCCAGCTAGGGGTCCTAGAACTGGCTTTCAGCCTCCAATATTCTCTTTCTCCTCTCCAATGCCCTTCTTCTCAGCAGGGACTCCTGTCCTCTCATGGAAACTTGCCGTCCTGTGTCCCATTGCCCAAAAACTTCTCCCAGCTGAAAAAGGAGCCCGTAATAAGTGTTCGGGATTGAGCAGATCATACATATTTGCAATGCTATTGGAGATGGGGGGAGAAAATGCGTTAGCCCAATGGAATGAATGGCATGGGTGATGTGGCTGATGGCAGAGAGACTGGGGCAGGGAGGGCAAGCGCCAGTTCCTTTCTTCACCGCCCTCACACCGCCTGTGCCCAGGGCTGGCAGCCTCCTGAAGGTGAGAAGAAAGGCCCAGAGCTTTGCCCCTGATTCCCCCAGCTCTGCCCCACCCCGCCTGCCATCCGTGCATGCAAAGCCAGGCCTCTGGAATTGCGCCGCCAGGCCCCGGGCTGGAAGGGAAAGGGCTGCCAGGGCTTGAGTCCAAGGGAAGCCCACGAGCTTCAAATTTAGAACTTGAGTCTCTCAAGGTCTGAGTCTATTTAGACTCTTAGAAACACAACCACCGTTCCTCAAACATAACCGGCGAGTGGTGGGTGGGGAGTACAGGGAGAGAGCGTAAAACATCTCATAAAAAGGCTGTGCGACCTGCTGGACATCAAAGGGCTCTTAAGGAGCGCATGCGGATGAGTTCAGGGTAGAGGAGTCATCAGCATATGGATTAAATTCCCTATTCATTATGCATCCGTCAGAGCGTCAGGAGAAAACTTCACACAGCATGGCCCCAGTTCAACGAGATGGAAAACGCTCTGAGTCACGGAGGGACCCCAAAGGCAATCAGCCGCTCTCCGCCATCCTGAATCTTCTTCCGCTGTGGAAAAACCTGCGCTAGAGGAAACTGGCTGTGCTAATTCAGACAGGCTGGCCCCACTCACCACAGTCAGCCCCTCCACGCCTCTCCAAGGTCTGCTGCAGCAGGGCCAGCTCACCCAGATATAGCTGGGCCCCTCCCCTGCATCTGGCCCCTCCTGGCTCTCCCCACTGCCACCCCAGGGCTGTGACCTATTGCCCGTCCCCATCCCTACAACGGCAACCTGTGTCTCCCTGAGAGGAGAGGGAGGGCAGAAAGGTGCGCCGGCGCCCATCCAGCAGGCCTGTCCTGCTCAGCAGGGCTTTCTGACTGATGGAGGACCCTGTACATCCCCTCCCTACGCTCATCCCAGCCCCTCTCACAGGTCAATCGCCTCTCCAAAATTCATCCCAGCACCCAGGCCTTCCTGAAATCCCCATGCCCCACGAAGCCCAAGGCCTAAAGTGCTCACTCACCCGCCGTCCAGTTAGCAGGAGGTTCTGATAACATGTGCTGCATTTAGCCAGAGGACCCAGCAACGCAAGATTCCTGCTCTGCGAATTGCCGCCGCTCCTTGGGGCTCCTGAGGAGATGTGTACGAAGAAGACCAATAGCAAGGTGGCCACAGGACCCCACTTCAGGAATGGAGGACTTATTTCCCCAGCTGCTAAGATGTCTCCAGCGCCCCCACCCTCCTCTTCCTGCAGGCAGAAAAGAGCCCCCTTGCCCAAGAGCACGCCCCTTCCTCAGTGGGACCCATCAATGGCTGATTGATGGCACTGAGGTACAGAGGCTGGGGACACACCTCCAGTGCAAATCTCTATCTCAGCTGCTTTCCAGGGAACCCCACCTGTGACATACCAAGCGGGAAACTAGTAACCACTTCACTAAAAACTGGCCTCTCGTCCAGTATTGCCTGGTGCAGAGTTCCAGGAAAGCTGAGACAGAGAAAGCACTTTGGTCCTGCGGAGTGGGGAGGCATCCTATCTCCCCACAAACATGAATCCAAATCTCTTTGGCCAGCCATGCCCAAACCCACACACTTTGCATGCAGAGGAACAAAATAAAGTCTGAGAATAAACCCGGACCCTCTTCCCGTGCCAAGAGAGACAGACGACAGCAAAGGAGGCGGCCTATTCACAGAGGATGGTTTGCATGCGCAGGGCCCTGCCTACCAGCAAAGGTGGCCCACTGGCGGGCTTTGCCATCTGACTAGAGCAGGAGCTTCTCCTCTCTTGGAGATGATTGGTGCACGGAGGGAGCCCAATCCACCAAAACCAAGTTCCAGGCCCCGCTTCAGAGAGTATTGTTATGAAGCAGGCATTCGCCGCAGTCCTAGGAGCCTTCGTTTTCTCAGCTATAAAATGGCAGCATCAATGGCCCCATCCCACTGGTCTCACGAGTTGGGGTGAGGATGTGCTGGGAGAGAGTAGTGGAAAGGCTCCCTGCCCTCAAGGGAGGCACACACGCAGAAACCGACCGTTATGAAGATGATGAATGGTCTTGCCTTCCCCTCCAGCGTCCCCTTCTCAGGAGGGCTGGGATCAGGCTTCACATCTGGGTTTCCTTCAGCCAGTACAACCAGCCTGGACACAGGTGTTCCCTGAAGCTGGCCAGATGATGAACTAAGTACTGAAGGAATCAAGAAGACAGATGATGACTCGGCGTGGTGTGGAGCCCAGACCAGCTGTTAGGGAGCTTCATACAGCACTCCTCTCCATAATCGTTTCACTACTTTTGTCCCAAAATCCACAGCTTGTGAGCTGGTTTTCTGTGTCGTTTGTGGTTAGCCTGAGACTCTGGAAAGGAAAGGAAGAGGGAAGCACAGTGATTGCTCACAGAGGCTCTGTGTACTTTACCTCCCAGATGGCCTGCAAAACAGGTGTCACCACTGCAGGGCGGGCACTGCACCCCAGCACATAGCTGAGCTGGGGGTGGGGGCCAGGGCTTGCGCCCAGCCTGCAGTCCACTCCCCACGCCCTGTGCCCAGAGGAGCAATTTTTTCTAATTCATGCAAAGATGCTCTATAGGTTGGCAGTTCCCAGATACCTAACCCCTGTGAGGCATGGTGCCATTTTTCAGAGGGAGAAACCGAGGCTCCGAAAAGTTCACTTGCCCAAGGTCACACCACAGGTGAGTAGTGGAGCCAGGACCTTGGGCAAGTGAATTTCAGGCTGGGCTTGAGCCCTGGTCTCCTGGAGTCAGATAGACTCTACTCCTTGTAGAACGTGGGTGTGGACTCCACTTCTTACAGAGTGTGGACGCTGTGACCACAGAGTGGCCCCATAAAGTGGCCACCTCTACAGATGTCGGAGAGAGGCTTTCTTCACAGGCTGGCTTATGCACAACCCCACCTTACAATTTGGGCATGCAGATAATTCCTTCCATGATGTGTTAGTTACAGTTCTTCTGATTTCAAGTAATAGAGGCCAAACCAGCAAAAGAAAAAAACTTTATTAGAAAGATACTGAGAGGCCTGAAGGAACTCAAAATCCCAGAAGAACAGAATCCAAGATTGTCCAGGACAGCTCGGAGGATCTCAGAGGTGGAAATGGATTGCCTTTCATCCAGAACCCTGGCATGAGCTCCATTTGGCTTTTAGTCCCTCTGTTACAGTTCCAAATTCCTGAGAGAGAGAGAGCATGTTGGGCAACTTGGGTCAAGTGTCTCCTTCAATGAATCGTTTCCTGGGGCCAGGTTCCCTGTGGCAGCATGATTGCTCACAGCCCAACACTGTGATCATGGGCAGTTACCATGTGGGGGATGTACATACCACCCTTAGACCCAGCAAGAAGGGCTGCTGCCCCGGCTCCAGGCTTCAGAGGGCCCTGCATATTATGAACACACACACACACACACACACACACACACACATCTTTTTTAATTTTTCTTCTTTTTTGAGACAGAGTTTCGCTCTTGTTGCCCAGGCTGGAGTGCAATGGCACGATCTCGGCTCACTACAACCTCCGCCTCCTGGGTTCAAGCGATTCTCCTGCCTCAGCCTCCCGAGTAGCTGGGATTACAGGCAGGTGCCACCATGTTTGGCTAATTTTGTATTTTTAGTAGAGATGGGGGTTTCTTCTTGTTGGTCAGGCTGGTCTCGAACTCTCAACCTCAGGTGATCTGCCCTCCTCAGCCCCCCAAAGTGCTGGGATTACAGGCGTGAGCCAACATGTCCGTCCCCACACACTTCTTAAAAACACACAGGATCCAGGCCTTGGTGCTGGTAGATAACAAGGGTAAATATCCATTCTCATGACTGGCACTGCTTAGGCCCCAGGGAAATCCATTTCTATATCTCTTGTTTAATGTCCTCAACACAAAAGGCATCTGAATGCCAGAAAATTTGTGAGTTATACCTCTGCAGATGTCAGGCAGACACTGCTTCCAGAGGGAAGGAGAATTTGCATGGTGGAAGCTCTTCCCTAAGAGAAAATACAAACTGTTTCACTTGTTAAATCCTCTCAGCATAAATGCAATAGATTTTTAATGACTTATGTTTAGTAACAAAATACTGTTTCCTAGTAACGCTGAGCATCTATTTCCTTCTCTTCCTGTTCCAATTCATGATTCTGAAGGCACCTGACAATTAGCATATCTTTCACAATGGTGGAGTAGATATTTTGCATGAGCAGTTGAGAAATATATTGCAATATTAAACAATTCGTTTTACTCTTCAATTAGTATATATGTAGGTCTACATTAGAAGTAATATGATGAGGCTGGGTGCAGTGGCTCACACCTGTAATCCTAGCACTTTGGGAGGCTGAGGCAGGCAGAGCACGAGGTCAAGAGATGGAGACCATCCTGGCCAACATGGTAAAACCCCATCTCTACTAAAAATACAAAAATTAGCTGGGCGTGGCGGCAGGTGCCTGTAGTCCCAGCTACTCAGGAGACTGAGGCAGGAGAATCGCTTGAACCCGGGAGGCGGAGGTTACAGTGAGCCGAGATCATGCCACTGTACTCTAGCCAAGCGACAGAGCGAGACTTCGTCTCAAAAAAAAAAGAAGAAGAAGAAGAAGAATATGATGAAGTGTAATACCAGTGCTTTCTGTTAGTGACTAGATGCATGCAGAATGCCAGAATTGTGGATAATCTTTGTTTTGTAAAATCATTTAATGTGATTTTCCTAAATTTTCAAAAAATTAAATTAAAAACTTCAGCTTTTATTTAAACAATTTTAAGATTTTGCTATCCATTAATTATGATTATATTTTCTCTTTCAATTGTCACAGAGAATTGTAAATATTTTAAAGAAGATTTTTATTGAAAACATAAATTTTTAAATGTTTTGATTCTATTTACCATAATTTAGGGGTTTTGATGAAAATAAATTCAAATTTTGTACATATTAAATGCAAATCACCTTTTATTTTTCATCATATAAGCTGGCATTAGCAAACTTTTTCTTAATGGGCTAGATAATAAATACGGCAGGCAGGAAATATGGCCTCTATTACAAACACTCAACTCTGCCATTGCAGCATAAAAGCAGCCGCATTAAAACATAAGTGATTGCATGCGTCTATGGTCCAATAAGACTTTATTTACAAAACTATTTGTTTGTATCTTGCTTCATGTGTACAAATTTTTTTGATATTGAGATTAATAAAAATGTTTGTTAATCAACTATGAACAAAGATAGAATGCCAAATCTGGCTATAGTGTTCACTGAATATTAATATTCAAAGAAGATCAATTTTGATGAAGTCTTTCACAAACTTGCAGAAGTTAAAGCTCAAAATAAAAATCTGTGATGTTCTTGATTACTGTCACAGACCAGTGTTTTTTTAAAAAGATTCTTCCCTTTTTCAAAAAAAATTTTTATTTAAAAGTATTAATTCATGATCTTTCATACTGCATATTAATTTTACTTTTTATTTAAGAAAATGTTTAACCGGCATAACATATATATTACATATAGAAAGTTCAATGAAAGAAAACTTCCACCATCTATACCTCTTTGCTAGCCATTATTATTATCAACTTCATTTCATGATGACTTTCTGAGACTCCTGTATATAATGGAAGGGATGTGAAAACATGAGCCACTCTGGGCAGTGGTGTGCTGGAGCCAGCTTGCTGTGGCTCATGACAACTGATGGTGAGGTCTCTTCCCAGTTCTGTGTCCGTAGCTTGAAATCAGCCACAATGGGAGTATTTACACCATGGAAATCTGCAAACACCACAGATGAGTGCTGGAACCCCCAGAGAGCTGGTTGTTAAATATTTACCAGTCCACCTCTGACTCTGGTTCTCGATATGCCAGGTACAGGGTCCAGTCCTGTTTAGATCCCTCTTAGGTAGTGATGGAATGCTGCAGGCATGCTCAGTCTTACTGTTTGGCAGAGCTGATAACACCCAGCAAATAAGGGGAGGCACAAGGCCTCTCTGTCATCTGTCATCTTTTGGTCAGGTATTCAGTTTCTCTCTTTGGGCCCAGTATTCTCCCAGGAGCTAATTGACAAAAGAATAAGTGCTTACTGAACAGATCAGAGCTTTGCTCCGAAATCTTAGGGTTTAAGTTACGATTTTCTGTCAGTGCTTTCAACACCCAGACCTACTAAAGAAACTTAGCACCACTGGATCTATTGGGTTATAAGGCCCAAGGGGCAGAGCTGCTTATAGCCTTGGCCAGCTTAAGAGCTTTCTCTTGCTGAGAGCCCCACCCAGACCGGGGAGTCTCATGGCTTACTCATAAACGAGTCGGAAGAACACAACACAACCAAACAGGGTGTGCTCCTTACAAAGTGTAAAGGGGTTCACAAAGCCTCATGCCTCCTTTTTGTACAAGGGGATAAAGTGAAACAACTTCTTCACTTTGGAGCAAATATCCCAATATGTCCCAGACCACCAGAATCCCAGAAACTTCGGTGAGGTGGCCCTGTATTTGTATGGAGTTTATCACCTATCTTACATCACACATATGCCTTACAAAGGCTTGTAAGTACATGTACTTTCTACTTTCCCTGGTTTCCTAGCTTGATGTGTGCAATGTAGGAGATGAACATTGCATCATGGGAGATGGTGAGACAATTACAGTGAACTGTTCCACAAAGCCAGAAGCCTGATGTAATTGGAGGGCAGATCATGAAGATGTACTGCTATCCTTTCCAGGTGAAATCAAACTACTGAATGCCTGAAGCTTTTTATGTTCATAGGAATTTTCTTTAAATGACCAACTATGATGCCATGAGCTGCGTAAATCAAACTACTGAATTCCTGATGCTTTTATGTTCATATGAATTTTCTTTAAATGATCAACTGTGATGCCATAGGCTGTGTAAATGTGTAAAGATTCCTCATCTTAAAATAACAGCTGCAATTGAGGTCACCACTTGAATACATTTACAATAATCTGTGGTTACTCTCCAAGATCCACCTGTCTTCTATATCAAGTAAACAGGCGAGTTATATGAGAATAAAATAAGAATCACCACTCTTGCACTTTTTTCAAATATTTTATGTTGGCACTAATATCTGAAATTCCCCAAAGGATATGGAACTGTATGGACTAATAACTTGGTAGGGAGGCAGAATTCCAGAGGCTTCCATTTGGCCCATCCCAGTACTATACTAGGCCTATGATAGCCATTATTCCACAAATCACGGAGTCAGTGTAGAGATTCTGTCAATTTCTAAGCATTTCCAACCACTCATGTGAAAATGGAAAATAAACATGGGATGGGCTTGGGTTCTCATTGTCTTCAGTGAGGTGAATTGAGCCAAAACTCCAAGTATCCCCTTAGCCAAAATCCTCTGACTGATAGACCACAGTGATGTTTTAAGTTTTCAGGAATTAGTCTTAGCTCAGAACCAATGTTCAACAGTTCTTTCTCCAGTGCAGAATTATCTGACAAATGGCCCGGGTCACTCTGTGATAGACCTGGAGAAAGATTCATGGTATTACAAGGTCCTGCCTTAAGGCCAATGGATTTATTCCTGGGGGGACTGAATCTGTGAATTGAATCAAGCCTACCTAGGGATTGGTTGAAAAGCCATGATTTTCTATTGCGATGACTCCAGTCAAATCCAAAGGAACCTTAGTAGACTACCTATCTACTTCAGTCTTTAGGTTCCTAAACCCAAAGAGCCATAACCAAGATCCCCGTGGGGTGGACCATTATCACTCCAGCCCAACTCTCTGTGATGGTTCCATCTGATGTTCTCTGCTGCTGTCTCTGGCGGTCACGCACCATTGCTTGTCTCTACCCCTCTAGGATCTTCCATCTTGAAATCAGGAGCCTGTTTCCACCACACTCTCTCTGACCTGCATCTCCGGCCCTCAGAGAAAGGCCATTATCCTGCTTCCCAATGGGGCCGGCACTCTCCTCACCAATGTAGTTCTAGTGAAAGTTGTGTCCTCTTGGGGAACAAAATTAGAGAGAGGTTCACGCATAATAACTTCACTTCAGAACTATAATTTTATAAAGAATTTCTGGTGTTTCAATGTAGGCCACGCCTGTGTCCGGGTTTCCATCACCCAGCAGAGGGAAAGACAAGAAAGGCTCCCAGCTGGCCAAGGCTGCACAGTGAACCTGCATCTCTGGAAATGACCCCGATACAGTCAATTTTACTTGCTTGCAAGCCATTTGGCTTAGAAGGTGCTTAGAAATAGAATTGACAGGATTGCTGGTGGATGTGGGGTGTGAGGAGAAGAAGATTTCCAAAGTGACTCCCAGGTTTTGTCGAGTGACACTAGGTAGATGGCATGTCATCTAGTGACAAGGTAAATTTTCACACTAGGTAGATGGCATGCTGCCTAGTGACAAGCGCAAAGCTACAGGGGCAGCAGCGGGGAGGTAAATGCTGGTGTGCCCACTTTGCAGAAGTGGAAACTAATGATTAAAGGATTTAAGTGACGTGCCTCTTATCACACAACTAATAAGTGACAAAGTGGGATTGAAGTCCATGTGTGCCTGGTCCCCGAGCCACGCTCCTGCCACCTCACCCCTTCCAGCTCTCCTGCTTCCCCACTCTGCCTCTTCCCCAGCCCTGCCCTGTCCCAGATGCACTCACTGTGTCTCCATGGTCATTTTGAGGCTTCCATGCTAAGCCCTTGCATACCTCTTTGTAGTGAATTCTCTCAACACCAGTGTGTGATGGGTTCTGTTGGCCCCGGCCAATAGATGAGGCCGCTGAAGTTCAGGCACGCTAGTTAACTGTTTACGCCTACCCAAGGACTGATGACAGCACTGAGACTTTATCTCACAGGGTGGTGAAGAGGATCAAAAGAGAAAGTGTTAGTGAAAGTTATTGAAAAGTTAGCTGGGTATAATACAAAATGACCTGTCTGTAGTATGTCCTGTTGTAGTGTCCTGCCTGGTGACTCAGCAAATCTTGCTGCATGCCGCATCCAGGCGGACCTTTCCTGGTGCTCAGGAATTGGTAACTGAGTCCATAGGTGAACTCGAGGAGGCACTAAATGCCCCGTAGTGTGAAGAGAGGGGCAGAACACGGAAGCCAGGCTCCTCCTGCCAGAAATAGAGCTGTGGCCTGCTATCGTCATCGGCCTCTGCTCAGCCCCATCACTCAGGACAGCAACTGGAGATGGGGCAGGGAGCAGGAATGAGGGTGGCTTGTGGAAGGAAAGGTTTTGCGGTGAGAGCTTGCCCCTCCTTTCCCTGGGAAGAGGGGGGCCACTTCCCCACCTGCCCTTCCCCTGACCATAGCATTGAGCCAGGCCAAATGATGCAGGTTGCCAAGGGAGTCATCAGCGCCCTGCTCCCCACTTGCAGTTCCATGCTGGCTGTTCATCAGCATGGAGCAGGGTGAAGGGCCTCCTGTGAGAGCTGGCCATGGCCCCAGCATTTCAGGAGGCCATGGGCATAACCACAGCGCCTTCTTCCCCTTTGGAGTTTTCTGAAGCTGGAAGCTCCATGAGTGTAATCTCAGTAGCTGAACAGAGAACCCCCTGCAGGTTGAGGGCTGAGGGGAGTGTGGGAAGTCCCCACATTGTCCCAAACCCATACAGCTCTGGCCAGGCATGGAGGAAGATCCCAGGGGCTCCACAACTCCACCTGCAGAAGCACCAACGTCAGAGTGGCTAGAGCTGTGGGCTGCCCGGGTGAGGAGGCATCCCACCTAGACAGGGCCAGGGTGGAGGCCAGGAATGGGGACCACACATGATTGTCCCTTTGGGGGAGGATATCAGTGAGAGAGGGTCCTGAGGTGAAGAAGAACACCTGTCCATGGGGATGAAGGGAGCACGTGGGCTTGTGCCAGCCACAGACTGCAGTGGGGAGGCCTCCAATCACTGGCATGGACCAAGGTCCCGGGACACAGCATTTTTTCTCCTGCCCCATCCGTACAGTAGCCATGTTCAGGAAGCAGGGTGGGGTGGGAGGGACCGTACGTCTCAGAAGAGACCACACCCTCCCATCTTACTTCAGGCCCTCCCCACTATGGGGTCAAATCTGAGTGGGGGAGTGAAGGAAGGGATGCTGCATTTGGAATGGAAGGTTTCAACCAGCCAGGTGTCTTTTAATAACCAAAAGCTATTTGATCCACTTGCCATGTTGTTAAGGATTCAACATTCAAGTAAGTTGCCCTGCACACAATGATGGGCTTCAGCGTGCGGCCCCTCTAGATGGAACCTCCTGGCGGAAACTCCATCTCAGCTCATCAGGAATGCAGCCTGCCCAGGTGGATGCTGCTTCCCACGGCCCTCGACGGAAGGGGAAACTATGAGGAGTGAGTGCTGGGATCCCAGCTCCCCCGTGAGCATCCACTGTGACTCTGAGTCTTGCCGCCAGTGCAGAGAGGAGAGAAGGGGACACTGACTTGCCGACTCATAGCTCGATGACGGCACTCCCACTCTTGGTGACAGCAACCAGATGGCAAAGCCCTGTCCTGAGACCACCCAGTCCTCACAGCACAAACTTGCCTGTCCATCAGAAGAAGCAAGCAAATTAGCCCTGCAGAGGCTGCTGTTTTCTGCCCGGCAGGTTGTTAGCTGAGGCAAGGTTCCTGTCCTCTTTATGGGTTATTAGTCCAGCAGAGATGGATTTGAAAGCAAAACAAAACACCTTACCCAGGAAGCACAGGAATAAGTCAGAAATTGGTGGGTTGGGAGGACTCTGCATGCTCCCCTTTGGCACACGCCCAGGTTGCATGGCCAAATGCCCCAGATGGGCCCCAGCAGTCGGCAACAGGACTGTGACCACAGCCACCTGTAGTCAATGCTTGAGGATGCAAACAAGGCCTCAGTGTTGAAGCACAGTGACGCTGGGCTGTAAGGAAAGTAATACCTTGTGCTCACCAGCTTCTAGCCCTTCTGGTCTTTAAGCTTAGTCTGGGGTGGGGGGACAGGAGCTGCACAGGCAGGGCCCCAGGGCTGCAGGCTTCTTCCTCTGCACGATGCTGTCACCCAGCCTTCCCCTCTCTGCAGGGCCCACACAAGGAAGGAAGTGCTCATGGGCAGCCTGGGGCAGGCCCAGGCTCAGAGCAGGTATGGAACAGGAGAGGACGGGAGGTCAGAGAGAATCTGGAGCCGTCTCGGAGGATGTTGTGCAAAGGACAGTTGAGTCCCAAAGAATTAGAAAATTTGGGGCAACTGAGGAAGTAGACAGGGCATTGCAGGTGGGTGGTGGGGAGATGTTGGGGGATTGGCAGGACCGAGAGGGAGAGTCACTGATTTATTTAACAAAACCTCATGGAGGTATCCGGCGTCAAGGCCCTGTGCTGCAGCAGAGAATCAGACCACAAAGGGTCGGCAGCACTGAGCCCTCTGGAGCTCTCAGTCCAGGCAGGCACAGGGCAAGGGGCAGCCAGACCATGAGAGAGTCCTCACCAAGGGCGTGTGCAGCTGAGGAGGGCAGAGGGCTCCAGGCTGGGCCATCTGGAAAATCCAAAGAGGAGAGAGGTTCTGGATGAGGCCCCGCCCACACTTCTGGCCTGCCCTTGACCTTTCTATCCCTGCCATGCCTGATTTCCTCCCGATCCACAACTTTGTTCCTCCGTGCCTTGGCAGATGTCATCCATCCCCTGGACCTCAGTGCCCTCCCCTCTCTCTGCCTGGCAAACTTCTGCTTCTCTTCAGCCCCACTGGAAAGCGTTACCTTCCCTCTGCCCCTCTACATGGAAGACCCCTCCTCCAACTTCTCTAGGACCCTGAACTAGCTGTAATAAGAATATTAGCAATAATAGTAGTAATGGCAGTGATCAATAACAGCTGGGAGAAACTGCCAAGATTACTGTTACCAGTCACCTCTCTAGGAGCTTCACATCTATTAATTCAGATTCTCCTCACAACTCCAGAAGGAGACATTATCATCTTCATCTTACAGGTGAGGACACTGAGGCCCAGAGAGATTAAGTAAGTTGCCCGAAGTCACACAGCAACTTCCTCTATGGCAGAAAAGTGCCTTGCAATTATTTATAATTGTGAATCTGCCCAGGGGGTGGGCCTCCAGGTGCGGGCTGGCCCTTCCCACCTGGCTACTCATTGCTTTTCTGGGCCAGAGTCCAGGGGGTGTGTTTGTCCTGCAAAGTGACTACGATCACTGCCCATGAAAACAAGCACCCATTCCAGAACCCCTTGGTCAACTGCCACACCTGCCAGTCGCATGACATCACCTCTTGGGTCCCTGGCTGCTACCCTCCCTTCCTAGAGAGAAGGGGAGGCTGGCATAGCTGCCAGCAGCAAGAAAACAAACAGCACCAGCCTCACCGCCTCCCACATTTCTCGGAACCGGGGGACCTTCTGGCTATCAGGCGTTAAGGAATTCTTCTAAGAGGGACAAAGGAGGGTGAGAGAGATGTAGAAACACCAGTGACAACGGAAACATTGGCCAGCACCCATAAACCATGCTCTGCACCTACCCTCTGGCCACATGTTAACATCCATGATCTGCGCCAGTGGATAGCCGTCCCATAGCCATGGATGGGGAGCATCAGCCTCTCAGCCCACATGGCCTCCATCCTCAGAAGGGGCCAGCATCCCTGCCCCGCTCCACTTAGGTCCCCAGTTCTGTTTCTCGTGATGGCACCTTCCCAGATTCCTAGCTTCACAGAATTCTTGCAGTTAGGCGCTCACCACAGAGCCAATCTGATTTTAATCATATTTCTCCATAGGCTGGATGCCCCCATCTTGTCTTCTTCTTATTTCCTTACAGATTGGTATACACAACTAGTGGGTAAACACACACCCTTCCTCTCTCCAGCCTCTCTGCACACACATGCAGGCCCACACAGAGCCACTCATGTGCACAGACACCCACACACAGCCTCGGGACTCCTGATTTCTCCCAATACTTTAAATGGGTCCATTCTTCACGCAGAGCCCTGTACAGCAAGATCAGGATGAGGAAAGGACTGTCAGAAGAATGGCTCCCCTGAGTCATGGGTGGCTTCCTCAGAAGCCACAGCCTCAATAGACTCTAAGAATAACAGGAGAGACTCAAGTTGCCAGAATCAGCAGGGCCGTCATGGCCACAGTCAGTTAGAATTAGGTTCAGCCAATAACAGTGGCTTAAATCAGTGTTTCTCAAACTCTAATGTTCATACAAATCACTGGGGAGCTTATTAAACTGTAGATATTGATTTAGTAGGTGTGAGTGCGACCCAAGATTGTACATTTCTAACAAGCTCCCAGGAGATGCCATTGCTGTCGGTCCTTGGAGCATACTTTGAGTAGTAAGCACATACACAAAATAGTTTATTTTTCCTCATGCTCTTGAAGTCCAGAAGTAGTCAGTCCAGGGCTGGTGTGGTGCTCCGTAGTGTGAGGGACCCACATTCCTTCTACTTGTTGCTCCCATGTGTGACTCCCATTTGACCAAGGCACTCCCTGGGGTCCAAAATGGCTGCTGGAGCTCCAGCCATTACGTTTGCATTTCAGCCTGCTCCTTTCTCCAGAAGCAAGACCTGATAGCAGAAGAGCATGCCCCTTCCTTCTAAGAATGCATCAGAATTTGCACACTTCCACTAGTATCCCACTAGTCAGAACTCAACCGCATGGCCTCACCTATGTCCACCTAGAAAGGCTGTTGGGAAATAGCCTATTTTATAGGCAACGATATGCTCAACCCAAAACTGAGAGTTCTATTACTGAAGAATTAGGTAAGGAATATTACCTAACTAGGGAGGCAATTGGTAATCCCCAGCACACAGCACGCTGGGCTAAGGGATCACAGACATTCACTGACTGCCTTGTCATCAGGGTCAGTTGTTTCAGTTTTCCAGGGACAAATGTGAAAATGGACCACATTTCTGGCCCTGACAGTTTCTGCTCACAATCCCTCAGTACACCTTAAGGCAAGTCTTATAAAACAACAAGCATCACGTGCTCAGTCTCAGAGGCAGTGTATGGTGTGGTGTGGCTTCAGGCACTGGAGGCAGACTGCCTGGGTTCAAATCTTGGCTATACTACCTACTGGCTATGTAAGCTTGAGCAAATTACTAGCCTCTCTCTGTGCCTCAGTTTCCCATATGTAAAACGGGGACCTAGTGTCTCTCTCAAAATGTTGGTATGGAGATGAAATGAGACAAACTTGCATACCAGCCCTGATGAATAAATAAGGCCACTTTAACACATTTTATCAGCCCTCCTTTGACCAGAGCCTGTACAGCCTGTGTGTATGGAGGTTACAGGAGAAGGAGACCCAGGCCCATCCTAAAGGAGCTAAAAATCCATGGCTGTATCTAATTCTGAATTAATGACCTGGGAGCTGCACGTTAGAAAATCAATCATTTATTTGGTGATAATCTCCATTTGCTAAGGAAATTTCAGAATGATAGTTTTTTCCCCCAAACTTTCTTTTAATGATTTTTTTACACAAGAAATGAATCATAACCACACTGTGATAGCTTTGTGAACTCTGTCTCCCAGAATTCTTTTTCTTGCATGTTTCTGATTAGGATGGGCTATAAGGGATGTTCTCTTGGAAGAGAATTGGAGGGAGGAAGGAAGGCAGCCACTGCTGTGTAGCACACAGAGTGCTGATCTGCTGACTTGCCTCACTGGTGTGAAGCAGCAGCTGGGTCACATAAGCATGTGTTAGATGAAGGGCTCCAGCTTCTGCCAGGTTCCCTTGTCACCAAGGTCAGAGGTAACAAGAATGGACACAGGTTTCAGTCCATCCTGTGGGGTTCTAGTCCATTGTGCTCTTGGGGTTCCAGCCTGCTCGGGATCTTCCCTTCCTGACTGCTGCCTTGGGGGCGCCAAGATCTAGCAACAGACATGGAGACACTTAACCAACCCCCACAATGGGTGTAAGCCAATTCCCTGTAATAAATCTATCTATCTATATCTATCATCTATATATTTATATACCTGTTATCTATCATCTATCTATTTATATACCTGTTATCTATCTACCTATCTACGTCTATCATCTATCTATTTGTATACCTGCTATCTATCTACCTATCTACATCTATTTTCTATTTATATACCTGTTATCTATCATCTACTGTCATCTATCTATTATCTATTTACCTTTCATCTATTTATCTATCATCTACTCTCTATCATCTATCCTTTATCATCTATCTATCGTCTACTATTATCTATCTATCTATCTATCTATCATCTATCTATCCATCCATCCACTTACCTATCTAATCGATCTAAAATCTCCACCTTATTGTAGCGATTTGCTCCAATGGTTCTGTGGTTGAAACCCTGACTGATACACATACTATCAGAAATGTAGAAAAACTTCACTGTCATCTGATCCCCTCTTTCACAGCTGGGCAAACTGAAGCACAGAAAAGTAGAATGCTTTACTTGAGGTCACACTGTGAGCTAGTGACTAAGGAGGAAGCAGAACCCGGCTCTCCTGATGCCTGGTCCAGTGCTGTCTCCATGGACACATCTCCATCATCAGCAGTCAATCACTCCACAACAGAAGCATTCTGGGACCCTCCTACCTACCAGGCGCTGGGCTTCTGAGACCCTCTATCTGCCAGGTGCTGGGCTTGAGGTGGAGATTTAGGGCCACATCACATGTGGATCCTGCCCTCCAGCTGCCCAGGGCTGGTGGGGAGATAGGTAAGTCTGCAGATAATTAGGACATGGGGTGGCAGGTGCCCCAGATGGGGGACAGCCAGCACAGGAGCCTGTGGGGCCCAGGAGCCAGCCCTTCATGCAAATCAGAGGGGTCAGGGGGACAGTCAAGGCGGCTGCGAGATCTGCTCTGAGGCATCTCCAGAAGAGTCCTTCCCCAACATGGTGGAAAAATGAATCTCTGGACCAAGAGCTCCTGGCAGTGCCAGACCTGGACTGTCCTGGGGGTGGGTGATGCTCCTTCTGTGCCCATTGCTGTCCTGGGTCCTGCTCCCTCTCCTGATGCAGGACCCAGTCTCCTCACACCCTCCCCCTCCCGTCTGTACAGCCTCCAGGAGGGGCTCCTGGCTGTTGAGAGCTCCCCAGTCTGCTCTCGGGGCCCAGACAGCAGCCTCTGAGCCTCCCCTCTGGTGATGAAGGCTTTGTCTCTTAGTAAGAAAGCATAAGCGAGGAGCCTGGGGTGGATTTCTGAAAGGGCCCCTCCCTCTCCACTGCCAGCTTGAGGTCTCCCCACAGCGGGGGTTTCTGAGCCCTAGGCGGTGCTCTGCATGAGGCAGCTTCAATGGTGCTTTGCCCAACGAACCCTTCTCCAGCATTGACCCTTTGTCCATCGTCGCACTTGACGTCGGGGGTCCAGAAAACGCTGAGGCCCGAGGCCTTTGCTGACCCCCAAGGCTGGCCCTGAAGTGTTCCAAATGCCCAGACTGACATCCCTAAATCCTCAAGTCCTGACCTGGGGAATCCCGGAAACACAAAGCCCCCAGGAAACAGGCTGCTGTCACCAACCCAGGCTCAGGCCAAGCACTCTTTGGGGAACAAATGACACGCTGATTTGGTGACTGATGAGCCAAGGAGCCAGGTAAGGGGGTGGCAGGGTGGGGACAGACAGGGCTCAAGCCCTGTTTACTCTCTGAACTTTCTGGAAAGCTCCTGGGACTTCGTTTTCCTTAAACGACATAAAAACAGGTTGGACTTCTCCAGTGTTTACTCGAAGACTTAATTACCTAAGTATGAGCTGGGCTGCCCGACACGCTGGCAGAGGTAAGGTAGGGCAAATGCCTCAGCCTCTTGCCTGGCCCTGAGAAGTCCCAGGAGGTGGGCTCCTAACCCAGGATACAAGCGTCTCTGGGCAGGACGCTGAGCTAGGGCTGGGAAGAGGCCTGGCTGTCTAGGACAGAGCTGGTTACAATGCTGTGTGGTTTTGAGCAGCTTACTTAACCTCTCTGAACCTGTCTTTGTTTGCCAAGTGGAAATAGCACCACTTTCCTTGCCAGGTTGTTGAATAATTAGCACTCAGCCCTCAAAGTCCTCATGTGGTCAAGCTGTTGCGGGAGGGTGGCAGGGGTGCTCATCTATTCCAGAGACCCAGGTACCACCCTCAGTCTCCTTCACAAATGAGTGCTGTCCAAACGTGTCCCCTCACTGCCCACCCAGTGTTTCCTCCCAGCCTCGCTGCTGCCAGACATGAACAGCCCTCCTTCAAGATGTCTGGAGAGGAAGCTGGTGGGTGTGAAATTGCCACAATGAAGTGGAAATACTCCTAGCTGCTGGGAGAAAGTTCTTCCGGTTCAGCTCTGCATGCTAGGGCTAGTTTCCCCCTGTTCTGCTCTTCTGAAGTTCTCAAGGAGCCGAGCTCACTCCCTGCATCCTGGTGGCATCTGGCTGCTTCTTTCTTCAATTTCCCAAGACCATGAAAATGTTGCTGCTTGGCTCTGGCACCACGGATTAGAAAGAAATGCAGACCCAAGTACATTGAAATTCCTCTTGGGGCTCAAGGCTCTGCAGATGGCCTAGAACATGTTTAAATGTGTTTTTAGATGAACATGAAAATGAAAACACAGCATTTTTAAATTCTCAGACAGAAGTTGCTGACCCAGTCAGAGAAATTCTGAGTTGGAGTCACCAGGCCCTGGTGCAATCCCAACCAAGCCTCTTCCCACACGTGGTACTTCGTGCTTCTGCCCTTCTGGGCTTGCGGGTGGAATAGTGGGTGTCGGCTGGAGCCTGCTGTGGTGACCAAAGGGAGACTGCAGAGTGGCCACATCCCTTACTTCTCCCTGACTGTAGTCAAGGATGTTGCAGCACCGTCCTCAAGGAGGTCTGTTCCCCAACTTTGAGTACAGGCTGGCTTGAGGATTGCTTTGACAGGGGGACACAACAGAAGTGAGGTGCTAGGTTTGTTGGAGCCAGGCCTTGAGCTAGGGTGGCGGGGTAGGGGTGCCCCTTTCTCACTCATTTCCTCCCTTTAAGCCCAGTTTCCTTGACATTGGTAAAGTGACTCAGAAACCAGAGCTCTGAGCCCAGAGATGCTATGTCCCTTTCCAGAGCAAGTGACAGGCAGGCTGGTACCACTCTTGCTCAGACACTTCTCAGCCTCTCCCTAGGAAATAAATAAGGGCCCTGATGCTGGTGCTGCCTCCTGCCCATCCCCACAAAACCCACAACAGCGTCAGTCTGAGGCACTCTCTTTGAGAGCTGGGGTCGTGTCTGCTTCACTTCTCTGTCTTCCCGGTATCCAGCACCACATCTGGCTGGGGATGTGAGGGGCCCAGGACAGGGCTGCTAAAACAACAAAGCTTTTCTGACTTCTTATTGCTAGGTGCAAGTTCAAAATCCCATGGCACAGTACATACACCTCTCCTGGGCAGTATTTTAAACATGTCTATAAGTAATTATTTCTATATGTATGTCTGTGAATATATACACACTTGTATATGAGGTATACATGTGTCTGTCTTTATCTGCTTGATTGTGAATTCCTTGATTGCACTGACATGGACCATGAGGTAGACAGATAGACAGATGGATAGATGGGTAGGTGGGTGGGTGAATGGGAGATGATGGATGGATGGATGGATGGGGGATGGATGGGAGAATTGACAGAGAAAGATGATGGATGGGTGTGGGTGAGTGGATGGATGGGTAGATGTATGGATGGATAGATGGACAGATCCATCCCTCTGACACTAAGACAGTAATTTGTTCATAATGGGCTTAGTTAACACGGAAGGAAGGAAGGCAGGATCCAGGGCAGTTCTTGTCCCTAGGGGAGAACAGAGGAGCTGGGGAAGGGAGAAAGCAATGAAGAGCAAAGGTTCAGGCCTGGAAACCAGAGGGCCGAGTGTGGCCTTAGTCACCCCATTTGTTTGATTTTCAGTTTTCATCTCAGTAAGAAGAGAATGATGGTAACAGGGCCTGCCTCGCAGGGGTGAGCAGGAGATGAGTGTAAGAGAGCGCCCTGTAGAAGTTTGCAGCATGGATAAACCAAGGGCCTTGAATTCAGGCAGTGATGAGGTCTGAGATGCCCACCATGTGTGGGCAGGTGAACCTTGAGGACATTTCTTGAACCCCCCTAAACCTAAACTACAAAATCAGGAGAGGAAGTTGTTCCTTGGCAGGGCACTGTGAATATGAAGAGATTCCGTGTGCCGAAGCCCACACTGTGGCTGCTGGTGCTTGGTGGTAACAGCCACCGTCACTGCGGAGCTCACCGTGCGTCACAGAGCTGCAAATGGAGAGATGGCTCCGGCCAGTACACAGGGCTGCAGAGAGGGCCTGGTGGGGAAAGGCTCTCTGGACAGCTGCAGGGGTAGGGAGGGGCGGGGAGCGGGGGAGACTGGGGAGGTCAAGGAGCGCTCCTTGGAGGAAGCAGGAGTGTTCATAAGGAAAACCCGCCCCTGCCCGGCTGACATTCAGAAAAAGGAGAGGGAGGAGGGGAGACGTTGGCAAGGTGAGAAGAAGAGAAATATTTTTAAAACACAAAAAATGACAGTTCTTGGGGAGATGCCAATATTTGCCACCAGTGGATGTGCTCCCCCAGGAAGGGGGTGGGAGTTGGCCCCTGGAGACAGCTGCCAACACAAACAGAGGGAGGGGCAGGCTTCACTGTGAACACAGGCCTGGAGTGAGACCAGGTTTCAAGGGACCCTTGGGAGCTCTGCACCCAGGCACCTCGGAGCAGGCAGGGAGAGCCCGGGCAGCCAGGGGTCCTGCGTTCTTCTGGGCCTCATGGGCCTCTTGCTCCTGCTCGGGCATGAAATGATTTACTGCCCTTGGCCACCGTGTGCCCAGCTCCACACTGCACTGTGCTTGTGCTGTGTGGGGAGGGGCTCAGCCCTCTCAGAGACATGGCCACCTCAGCTCTTTCCCAAAGCTGCCAGGGATTGGCCAGAGCCTGCCGCCCTTCCCCTTCCCTGCCCGTGGCAGGGGCCTGACAGAGGGTGGCAGACTCAGGAGTGGCTGGTGCTCCTGGGTGCTCTTTTCTGTGGATGTGAACTTGGAAAGCTTTTGCCAGCTCTCACAGGAGGTGAAGGTCTGGGTGTGAGGGCTGCGGTGCTAAGCAAAATGGTGATGAGGGGAGGAGATGCAGGGGCTTTCTGTGGTGGACACAGGAGGGTGGAAGAGGAAGGGTGCTAAGGAAGGAGTGAAGAGGAAAAGGACAAAGTTGGGGAGCAGGGAGATCTATCCACACCCAAAACGACCTCCACAGGGCCCCAGGGTTGGTCCCCACAAATCTTACATTAAATCCCATTCTTTTTTAAAATGTATGGACTTTTTTTAGCCTTTTGTATTTTGAAACGTAATGTATAGAGAGAAACATGCATAAAAATAAACATAAAGCTTACCAAATTACTTAGCGAGCCAATTTCCCGGCCAGCTCAAGAGCTAGGAGATGGCACTGCCAAAGCCCCCTCAGCAGCTCCCTTTCCCCAGGCTGACCGGAAGTCCTGGCTTTTCTTTATACTCCTATGCAGCCAACAAGGTATGCAACTGGAAACAGCACAGTTCAGCCTTGCCACCTCCTTTAGCTTTACATAAATGGAATCATACCTTCATGTTCTTTTGAGTTTAGCTGCTTTCACTTAATGTAAGTTTCAAGGATAAATCCTGTTTCGCATGTGGCTGAGATGGTTCCTTCCGTGCTGTAGATGACTCCATTGTGTGACCACACTACAATAGACATGTCCATTCCATGGTTCCATTCCATCTATTCCATGGTGAATGTGCCTTTGGGTTGTTCCCAGGTGGCGATGATTATGAATAACCCTTCCTGTGTTACCAGAGTTTCCAAGAAGATGTCTGATTTTTACCATCCAGTAAAAGCAACTTGGACGTGGGGAAACCAGAGAAGTCGGGGTCCTACTGAGGGGCTCATTCCTGGGCCTCTCAGAGAATGAAGGTTCAGGGTCATTTAACTTTCTGGGCCAGGAGATCAACAAAGACTTTTTGAGCATCTGGAAAGTCTGAAGTCACGCCCAGCACCCACGGCCACATGAACATAGCGCCTCAGGCTCCGGGTCATGGAGGGCTTCCGGTCTTTGGGATGGGCTAAGGAGGAGGATTCATTCAGAGTTAGTTGGAAATTATTTAATTCAGTCCTTTTTATGAAAGTGCCTCCAAACACTCGAGTCTCCTGGCTTCCTTGTCTCCCCCGGCCAGGCAGGCACCAGGACCTCTTCTATCCCTGTGTAAAGGAGCACCTGGCCCACACCTGTCTGGACATTGAAACCCAGTGTCCACACCTGGAGAGCAATGGGGGCTAGTGTATAAGTATACCAGACAGTTTGCTGCACAACTTATTTTTGACTTCGTATGTCAAGAACGTCTTTCCGGGTGAATACATAGAGCTGAAACTCATAATCTGTAGAATGGATAGAACATAGCTTTCCAACCTATTAATGCACATACGAGTTGCTTTAGCTTTTTGCAAATAGTGATGTAATAAACACCCACAGACGTATGTTCTTATATTCAACAGTTTTTAACACAGGTCAGCTCACGTCGCTGACTCCCTCAAGACAAAACACAAACTCTTTGCCGTTGGTGTTCAAGCCTGCATGACCTGAGCCTGCTGCCTGCTCTGAGCTCACCGTGTAACACTCTTTCTATGCTCATTAGGTACCAGCTACGCTGGCTGTTTTGCAAGTCCTGAAAGCTCACCAAGTCCAATCTTGCCTTGAGGCTGCTGCGTGGCTGGCTGTTCCCTCTCTGAGAATGCTCTTCCCTGATTTTTAGAGACTACTTTCTCCTTAGTTGGAGCTCAGGTTTTAAATGTCACCTCTTGGGAGAGGTCTTCTTGCCCATCCAAGTTTAAGTGACCGTCCTCACTCTCTTCTGTTCTCTAAGTTCTCTGCACAGCCTGGTGTGGGTTGAGTTATGTCCTCTAAAAAGACATCGAAGTCCCTGGTACCTGTGAATGGGGCGTTATTTGGAGATAGGGTCTTTACAGATGTAGTCAAGTTAAGATGAGGTCATATTGAACTTGAATGAATCCTAGTCAAATTACTAGTGTCCTTATAAGAAGAGGTAAATTTGGACAAAAAGACACACAGAGAAAAGAATGTAATGTGACAACAGAGATTGGAGTGACGTGTCTACAAGCCAAAGGACACCAAGGACTGCCAGCAACTTGCAGAAGCTAGGAGAGGCATGGAACAGACTCTGCCCTGGAACTCCCAACAGGAACCACACTGCCAACACCTTGGTTCCAGACTGCCAACCTCCAGAGCTATAAGGAACATGTTTCTGTTCTTTTAAGCCACCCAGTTTGTGATCATTCATTACAGCAGCCCTAGGAGCCGAATTCACAGTCCTAATCCTGATGCAGCCATTTCTAGTTTCCTTCTTTCATTGTTGACTTGTGGTCTGCCTCTCGCATGAGACCGTAAGCTCTGTGTGAGCAGGGCCTTGTCTGATCTGTCCATGGCCACACACCTTCAGTGCCTGATGCAAGGACACTTGTTGAATGAAGTGACAATGTGTTATTTCTGAAGAAAATATATTCCTATAAATGTGGTTGCTGAGTCAGAATGTCAGTGCATCTTACTTTGGATAAATTATCAGATTCCTTTCCCCAGAATGTTGCGGTTGCACTCTGACCAGGCATGAGAATGCGCGTTCCCACATCCCTATCAGCCCTAGACAGCGTTAATTAACCTCTTAAATTCTAGCCACCAGGAGGTTGAGCATGAGATCCCATTGCTATTCCCAACTACTCTGGAGGCTGAGGCAGGAGAATGGCGTGAACCTGGGAGGCGGAGCTTGCAGTGAGCCGAGATGGTGCCACTGCACTCCAGCCTGGGTGACAGAGCTAGACGCCATCTCAAAAAAAAAAAAAAAAAAAAAATCCAGCAAAAGCTGTAGGTCAGATGGCCTGTTTCAACAAACAAATAGCTGGCATGGAAGTGGAGAGGAATGCACAAAAGTGAGAATGAGAACTAGAAAGAGAGAGAAAGATCCTTATTTGGGTCCTGATTTAAGTTCTTTTTTTTTTTTTTTTGAGACGGAGTCTTGCTTTGTCTCCCAGGCTGGAGTGCGGTGGCGCAATCTTGGCTCACTGCAACCTCTGCCTCCCAGGTTCAAGCAATTCTTCTGCCTCAGCTTCCCAAGTAGCTGGGATTACAGGCATGTGCCACCACGCCCAGCTAATTTTTGTATTTTTAGTAGAGACGGGGTTTCACCATGTTGGCCAAGTTGGTCTTGAACTCCTGACCTCAGGTGATCCACCTGCTCAGCTTCCCAAAGTGCTGGGATTACAGGCATGAGCCACTGTGCCTGGCCCCTGATTTAAGTTCTAACAAACTTTTTAAAAAGGAACACGCATTCAAAAATTGAAATTTTGAACTGACTGGATATTTGATATGAGAGAATTAATATTTTAAAATGTATGCATGATAAAAAAAGAACATAGTCAACAAGGGTTGACTAGATTTACTGGATTTGCTAAGAAAAGAAGTTTCCCCAGACCTCTTCCACTACCCTCTCCCGTTCCCTTTTCGCTACATGCTATCATGCCAACCCTTTTAGCTATTTATCTCTCCATCTCTACAAAAAACATGTGAGTATTGCTACTTCCTGATGCTTTCATTCTAGGCATTGTCCATTGACCCCAACTCTGGGAGATAAGAAGATGTGAGTTTAGCTTTCCTCATCCCTACATCGCCACCCTTTGTTCCCACCACACACACTTGCCTCTCCCTCAAACTCCCAGCAGAGATTTGTGGGACATTGGTTGGATAAAGATTCAGTGTCTATGGTGTTATGGCGATTTGTTCAGAACTGAGCTATTAATAAACTACATTTGCTTTTCCTTTCTGCACATCCCCCCTGCCGCTATCCCAAGAGTTAATACTTATCTTGTTTTGTTTGTTTTCTATGCACCGATCACTAATTCAATACCAAACTCTCCATTGTCTAGCTATCTTTGCATTTGTTCTTTCCCATCAGGTATTCTGTCAATTTTGTCAGCATGGAGAAGACCCTCCCCGAGACTTCTGACCTGCTGGGTACAAAGCTTCATCCTGCTATCTCTCTTCTCCATAATCTTGGGAAAATCTCTCAGTCCCTCTTCTGGGGAAATCCCTCAATCTCTCTCCTGTGCTGGCTCTTCTGTTTCTTGGTTTACTCCCTTGTTTTGGTGGAGCTGGTCCTCAAGCAGCTTTCTTAAGAAGGGTGTTACAGAGGTAACATTTTTGAGACCTTGCATGTCTTAAAATACCTTTATTATATCTTCACACTTGATTGATGCTTTAGGCTGGCTATAGAATTCTCAGTTGGTATAGTATAGGCAGCCTCTAAAATGGCCCCAATGATTCCTACCTTCTGGTATTCACTCCTTGTGTAATAGTCCCCAGCGCTATTGGTCTGTGACTAATAGGACATGGCAGAAGTGGTAGAATGTCACTCCCGAGATTAGATTATAAAAGACTGTCTTGGGCTCTCTTGATCTGCTGGATCACTCCCTCTGGGAGAGGCCACATCTGGAGCAGCCCATGGAGAGGCCAATGTGCAAGGACCTGAAGCCTCCTGCCAAGAAGCACATGGGTGAGCTTGGAAGCAAAATGCTCAGCCCCTACTGATCCCTGAGATGACTGCAACTCTGTCACACAGCTTGACTGCAACCGCATGGGAGACCCTGAGCCAGAACAGCTTGGCTAAGCTGCTCCTGAATTCCTGACCCTCAGAAATTGTGAGATAACAAATGTGTGTTGTTTTAAGCTATTAAATTTCAGAACAATTTGTTGTGCAGCAATAGACAATGAATCTAGTTGTAAATCCTTTTCCCTCATAGTTTTGAAAGCTTTACTCTAAGGCCCTCTAGCTTTCTGGGACTGCTACTGAGAAAGCCAAAACAACTCTGATTCCTGAATTTTTGCACATGACCTTCTCCGTCCCAGGTGTTCTAAAAGTGCCCACTGGTTTGCCTTGTTGGGTCTGCATTTGCCATTTCCATTGTGCTGGAGCCCTGATGGGCCTGTCTTTCAGTTTGGGGGAGTTTTCTTGAATTGGTTTGTTGACAATTCCCTCCCCTCTATTTTCTCTATCGTCTCTTCCTAAAATTCCTTATTATTCACATTTTGGATTCCTTGGATGAGTTCTTACTTTCTTACTCACCATTTGATTTTCCTCTCCTTTCCACTTGTGTGATTTTTTACCTCACTTTCTGGGTAATATCTTTATCTTCCCATCTTGTAATAAGATTTGTATTTCATTTTTTGTTCTGTATGTTCTTTATTCCCCCTTTTTGTTCTTGCTTTTGCAAAGTGTTTCCTTCTGATAGTATCTTGTGCTTATGTTATGGATGTAGTGTCTTCCCTTAGGAATCTAAAGATGTGAATACTATTGATTTTGGTGGCTTTTTCTGGTTTAATTGTTTCTTTAAAAGTTTTCTTCTTTCTGCATAGTCTGTTCTTTCAGGTTGTTTTCTTTTGTTTATTTTCTTTGATCTATTTCTTTTATGTCAGAATTTTCCTCATATGTCTGGTAATCTTAGCGTATGTGCTTCTATTTGAGAACGGAACACTAGAAAATTGACAGGAAGCTCTTACCCTCCATTGGGTTGGATTTGTTCCTTGAGTTTCACCTGGGGTGATATGGGTGGGCCTTTGACACTTGTTCCAGCCACCCACCACTGTGGAACAAACCACTCTAAAACTCAGTGGCTTAAAACAACATTTGTGTTACTCACAAATCTGCAAACTGGACAGGGCTTTGTGGGGACAGCTCATCTCTGCTCCATTCAGCAGCAGCTGGGCAGCCTGAAGACAGGTGGATGAAGGCTGGCTCACTTGCCTGGTGTCTGGGCTTTGCATGGCTGGAGCCCCTTGGGCTTCTCTCTGTCCCTGTGAGCTCTCTCCACATGGTCTCTCCAGCATGGGGGTTTCGGGGCAGGTGGATTTCTAACATGCTGGCTCAGGGCTCCCAAAGCTCATGTCTCAGAGAAAAAAACAACCTGGGCAGAGGCCATATCAATGTTTATGACTGAGTATTGAAAGTCACATTATTTCTTTCCTCAAAGCAGTCACAGGGGCCCACACAGTTTCACAGGAAGGAGAATAGACCCTACCATTAATGGAGGAGTGTCAAAACTCTGGAAGAGCTAGTGGGACTGGAAATGTTGTTACAGTCATTTTTTTTTTTTTTTTTTTGAGACGGAGTCTTGCTCTGTCGCCCAGGCTGGAGTGCAGTGGCGCAATCTCGGCTCACTGCTAGCTCCGCCTCCCGGGTTCACGCCATTCTCCTGCCTCAGCCTCTCTGAGTAGCTGGGACTACAGGCGCCTGCCACCACGCCTGGCTAATTTTTTTTTTTTTGTATTTTTAGTAGAGACGGGGTTTCACTGTGGTCTCGATCCCCTGACCTCGTGATCTGCCCGCCTCGGCCTCCCAAAGTGCTGGGATTACAAGCGTGAGCCACCGCGCCCGGCCTACAGTCATTTTTGATACAAACTATCACAATACTTGAGTATACTATATTCTGGAAAAATCATAGTATTCGTTTCCTATTGCTGCCATAACAAATAATCACAAGTTTAACGCTTATAAAAACACACACTTATTACCTCACAGCTCCGAAGGTCAGAAGGCCAAAATCCAGAGTTGAGCAGCGCCAGGCTACTTCTGGGGGTGTTGGGGAGCATCTGTCTCCTTGCCTTTTCCTACTTCTAGGGATCTCCCATACTCCTTGGCCTTCCTCTGTCTCCAAAGCACGTCACTCCAACTTCTGCCCCTGTTGTCACACCTCCTTCCTCTGATGCTGGCCCTCTCACCTCTCTCTAATAAGGATCCTCCTGATGACATAGGGAACAGCTGGGTCACCTGGGTTAACCTCTTACTCTGCGAAGTCCCTTTGCCATGTAAGGTGACATGTTCGCAGGTTCTGCGGAATAGGACGTGGGCATCGATGGGGCCACTGTTCTGTCTACCACATTCACGGACGTGGAGCAGCTCATTCCCTAGTGACTCTGTAGCTCCTAAATGGGTGATTCGGGTGAGTCCTGAGGGGCTACTCCAGTGGCCCTAAAGACCCTTCACCGTTATCCCTGGGGTGCCCACCTGCCTCTTACCCTCAGCCCTGAAGCTTCTTGCACAGTGTCCAGCCTGCCCTGGGGTCTGCAGAAGCTCCTAACGGGCGTCGGCTCTGAGGGCCCTTCTTCTCTCACGTAAGCCTACCCTCTGCTCCCAGAATTCTGAGCAAGTACAGCTCCATGTTCCCTCGGGGGCCTTGCCTAATCCAGAGATGCTGTCAGGCACCGTGGAAATATTCCATTCACACATCTGGTGGGGACCTGGGCCCGATGCTGCTCCTCTTTGGGCTTCAGTTTCCATGCCTTTAACCTGGGAAGTTGGACAGAAGTTGAGAGAGGTGACCAAGAAAGGGTCATGCATCCTTACACGAGAGATAAGCCTAGTCCTAGCCATGGCCATTTCTCACCCGCTCAGTAGTGACAATTATAGCAGTGTTTGCTTCCAATTTTTTAGACACAAAAAATTACAGGTAGATTCGAAGTCCCTGTGAATCCCTACTCAGTTCCTTTCCCCTCCCTAAACTTAACCCCACCGCCCCTGGAGGAACCACCATCTCGACTTTGGTGTGTCCAGGGTTTTATTCTTTCTACATATGTGTGTGATCATAAATAATAGATATGATTGTCCTGTGTTTTAAAAGATTACATACATAAGCCAAAGCCAAGTACACATTCAATGCAATCCCAATTAAAATTTCAATAGCTTCTTCACAGAAAAAGAAAAGTGGGTCCTTAAATTCCTATAGAACTGCAAGGAGCCTCAGTCAAAACAATCTTTAAAAAATGGTTGAGGGACTCACACTTCCTGACTTCTAAACTTACTGCAAAGCTACAGTAATTAAAATGCTATAGTGGGCCAGGCGCAGTGGCTCACGCCTGCAATCCCAGCACTTTGGGAGGCTGAAGTGGGCTGATCACGAGGTCAGGAGTTCGAGACCAGCCTGACCAACATGGTGAAACCCCGACAGTACTAAAAATACAAAAATTAGCTGGGAGTGGCGGCAAGCACCTGTAATCCCAGCTACTTGGGAGGCTGAGGCAGGAGAATCGCTTGAACCCGGGAGGCAGAGGTTCCAATGAGCCGAGATTGCGCCATTGCACTCCAGCCTGGGTGACAGAGTGAGACTCTGTCTGAAAAAAATTTTTTTAATAAAAAATAAAAAACAAATAAAATGCTGTAGTGTTGGCACAAGGGCAATTGTATATGGAAAAACACTGCTAAAAATGAAAGTAGAATAGAGAGCTCAGAAATAAACCCTTATATGGTCAATTGATTTCTTTCTTTTTTTCTTTTCTTTTTCTCTTTTTCTTTTTTTTTTTTTTTTGACAAGGTCTCGCTTTGTTGCCCAGGCTGGCGTGCAGTAGTGTGATCATAGCCCATTGCAGCCTTGAACTCCTGGGCTCAAGCAGTCCTCCTACCTCAGCCTCCTGAGTATCTGAGTCTACAGGCAAAGGCCACCACATCCAGCTACTATTTTTACTTTTTATACAGATGAGTCTCTGTATGTTGCCCAGGCTGGTCTTGAAATCCTGGCCTCAAGCAATCCTCCTGCCTTAGCTTCTCAAAATGTTGGGATTACAGCCTTGAGCCCACACCCGGCCTGGTCAATTGATTTTTGACCGCACAATGTGGGATGCGAAGACCGCACAATGGGGGAAAGAACAGCCTTTCAACAAATGATGTCAGGAAAAGTAGATATCAACATGCAAAAGAATGAAGCTGCATCTTTACCTTATGCAATGTGCAAGATTAACTCAAAATGGATCAAAATCTAAACTTAAGAACTAAAACTATAATACATTAAGGGGAAAGCTTCATGACATTGGATTTGGTAATAATTTCATGTATATGGCACCAAAAGTACCAGCAACAAAAGAAAAATTAGGTAACTTAGACTTCATCAATGATTAGTCAGGGTTTTTTTGGTTGGTTTTTTTTTTTTTTTTTTTTTTTTTGAGACAGGGTTTTGCTCTGTTACCCAGGCTGGAGTGCAGTGGTGTGATCATGGCTCACTGCACCCTCTACCTCCTGCACTCAAGCAATCCTCCTGTCTTAGCCTCCTGAGTAACTCGGACTACAGTCTTGCACCACCATGCCCAGCTAATTATTTTTTTGGAGAGATGGGGTAGCATTATGTTGCTCAAAGTGGCCTCAGACTTTTAGGCTCATGCAATCCTCCTGCCTTGGCCTCCCAAAGTGCTGGGGTTACAAGCATGAGCCACTGCACCCAGCCCAGTCTTAGTTCTTTAACTTGCAGAATTACAGGTTTTTTGGTAATAATAACTTCTTTTTATCTCTTAATATCTACATGATCTCCTTCATTGCTGATATTGGTAATGTGTTGTCTCTTTTCTTGTTTTTGGGTTTATTAAGTTTATTATCTTTTCAATAATCCACTCTTTGCTTTGCTAAACTTTTCTGTTCTATATCTGCTTTATATTTCATTAATTTTTGTTCTTATTTTTATTTCCTTCTGTCTTCTTTCCTTGGGTTTACATTTTTATTTTTCTAGCTCCTTGAGCTAGAAATGTAGATACTGGTTTTAAACTGTTTTCTCCTATAATGTATGCATTTAAAACTACAAATTTCTAATCTCTGCTTTTGCTATTTATCTCTAGTATTTGTATATAGTATTTTTATTTGCATTCAGTTCAAAATATTTTCCAATTTTCTGTTCGATTTTTTTCTTGACTGCAAGTTATTTAGAAGTGTTCTGCTTAACGCACACACATTTGGGGTTTCTAGTAATCTTTCTTTTGTTCATTTCTTGTTTATTTCCACTTTGGTCAGATATCATCCCTGCATGGTTTCATCTTTTGAAGTTTGTTAAGACTTGCTTTACAGTCCAACACATGTTCTATTTTGGTAAATATGCACTTGAAAAGAATGTGTATTCTCTAGTTGCTGGGTGTAGTGTTCCATATAAATGTCTGTAAAGCCAAGTTGATTAATTCCGTTGTTCATTTTTTTGTATACTTATTGACCTTTTATCTGATTTTCCTATCAGTTGCTCAAAGAGATTTGTTAAAATCTCCAACTATGATTACAGATTCGCCTACTTCTCTTTCTTCTATTTTCTGCTTCATTTGTTTTGAAGCTCTCTTACTAGGTACATGCAAGTTTCTGATTGTTATGTCTTCCTGTTGAATTAACTCTTTTATCATTAGGAAATGTCATGTTTCAACTCCATTACTACTTCTGGCACGAAGTCTACTTTGATATTATTTTAGCCACATCTTTCATCTGGTTAGTGTTTGCACGACACAACTTTTGCCATCTTTTGACTGTTTATCTTTCTGTGTTTTTATATTTAAAGTGTGTCTTCGCCCGGGCCTGGTGGCACGTGCCTGTAGTCCCAGCCACTTAGGAGGCTGAGATGGGAGGATGGCTTGACCACAGCCAAGAGTTCAAGACCAGCCTGGGCAACACAGTAAGACCCCATCTCTACTGAAAAAAAAAAAATTAGCTGGGCCTGGTGTCATGTGCCTGTAGTTCCAGCTACTCAAGAGGCTGAGGTGGGAGAATCACTTGAGCCTGGGAGTTTGAGGCAGCAGTGAGCTATGATTGCACCACTGCACCCCAGCCTGGGTGACAGAGTAAGACCCTGTATCAAAAAATAAAATTAAATTAAAAAGTGAATCTCAGCAACAACACACAATTGTTTTTCTTCAGTCTAGCCTGGCAATATTGTCTTTTCATAGGAGTGTTGAGGGCAGGTTAAATGTACCATCTTACTTTTAAAAAAAATTTATCCCATCTCTTCTTTAAACTTTTATTCCTCTTTTTCTGCCTCTGGGTGTGTGTGTTCCATTTTACCTCTTCTATTAAATTTTTAATTTTTTAAAATTAATTTTTAGTGGTTTACTAGAAACGCATCATTGATTTTTGGAGTCTACTTTAAATTGGTACTTTTACCGTTTCCCAAATAATAGAGGAAGCTTAGAACAGTTGACAGCCATGTGTCCCCATCTTGCCTTTGGTAATACTGTTGTTGTATATTTTACTTCTATATATGTTATAAATCCCACAAGACACTGTTATTATTGCTGCTTCAAATGATCACTCCTCTTATATCTGTTCACATACCTACCTTCCTGGTGCTCTCTGCTCCATTCTGTGGCTCTGTTTGCATTTGGGGTGTTTCCTTTTGTTTCTTGTAGTGTGGGTCTGCCAGTTTTAAGTTCTCTCAGCTTTTGTTAGTATGAAAATGTCTTTACTTTGCCTTTGTTTTTTAAATTTTAGCCTTTTTAAATTTTTGAAACAATCATAAAGTTATATAAAAGTACAAAGTCCAATACGAATAATTTTTTTTGACTGAATCATTTGAGAGTATTTTGCCAGCCTGATGCCTCATTACCTTGAATGCTGTAGCATATATTTTCTTTAAATAGTCTCTGGCAAACCAAAGTACAACCTTAAACATCAGGAAATTAACAATGATGCATTACCATCTTAGCTGACATCCTGTTTAAGATGTGCCAGTTGTTCCAATGACGTCTTTAGAAAAGGAATCATGCTTTGCAATCATTCAGCACGAGTCACCATGTCTTTCTAGTTTCCTTCAGTTTGGAACAGCTTCTCGATCTTTCCCGGGCTTTCCTGACCTTGATAGTTTTGAAGATTACAGGCTAGATGTTTCAGCGAATGACCCTCAACTTGCATTTCTCTCGTAATCTGATCTGCAGCATTATATTCAGGGGAAGCATCTTCAGCAGACCTATCAAGGAGGGGGAGCTGCATTCTTCTCATTGCATCCTAGTGGGTGTTGCATAGCAATTTGTCCCATCCCTGGTGATGTTTTCTTTGATCATTTGATTAAAATGTGGTCTGCCGGTCTTCTCTAACATAATGTTATTCTTTTCCCCTTTGTGTAAGTATGTTGTGGAGATGTCTTTTTTTTTTTTTTTGAGATGGAGTCTTGCTCTGTTGCCCAAGCTGGAGTGCAGTGGCGTGATCTTGGCTCACTGCAACCTCTGCCTCCTGAGTTCAAGCAATTCTCCTGCCTCCGCATCCTAAGTAGCTGGGATTACAGGCACGTGCCACCACACCAGGCTAATTTTTGTTAGTAGAGATGGGGTTTCACCTTGTTGGTCAGCCTAGTCTCGAACTCCTGACCTCATGATCTGCCTGCCTCAGCCTCCCAAAGTGCTGGGATTACAGGCGTGAGCCACCATGCCCAGTCAAGGTGCTTTTAAACTATATTAAAAGTCCCACTCTTCACTGAACTTTATTTCTTATTTATTTATTGAGACAGAGTTTCTCTCTGTTGCCCAGGCTGGAATGCAGTGGTATGATCTCAGCTCACTGTAACCTCTGCCTCCTGGGTTCCAGCCATTCTCCTGCCTCAGCATCCCAAGTAGCTGGGATTACAGGTGCCCAACACCATGCTTGGCTAATTTGTATTTTTAGTAGAGATGGGGTTTCACCATGTTGGCCAGGCTGGCCTCAAACTCCTGGTCTCAAGTAATCCTCCTGCCTCAGCCTCCCAAAGGGCTAAGATTACAGGCGTGAGCCACCGTGTCCAACCTATTTTCTTTATAGCTGTATAAGCTATAAAGCTCATGTTTTCCTGTTTTATTGAAAGGGTTACAATCTGGCCGGGCGTGGTGGCTCACGCCTGTAATCCCAACACTTTGGGAGGCTGAGGCAGGAGGATCACGTCAGGAGATTGAGACTATCCTGGCTAACACGGTGAAACCCCGTCTCTACTAAAAAAAAAAATACAAAAAAAATTAGCTGGGCTTGGTGGTGGGCGCCTGTAGTCCCAGCTACTCGGGAGGCTGAGGCAGGAGAATGGCAGGAACCCGGGGGGCAGAGCTTGCAGTGAGCTGAGATTGCGCCACTGCACTCCAGCCTGGGTGACAGAGCGAGACTCCATCTCAAAAAAAAAAAAAAAAAAAAAAGAAAAAGAGAAAGAAAGAAAGAAAGAAAGGGTTATAATCCATTGTTACTATTTATTTTGTTGTTCAGATTGTGCTTGGTTTGACCAGTAGAGGACACTTTGAGGTGGCTCCTGTGTCCTTTTGACATGTCCCCATCCTTCTTTGGGCACTTCCTTGCATTTTGGCACCAGGTATTGTGGACTCATCCTTTCCCTGCCCCAGTCCTGAAATTAGCCATTTCTCCAAGGATTCCTGGTTCCCTTTCAGTGAAAAATGTTATTTAGAAGCCAACTATGTGTGTGTATGTATGTATATTATATATGTGTGTGTGCATATGTATTCATAAATCCACACAGATATCCTATTCCAAACCAACATGACAGAGTTTTTTCCATTTTCTCCTTCATAACTCTCTCTCTGACTCCCCAGGCTGAACCTGCTTCCCCCAACATGAGGATTCCTGGTTGGGCATGGTGGCTCACGCCTGTAATCTCAACACTTTGGGAGGCCAAGGTGGGTGGATCACCTGAGGTCAGGAGTTTGAGAGCAGCCTGGCCAACATGGCGAAACCCTGTCTCTACTAAAAATACAAAAATTAGCCAGGCATAGTGCCGCATGCCTGGAATCCCAACTACTCGGGAGGCTGAGACAGGAAAATCGCTTGAACTCAGGAGGCAGAGGGTGCAGTGAGTCGAGATTGCGCCATTGCACTCCAGCCTGGGTGACAGAACAAGACTTGGTCAAAAAAAAAAAAGAAGGATTCCCTCCTCACCCTGCTTGGGCCTTGACTCTCCACACCACACCAAGCCAGCCTCTCTGAGTGGATGCCCTCTTCATCCTGATGAGTCACTTGTATCCCACATTGGGCTGCCCCTATCTGTTTGACCCTGGCACCCTGCTCTGAGCTGTGGTGACTTCCTCCACTCCCCCCACCCCAAAACCACAGATACCTACCTTGCTCTGCCCCATCTAATGGCTTTAGAACTAGGTTGATCAGGAAGAGAAGAAAAGGGAAGGCAATAGAAAGAGAAACATGAATCACCCTCATTTTTTAAGATAATTTTCACTGGGTATAGAATTTTTCTGCATCAAAAGATGCCATTCCATTGTCTCCTGGTTTTCATAGTTGCTATTAACGAGTCAGCCATAACTCATTGTCACTTCTTCAAATGTAATGTGTTTTATTTTTCCTGGCCACTTTTAACATTTTCTTCTTGTCTTAGTTTTCACAGTTTGACTATGACATTTCTATGTGTACTTTTCTTTGTATTTATTCTTCTTTGAATTTACTAAGCTTTCTAAATCTGTGAGTTGATTTCTTTATCTGATTTTGAAAATTCTTGCCTATTATCTCTTCAAATATTACTTGCCTTATTATTTCTCCCTCCTTTCTTTCTAAGAACCCAGTTATGTGTGTGTTATACCTTTTGATTGTGTCCCAGTATGTGTCCTTTACTCAGATATTTTATTTTCATTATTTTCTCTCTCTGTATTTCAGCTTAAGTATTTTCTGTATACCTGTTTTTGAGCTCATTAATCCTATCATCTTTTGTGTTCAAGTTGCCATTAAATCCATTCAATGAATTATTAATTTCAGATTGTTGCTGAACAACCCATTGTTGAACTATTTGAATTTTATAGATTCCAATTCTCTGTAGAAATTCTCTTTTTATTTATCTTGTCTGTCTTTCTATATTCTATTTATTTATAATAACTTTGTTCAGATTCTTTCCTAATAATTCCAATAGCTGAATCATCTGTGTTGTAGTGGTGAGATAAACACCTTCACTCCAAATTTGGCTTAAATGTCAAGACTGATGACATCACACACACACATACACACACACATACGAACACACCAAGAGGATATGAAAATGTTATTCATAGTTGAAAATTTCTGTGAAGAGCCTGGAACCTTCTCAAGAAAGACCAAAAATGGCTTCAGATAGCTGAAAAGGGAGACTGGCCTTGGGGTTATTAGATGGTGGAGCTGAGGGTGAAGGTTTCCATGCATGGGCCAGCGCTTGCATAGTTTAAACTTCCTTCTGAGGCTAAAGGAGGGAGCACCTGGGCTTTCTTACTAGTTGGCCCAGATGTAAGACCTGATGTAAAAGAAAGAGAAGGTGGTGGAGCTTTAAAACTGTCAGCACTCAAATATCAAAAATGGAATCAGAGTGGTTTGAGTTTAGTGGTATGTACAACTAATTGATCATAATCAGTAACATATTTACTTGTTCCTTCTTCACTTCCACTGCTTCATTTGGCTAGCCATGAAAGCAAGAAAAAGAGAGAGAGTGAGGGAGGGAGAGAGGGAAAGAGGGAGGGAGGGAAGGCAGGAAGGCCTGAAGGCAGGAAGGCAGGAAAGAAGGAAGGAAGAAAGGAAGGGAGGAGGAAAGAAAGAAAAGAATAGAAAAGAAATTTTAAAAATGTTTAATGGAATCAGACTCTTTATGACAATCTGCATTATAGATTGAGTGTTTATGTCTTCCTCAAACTCATATGTTGAAGCCTTAACCCTCAATGTGATGGTGTGTGGAGGTGGGACCTTTGGGAGGTAATTAGGTTTAGATGGAGTCATAAGGGTAGTGCCCTTGTGTTGGGATTAGTGCCCTTACAAGGTGAGAAATAGACATCAGACTTCTCTCTGTCCACCATGTGAGCATACAGAAAGAAGCTAGGAGGCTACAAGCCAAAATTTAGCCCCACACCAGGAACTGAATCTGCAGGCACCTTGCTCCTTGCATTTTCCAACCTCCAGAACTGTGAGAAATAAATGTCTGTAGTTTAAGCCACCCAGCTCATGGGATTTCATTACAGCAGCCTGAGTGGACTCAGACAGACTTGTAAACAGACAAACCCCAAATTTGGTTTCAGTGTCAAGACTGATGACATCACACACACACACACACACACACAGATACACATGCACCAAGAGGATATGAAAATGTTACTCATATTTGAGAATTTCTGTTTTATTTTTCCCCATGCGTTATGCTTTTTGGTCATGTTTTCCTACTTATTTCTGTCTTGTAATTTTTATAATGAATTTCTGACATTATGTATAAAAGAATTCTAAAAACTAAAGTCATTATTATTCTTCCACAGAGAGCAGTCACTCATCTCCTATTAGCCAGGTCAGGTGAAGGGTTGATCCCTCCAATCCAGTCAGGAGCTGAGCCCAGTTGGAGGTGGATTCTGGTGTCAGAGTCAGTCCAGCTTTGGTTTCCAATGTCTCAGGGATGAGGTATGTCATGAGCTCCTCGCAGCCTCCTCCTTCTAGTAGGACTTTACCTCCCAAGCACCACTTGTCTATGAGTCTCAGCTTCCTTCTCAAGCATGACCCTCCTGAGTTTTTGACTGCGAGACCAGACTTTGTCTCTTTGGCCTTCAAAGTTCTGTTCTTCAAGGATTCCGAGCTTAGCTCTTTTGCCTCCTTGCACATGCAAGGAAAATAGCTGGCAAATGTTTTAAGGAGGATATTTATGACATGTTTCCTGAAGGCCTTTTACTCTAGTTGAATTTTTCCTTCCAAGGACTGAAAACTCTGCCTTGATAACCCAGTCCTCCAGCATCATTGTAGCCCCACACCCAGCACTCCATGTTCTATGGGGACAGCTGACAGTGAATTTGAGGCTTCACTCCTCTCTGGCCAGCCAGGCCAGTCCACCTGGCTGTCAAAATCTCTGCTGTTATCTCCTTCCCCCAGGAACCCTCCCTGCTTACAGCAAGCCCAACACTCAGTCAGCAGATGGCCTCTAGTAATATCTAGTAGAAAAAGGACCAGTAGTGTCAACTCAGCTAGCAATGCTTTTCCCATCTCTGGAACTTTAGTTTTATCTTGCCCACTTAACTTCCACTGATCTCCAACGTCTTCAAAATACATTTTATGTAATCTATTCAAATTTTTCTAGGTGCCACAGCATGAGGTTTGCTGCTACCTACTACATTCTACCCTAAAGTGGAACCTGTCTAGATGCTTTGTCTTCACTGCAATCTATCACAGGACTATCCTTATTTATGTAGGAGGTGGTGAAATGGGTGACAGTTGTCAAGACAATAATATAACTCAGCAGATGCTTTAGCTAGGTGAATAACTCTAGTGGAACTTCCAAACATTTTTTCCTTTCAGTCATGCTATGGAATTATTGCCTTCCTCCCATACAGGGAAGTTTGCATTTTAAGATTCTTGTGGCTCAGTGTTTAACCCAACAAAACAATTGTCAATGGTAGTGTTTCAGCCATCTACAATGAGTTGAAGGGGGAAAAAGGTATTTGAGGGCATAGGGCCTTATCGTCATTCCTCAAGTCTTTCTCATTCAGTAACTACTGACTTCATCTATTCCTTAGGCTGGCTCACGATCTGAAAGAACAGTAGAATAACTGATTGAAGGAGAGTGCATTTGGAGTCAGGCAGAACCTTGCTCTTAAACCCCCATGTTACCTAAGGAAGTTCTTCAACCTCCTTGAGTTTGGTTTGCTCAATGCCTACCTCCTAGGACTGTGGTGAGACTTATGTGAGATGTAAAGTTCCCCAAATACAGGAAACAGTACGTTGTCTTCATCAGTCTTCATTAGCCGTTCGTTTGGTCCTCTGCAAAATTAGGATGATGCCAACTTTACAGAAGTGTTTTGGTACTGTAGTTAAATGAGACCATGGAGGTGAAGGGATTTTCAGATGTAAAATGCTGTGCAAAAAGAATATTCAGTGCCCATGTCAGTGGTGACTCTGGCACTGACTGAGTCGCCAAATGACTGATCTCATGTGAAGGCCCATTCTGACCCATTTTGTTTCTATGGCATCTTGGCTGTCAGTGCCACCCTAAATTCCACTGTGTCTCCAAAAAGCAGGTGAGTGCCATCTCCCTGGGACGTCATTTCCCTGGGATGCCTCCTCTGAGCAGACCAAGCCGGTACCTAGTGTGGCGTTGCCTCCGTGCACCCTCCGGCAGTTATCATCCCTCCAATCCCTGGGACAGGCGCACCACCCTATTAGGTGCCACGGGGGTGCAGTGCTTGAAATCATACACAAGAGCGATCAAATCATACCTCTGAATCGTGCCAGCTGTGTTATTGTGGGCAAGCCCATTAACTCTCGACCACCACGTTGCTCATCTATAAGCCGAGGGGATAATAATACCTGCTTTGCAGGGTTGTTGTAAGGGCTGAATGAAGTAACGGGAAATCTGGGGTGCGTGGGAGATAGTAAATGGCAGCCGTCCCTGTGCGCTCCCTGACACCTCCCGCCCGGTCCTAGCCCTGTACTGGGTCAGTGTCAGCATCCTTCCACGCGTGTTCTCTCTCTGCCACCGCACACCTAAAGACCGCGCCTCTCGCTGCTCTCACCTGCGGGGCAGTGGACGGCGCAGAGGTCAGGCAGCTGCGGGTAGGGCTCTTGAGAGCCAATGAGAGCGCGGAAGGCGGCGAGCGAGCCAATGGACGCGGCGGTGGGGCCGGGGGCGGGGCCTGGGCTAGGCCGGGGGCGGAACCGGCTGAGTGCCCTGTCTGAATGCGGGGAGCGTCTGGGCCTCCCCGCCTGGCCGGCTCTTTTACCGCAGCGCAGGCCGCGCTCCAGGCCAGCCACTGGCCCCGCCACGCCCCGCTTCGCAGCCGGAGATAGCGGGAGTAAATTAAGCTATTCTTAGTAGGGCCTGAAAAGGAGCCCTTTCTGACTACTAAGAAAACAAAGTTGCGTCCGTCTCTAGTTCTCAAACCCAAGCACAGTGATGTGGGTCCCCCGGTGCTGCAAGAGGTGGCCCGAGCAGTCGCCGGGTTGCTGGGCGCCCAAAGGAGCCTCCTGGCCAGGAGCCAGGTGCTCTCTGCTCTGCTAAGCTGTGGCGAAAAGAGAATCGGCTGGATTGGGGCCAACCGGGGTGTTGGCAGGAGGGGGCTTCAGCCCTTCTCGGGCTCCGGACTCCCCAGCCCTCTGCCTGGCTGTGCCCCTGCGCCGGCCTAAGAAGGGACCAGGAGGCAGGGCTGGCGCTGGCACTGCGGATGTCAGAACCTCGCCTTTGCTCTAGCTTTTCCAGGGCCCACTCGCCCACCTCTGCCCCTCCTGTCCACCGCCCACCTTCTGGCCTCCTTTCTGCACCCAGCCCTTCCCCACTCTGCTTCAGGCCGCAAGCTCTCCTCCCCTTCACTCTCCATCAGTCACTCTGCGTTTCCTTTACGGGCTAATGTCAGTGTGCAATCATTCATTCATTCGTTTGTGGTCTACCAGCTAGGTGCCACCTCCATCAGGGTGGCACCATGCAGCCTTGTTCACAGGTGTATACCCTGGAACATAGCAGACGCTCAGCAAATACCTGTTGAATGAATGAACAAATCCAAAATATGGCACTAGGTGCCCTAGACCCTTCTGGAACCATTCTTGTCGCTGAGTGATGAATCTGACCAACAGCCTTATTCTCCATAGCCACCTAAAGGAAAATCCTCACTGATGGGGGAATATATGAAGGTGGGGTCCTTCTACTAAATGCCAGCCTGAGTGAAGCTGTGGTCTAAACGTGCCTGTGTGGCTTTTGCACACACCTAAAAGGAAAATGAGATCCTGCCAACATCTCAGACCTGGAGAATTTTCTAGAGCCATCATGGTCTAGATGCCCAGAAATCCCTGAATATTATATTGATATTTTATTGAGTTAGAGAGTTCGTGGTTATCAAATTCATAATCAAAATGGCTTTGCATGTTCCCCACACCGACGATAACCTCTACAGAAATGCCACAAGGTAAATGATTCATCTCATTGAAAAGGACTCTGAGGCCCAGGGAGGTGAAGTGACTTACTCAAGCTCATGCAGTGAAACCACAGCTCAGTGACCTGCTCTGTAGCAAGCTGCCCCTCACACCCACTAGCTAAGCCCGGGAGGAGATCATGACGGAAGCATGCAGAATAACAAAACAGAGTGACAGGGAGAGAGAGCTCCCCCACAGAGGGGTGTTCCAGAGGGACCCTCTGAGCAGGCAAGAGGACAGGGATCTAGAGGACAGGCCTAGTAAAGGTCACCACATTGCTCCTGAATTTCAGAATCTCACGTGTGGAGCTCAGGGCCCTCTGCTCAGGGAGGAGAATCAGGAAAGGGCCCCATCCCAAGGCCCGGGTGTCTGCCGCTTCCCTGCCACCTTCCCACAGCGCCCGGCACCGCCCCACACTTCCCCTGGGCTTCTTTATTTATTTTACCACATCTGAGGAGTTTTTAATGGGGGAAAGGGCCTAGGAATGGGGTTGTTTGAGGACAAGGAAACGAGCCACTTGCTGTGATGAATGTTCTTGAAAAGCAATTTATTTTTTCACGGGTAGCTCGCCGGGCTTGGGAACAAAAGTGCTTTGGCTGCCTATCAAATATGAACAGAGGCTAACTGTTTCTTCGGCATTTCTCTTTCCCCGCACACGCTCACCCGCGCCTCTCCCTATGCATGACAGAAATGACATCGGGTTCAAGGGCTCCCTGGGGTCCCCTCCTAAGATAAAGCGGCAGCTGCTTTCATGGGGCCTGAGGCCCTCTCCCTCTCCCTTCTCTGCTTACTCGATTCCAAGCAGCAATGGCACTCGGAGGATATTCTCTCTCTCCTGGTGGGATGGGAAAGAGTGGGTGCCCTGGACATCAGAGGTCAGCCGGGATCCCTGAAAATGCCTGTGCGGCCCACAGCAGTCAGGAGACCCCTGCGCTCTCCGCATGGTTTAGCAAGAGAGGACATAAGCCTGCACCTTTGCCCCTGATCTGCACCTGCATCCCCCACCGCAGCCGCCATAGTCACATCTGCAGGCAGCTCTTCTCCCAGTGTTCTCAGTCTACCTGTGCCTCTTACCCATGCACAAACATTTTCCCCAAAGGTGGGCTCTCAGGTGTCATGGGGCATCAGTGGATGGTGGTGACAGAGGGAACACTGATATTCCTAACAATCTGCTGAAAACATGCATTTGTCAAATGAAGATTGTGCTTGGCTGTCTGGGGGAGTCCTTTAAGTCCCTGGGAATTATGATGGCTAAAGCAAAACAAGGGAATCAGTTTTGAACTGGGCCTGGAAAAATTATTGGGGAAAAATTACCGTGTCTGAAACTTACTATTACAAGAGTCTGAGTTTTAGCAGGAATTCTAGGGAGCCAGGAGTCTCCTGCTAGTGTGGGCCTGGCAAGGAAGACCAGGCCACTCCCTGCTTCCCTCTCCTGCTCACCTTCGAGCTGACTCCTGCTTTTAGATTTGCCAAAGGGGCAGTTGTCAGAAATAAGAGGCCAGCTTTGGATGACTCTCAGCCTGGACAGGAAAGCAGACATCCCTGCTTAATTCCATTAGAGATTTATTTGGAAATGTGACTTGCCTTCTGAGGCAGAGGGGTTTGGGTTTGCTCTTCTGAAAGGGTAGCAGCATTTAAAATCTCACTGTTTATGCAACAGAAACCTTTATTCTCTATAAAAAGAACTTTAGACAAGTAGCAAGGGGTGGACTTCCATTAGTCCATTCTGAGGACCCCAGTTCTGGAGCTTGGACAGTTCTTCATTGACTGAGATCCCCAAATCCAGCTTCTGACAGTGTTTACAGAGGAAGGGCATGTTCTCTTCCTTCTTTCCAGGATGGGGATAGCTAGATTCCAAAGATGGTCCTCCAAGGAGCTTAGTCTATTGGTATTCACTTTCATAGTCCCCTCCCCTCCAATATGGATGGGCTCAACTTGTAATTAGCTTTGGACCAGCAGGATGTCATGGAAATGATGCTTGTGACTTCCAAAACTAAGTGGTAAAAAGCCTTGCAACTTCTGCCAGGGTTTCTTGGATCATACACTCTGGAGGAAGCCAGGCTCCATGTGAGAAGCCCAACTACTCCGCCTCCACCATGCTGTGAGGAAGTGTCCATAGCAAGGCCCCATGGAGAGTGCTGCCTGGCTAGTCGCTAGCCCTCCCAGCCATCCCGGCTAGGGCACCAGACACGTGAGTGACAAGTCATGTGGGAAGACCTGCCCAGATAAGGCTCAGGATTCCAGCTTCAGTCACAGTCTAACTGCAACCAAGTGAAAACCACTCAGCTGAGCCCAGTCAGTCCATGAAAGAGCAATAAACTGCTAATGTAAGCCACTAAGTTTGGGGGTGGGGGTGGTGTTGTAATGCAGTGATAGAAAATTAGAACAGAGGCCCTGGCATGAGAAGCAAGAGGTTTTCAAGGAGTTTCCTGCCCAACAGGCCAATAGTTTCGAGCAGCAGTTTCTAAACTTAGCTAAGGAATCCTTTGCCCACTGGAAATCATAATTAGATCTCCGACATGTCAAAGAAACAAAAGCACAGTGGCTCTCTTTTTGAAACAGTGGGAGGCCTGACCAAGCTCTCCTTTTGCCATGTGCCCCTGCAGCAGCCCCTGGGAAATGAATGAGCTCTCCACCTGATCTCCCAGATCTAACTCTCTCTCTCTTCCTCCCTAAAAAAAATCACAGCAGACTTTGTTCATCCACACTCCCCTAATCCAGGGAGAATCCTGGCCACAGTGTGGAGTTGTGCCCCTAGCAGCCCTGAAAAGTTACACACTCTGAGGACCTTCTCTTCTTCAGTAGGTAAGCAAGGCCCTGGGTGGCCCCAGTACCCACATCCTCACTGATGGGCAACACCCTGCCTTCCTTCTCCAAAGGACAAAGGATCATGGTTCAGCAAGCCCTCCTGGGATGCTAAAATACCTTCTCTGCCAAAAGACACTGTTATCAGCCTTTGCTTCTGGCCCCTTTCTGGTGGAGAAGGAAACTAGTATATATAAGGCCTGTTGTCCTATAACTTAAAAAGAGACTCAAAGAGGTTCAAGCTCTCAGTAAAACAAGAGTAGAGATTTCTCCAGCCCCAGTCCAAGCCTGTCTTCACAGCAGTATCAGCCACTGCATGCATGAAGATGGTGGCCATGGGCATGGGAGCAGGGATACACATCTCTCTTCCAAGGCCAGGCCATGCTGAACCCTAACTCTTCCCCCAGACCTTTCCAGGGCAGAGTGACCCAACGTGTTCCCTCCCTATCTGGGTTATCCTAGGTGATGTGGAGACTGACTTGCTCTAGGTGGGCTAGTGCCCAAGAGCCACAACTTTCCCTGTGGAGACGGTATGTACTGCGTAGATCTTGTTTCCTTTTTGTCCTTATTGCCAAAATCCCCCCAAAATTCTGTTTTGCTCATCGTGCTGCCTTCAGCTGAGGGAGAGCAGGGACTTGCATAATAAGCACTTGACTCTTCTCCAAAGCCAAGGTTTGTTCCAATGGCTTTGACTTTCAACCTCCTCATGTCTCCTTGAAAAGATGAACCGCACTTTTGTACCACAGGACATGCCAGGAATAGCTCACATCGAATGCTTTCGGGAGGGGTGCCTATGAGGAAGAGGCCGCAGGTCAGCCAGACAGCTCAAAGGTACCATTAAGATGATGGACGCCTTTTTCCACGGTGCTTGGGCAGACTGCTGAGCTTCATTACTCATCTCTTCCACAGGGAGGTCACCATGCAAAGGGGGTGTCTCGTGCTCCTCTAGCCGGGATGCAAGCCCTGGGGACCACATTCACATCTTTGGGAACAGAGGATGTGGGAACAGAACTTCAGATGCTCTAACTCGAAGGGAGCATGACCGCTCAGTGTGTCCCTGCCTGAAAGCATGGCTCAGGCCAAATGAACACAGGCCCCTTCCGGGCCACTGCAGTGAGTCACAACATCTCTCCCCACCACTATCACCTCTCCCCTAAACCAGCAGATTCTCGACAGCCTGCAACTTCCTATCAAGGGAAAACCCCCAAAGGCAAAGCCAGATTTCTGACCAATTTTGAAATGCCTGAACAGGGAAGGCATAGTGGCTCATGCCTATAATCCCAGCATTTTAAGAGGCTTAGGCAGGTGGATCTTTTGAGGCCAGGAGTTCGGGACCAGCCTGGGCAACAGAGTGAGATTCCATCTCTACAAAAAATAAACAAAATTAGCTGGGCATGACGATGCGTGCCTGTGGTCCCAGCCATTCAGGAGAGAATCTCTGAGGTGGGAGAATCACCTGAGTCCCTCCTCGGAGATCCAAGCTACAGTGAGCCGAGATTGCATCACTGCACTCCAGCCTGGGCAACAAAGCAAGACCCTGCCTTTAAAAAATGCCTAAACGCAACACACAAACAATAGCAATAATAACAGCCACCAACAACACAGCCACTATAATGACCACGTGCTGTGCAGGGCACTTTACCCCACCTGCAAAGTAGGTTTGGCCACCTCGCTTATCCAGAGTCTTGGAGAAGTTAAAAACCTTGCTCTTTGGTAGGTAAGTGGCTGAGCTGGGATTAGAAACGACGCTTCTCTGGTTCCCAAGCCCACCATGCTCTTTCCATGAGCAACTCTGCCCATGTGATTCAGAGGGTCAGAGTTTGTTGTGACAGAAACAGAACCTAGAGGCTGGTTTCAAAGCCGGGGAGGAGCTGGGTGAGGCCTGAGCCAAATAACAGGGTGGGCCACCTCTGTGCTTCCCAGCCGGTGTTCCTTGGCTGGCCTGCAGGTGGGGGGCAGGGCCAGGTAGGGGTGGAGGGTTTGAAACTGGGCGTGTCCTCAGGAAGCACCCAGCCCCTCCTTCAGTGACCTGTCCGGGAGTGGGTTAGGAGCAGAGGACCTGCTGTATTCCAGGGCTGTCACCACAAGATCTCGGTATGCCTTAGAGGAAGCCCATGAGAAAGCCTCACCCATTTCATAGGTGGGGAAACAGAGGTTCAGCAGGATCACAGGACCCCAAAAGATATGCAGATTCCATCCCAGATACGTTGGCTCCACGGACTGCGCCTTCTCCCTGTTGCCACCCCTCTGTGTGGAAAAAGCCTGCCTTTGACCTCGGCTGGGCTGGTAGCCAGGGCTGGGTATCAGTTGCTTGGGGCACCGACCAAATAGGACTACATCCTATCTGCCTTATCGTATGGGATCACATCTGTGCAGTTGTTATCCAAAAGGACAACCAATAATTCTCTCATTATCCAGAATGGGTTTGACTGCTGTGCTGGAAAATCCCCACCTCCTTTGGTACATTAAACCCTTTCTTCTGAAATATTATAATTATCCTTGTTTACACAAGCGACTAGCGTTTTAAGGTCTTTCTGTGTAAATACAGCAAAGATAAATTTCAGCCATACTCCCGCCTGAATTATTCAAAACCTGAAACGCTTAGGGGTCAGCAGCGCGAGTCGGCTTTGTGCCTTGAGTTGTGAGAGCAGGAATACATTACCCCTGACCTTTCCAAGAAGAACGTGATGGTCGAGCCACGCCCACTGGGAAACAGCCCAATGGGACAAGCCTTTCTCAGACCCAAGCCGGCTCTGCAGCGACCAAGGCTACCTGCCAGAGCCTGGAGACGCGCTGCGTGCTGAGAGAGGCAGGCACAGGAAAGAATTCGCTCCTGGTCTGTGTTAGGCATCCACAGTTTGCAGCCCAGTGCCACTCTCCACCCACCTTGTTCTCTGCCCCAGGACACAGACTTGTCTGGTCAGAACCAGCAGGCGCCCTGGTCCTCTGCCTTCCGGTCGGGTTTGGCCCTAGGAAGCCCCCGCAGGGATGGAAGGGAGAAGATTGATACTGGGGTCTTTATTTCCTTGGGGCCCTCTCCCAGCAGGCCCCAAGGCTGGCAACTCTGTCCACACAGGTCTCCGCTCAGCCACTCCCCAGCTTCTGGGTCTGGATCCGCATTGAATGAATCCTTTGGACTTTTCCTCTCCTCACTGACCGGACCTCCTCCTCTTCCCCTTCTGTCTCCATTTCGCAAAATTGTTCACATGGTTCTGATAGATTAACAAAGAACTCTATCTGCTTTTTAGGCAAGGAATAAGGAAAATTGTCTACAGAAGTAATTCACACAAAGGAAGTCAAGGCCATGTTGAAACCAGCACTTAAAGGAAAAAGTACAATTGACCAACAATTGAATCTTCCTTATTAGGCTGAGACCTGCACAATGTGACCGAAGGACATTGGACTTGGCATAAATAATGGCTAACACACACACACACTCACGCACAAACACTCTTACACTCACATGCACACACCACGCATTCATGCACACACACACACATTCACATACACATTCTCAATAGCAGAAGCTATAATCAGTACAATTATAAATGGACAAAACCTATCTATGAACTAGTTGCAAAATTTTCTTACAAAAATTAAACAGAAAACTTACTTGATGAAAATCATTTCAATAAAATATCAAAAGAAAGTATAACAGAAAGGGTAATTGTACTGTACTAAAAACCCAGGATTAAATTACCATGGGATTTGGCTTGAAAAACAGTTTCTTCATGAGAGTTCATCCGTGTTGACATCATCGTATTAAAATATAAATATTCAAGTGGTTTTAGGATCACAGCCTTGGCATCAAGGAGCAGAGGCAGAGCAAAGATGGAGAACCTCATCTCGCCCCCCACTCTGCAGGCCTGGGAAGCCGTGGGGCCCGCAGTGTCCTGCACTGCCACTTTCAGTCCCGAAACTCCACCCCAACCCATTTCCTGCCTCCCAGCCTGTCTCTGATGCAGGCTGGTCCCCTGTATGTGACCTCCTGACTCATTTTCCCTTCTCAGCCTCCACTCAGCCTCAGCTTCCTCATACGCCAGAGTTCCCATAGCCAGGACCTGTCGTCCCTCCTGTGAGTATGAATTGAGTTATCTCTCAGCCCGTCATTGCCCACCTCCCCAGGCCCAGGCAAGCCCCAGTGACCCCTAGGTGACCTTAGCCCAGGAAGCATGGTTTCATCAACTTCATCCCAGCAAGCAAAAAGGCCCCAGCCACTTAATACTGCCCCTAGAAACTTCCTGGACCTTCACACAAACAAAATCCCCAGGTTCCATCTCAGACACCAAAGCTCTGGGGAAGGAGCCAGGCTGACTAATTAGAACATCAACAATAACAAAGTAAATGTCTTGAGTACCTGCCACTTGTCAGACGTTCTTAAGTGTGTCACATATACAATTTCTTTTTTTTTTTGAGACGAAGTCTCACTCTTGTCGCCCAGGCTAGAGTACAGTGGTGCGATCTCGGCTCACTGCAACCTCTGCTTCCCAGGCTCAAGCGACTCTTCTGCCTCAGCCTCCCTGGTAGCTGGGATTACAGGTGCCCGCCACCATGCCCTGCTAATTTTTGTATTTTTAGTAGAGATGAGGTTTCATCATGTTGGTCAGGCTGGTCTCGAACTCCTGACCTCAGGCAATCTGCCTGCCTTGGCTACCCAAAGTGCTGGGATTACAGGTGTGAGCCACTGCACCCGGCCACATATACAATTTCTATATCTTGAATCAGTCCTGTAGAGCAGGCATTTCTCTTTCTTATGGAGTGATGACTGGGGCTCAGAAACTTTGAACAACATCCAAAGTTACTCAGTTATTGAAAAGTAGAGGTGAAACTTGAACTCATATCTAACTGGATCCTGAAGTCCATTATGACCTCTACTCTAGTGATAGCAGACTCCTGCTGAGAACCACCAGTAAAGCTAGAAAAATGGAAAGTAAACATCTGTGGAGAAGGCTTTGGAGCATTCCCAAGCAGTGGGGAATTGTAGTTCCAAGATCTGGGAGTGCAGAGAAGCCCAGGGTGCTGTTTCCTGCATGTGGTTGCTTTTCTCCAGGAGCCCCTGAAGAAACTGAGGACAGAGATGAGAGGCTGACTCGGGCTTTTAGCAGATTCACAGGGATCTGGAACAAATATTGGAATTCAGGGCCCACTGGTAAATATAGTAGGCCTCCAGTTGAAACCCAAAGGGCCATACCATAAGAATTCAGAGTGAACCAAATACATTTCCCACTCTCACTGAGTCTGAAGCCCAACATTAGATTGTATTCAGGTGACCTAGAATTGTGGGACCCCTAGCCTAGTAGGTTGCTAAAATCAAGCATAAATCCTCTCTTAAAAATTATAAAATCATCCAGAGGTTCAAATTAAACTAGAGTGTTTAAAATACAGTGTCTGGCATGCAATCAAAAATAATGAGGCATTTGAAAAGACCAGATGACATAACAAAAACTAGGAAAAAAAAATTGCCAATAGAAACAACAGACCCACAGGAGATCCAGATAGTGGAGTAATCAGATGCAGGCTTTAAATTCCTGTTGCACATGCTCAAGGAAATGAAAGACAATATTAAATTTTCAGCAGAGAATATAAACTATAAAAACTTCTAAAATAACAAAAGGCAATTAAAAATTTGATGGATGCATATGAGAGCCAATTAGGCATAGCTGCAGAGAGGATTGGTGAAATGGAAAATACATCAGAAGAAAATATGCAGAGAAAAGCCCAGTGAAACAAAGAGATGGAGCAAACAGAAAAGAGCATAAAAGACATATGAGATACAGAGAAGAAAAAACGCTTCTACCTGGAATCTGAGAAGATAAGAGGGAGAATGGAGCAGGAGCCCTATCTAAGGGGGAAGTGCTGAGAATTTTCCCATGTATGTGCTCTTCCCATTTAATCGATTCCAAATAGTTCAAGCTTCTGGGTTCTTTTGTCTTTGCCTTCCCCATTCTATTTCCCATAATTTTTGTTCCTAATTGCCACTTTTACATGACAATTATGGTTCAGAGATTAGCCACATACAACACCAGTGAGACAAGAAGCAACATTTTGTGGGGGCTTCTGGGAACTTGGAAGGGATGATCTCATCTTCCCTGGGGAGTAGAATGTGAGGTCTGGAACTGCAGCAGCTATTTTGTGAGCATAAAAGGGTAGCCTTGGGAGGAAGGTGACACCATAAGAGAGAGAGAAAGTGGGTCCTGCTCTCATTAGATCATCCAATTAAGGCATGCCCTGAAGCCAGTGATAGCCCCCCGACCAACCATCACCACCACTGCACACACACACACACACACACACGTACACAACTTTTTTGACTATTGGGACAATAAATTCCCTCTTAAGTGAGTTTGAATTAGTTTGTGGTCACTTGCAACCAAAACAACCCCAAGTGATATAAAATCTTGGAAATAAAATTGCCTTCCAGAAAATTTGCAACAATCTATAATCTACCCTACAGTGACCACTCCCCTACAAAGACCTCTTTACTCTCTCCAACATTCCATATTGTCATTTACAAATTGATTGAAAGGCAAAACGGTACAATTTTATATTTAGTTTTAATTCACCTATTTTTTATTTCCAGTGAGATTGAATTTTTAATGAATTTTTTAACATTGAATTTCCTCTTATATTGTTTTACTATGGCAGTGATTTACTAAGATGTTAGTTTTCCATTTCTTCGTTTGCTTCCTTTGTTCAATTTAATTCAGATAAATAAGCAGGTTTTTTAAAAAGACAAACCTAACCAGACTGTGGGCCAGGCACTGTGCTACATGGGGCGGGAGCCATAGAAACGAATGGGACAGGCTTCACTCCTGGAGAGCCTGACGTGTAGTAATGGTGAGAAGACAAAGAGGCAAACATTGGGCCCAAAACTCTGATACAGGCATGGAGGAAAAGATACGAGGCTGCATTCGTGAGAACTCTAGGAGATTTTATCTGGAATTATTTCCATCATCTAATTTTATGATTTCTTTATATGTCCTTTTCCATTGCTCATTTTTTTTCTTTCTTTGTCTTCATCATATTGATTAAGTTCCCTTTGATCCTTTCTGTTTCCCCATTCCACTTGTTTGAAAGTTATACCTTCTATTTCTATTCTTGTAGTGCAAACTCCTACATTATAGCATGCATATCTAAGGCTAATCAACATCTCTATCCTTCAGCCAAGTGATAAATGGGCTTTACAATTATTCAACTTTAATCAATCATTTAACATTTTTCATGTTATTCCCACATAGCATTTCACTTTCACCTGACTTTTAGCTGTCCCCATAAATTAGTATTTTTTAAAACAATAAATGCTTACTTAGACTTACCAACATGCTGACTCATTTATTTGCTTACTTTGCCACCTTCATCATATTCCTTCTTTCTGGATTCAGCTTTCTTCTTACTGAAGAAAATCCTTTTCTAATTCTCCAGTGAGCAGTTATGAGTATAAATCCATTCAATCTTTGTTTCAAAACTGTCTATTTCATCCTCATTCTTGAATGATTGTTTAGTGGATGTCAGTGCTTTTCAGTCAGATCTTTAGTTATGTAATGATCTTATCCCATTGTCTCCTGGCATCAGTTGTTGCTGCTGAGAGGTCTGCTGTCAGCTTAATTATCATTCCTTTTTCATCAGTCTGTCTCTTCATTCACTCTGTCTGCTGTGTTTGCAGTTTTATAATGATGTGTCTACATGTTGTTTATATTTCACCTGCTTGGAACTTGATGGGCTTATTTGACCTTTTTCCCCTAGTCCCTCATTCTGGAGAGAATATGCATCTGAACCATCTCATTCTGTCCACCAGTCTCTTCACATCACTGCCACATTTTCCTTAACTTTGTGTTTTGCAGTTTTTTTCAGATCTACCAACCAACTCCCCACTTCTCTCTTTGGCTATACCAAACCATCTCTTTAACTGATCTACTGAGTTGTTAATGTTATTTTTTTTTGTTTCTTGAAATCTGATTATTGTTCACATTTGTCTTTTATTTTATGATTGTTTTCTTAGTTTATCTTTTTAATGTTTTAATCATATTTATTTTATGATTTCTCTTTTTCATTGTTAAATTCTAGATTGTTCAATCATTTCTAGTTCTTGGAATAAGAGTCCTCTTTTTGTTGGCTCTATTCAAGATTGTTTTAATTGTAAGGAACAGAAAAGCCCACATAAACCATTCTAAGAAAAAGTGAATTAATTGTCTTAATGACTGAAAAGTCCAGAGTTGTAGTTATAGTTAGTCCATTTGATTCAGGACCAAAACCCAGGGCCTAATTTCTCTGTTTCTCGACCTCCTGGATCCACTTCTTCTGTGCTGGCTCTGTTCTCAGATAGATGACTCCTCATGGTGACAAAAGAGCTGCAGAAGCAGAGATTCTGCCATCCTCCCAGGTTCAAATATGGCCAGCAAGAGAATCTTCTTTCTTTTTTTTTCTTTTTTTTTTTTTTTGAGACGGAGTCTCGCTCTGTTGCCCAGTCTGGAGTGCAGTGGCATGATCTCGGCTTACTGCAAGCTCTGCCTCCTGGGTTCATGCCATTCTCCTGCCTCAGCCTCCCCAGTAGCTGGGACTACAGGCACCCGCCACCATGCCTGGCTATTTTTTTTTTTTTTTGCATTTTTAGTAGAGATGGGGTTTTACTGTGTTAGCCAGGATGGTCTCGATCTTCTGACCTTGTGATCTGCCCCCCTCGGCCTCCCAAAGTGCTGGGATTACAGGCATGAGCCACTGCACCTGGCTGAGAATCTTCTTTCTAACAGTTCCTTTAAACATCCTGAGATCAACTCTGTTTAGTGTAGTTTAGATCACATGCCCATCTCTGCACCAATGACTGTAGTCATGGGAATGAGATATGCTAGTTGGCCTTACCTGTGGTGGAGCCCCATCAGTCTGCTTGGTATGGAGGAGTGGGATCACCAAATAGGCCATTGGAAGAGGAAAGAACAACAGATGCTAGGGAAGTTTTATTTGATTCATGAGTTCCCCCTCTACATCCTGTCCCCCTACATACCTGCCTGCACATACACCAAGATGACTGCTCCCCAACAGCTCCATCAATGAACAAACCTGGCCCAGAAAGTTCCTTTCCTAGAGGTTCCCACTACAGCCCTGGGGCTAATTCTTTCTGATTAGATTTCTCTAAACTCAACATGGTCACTCTCCCTGGCCATGCCTGGGTCATGTTGCTTCTTTGGAGCCAGGGGGCAGGGTCAATGTCATAGAGCCACACAGTCTGAGAGTTGAGGAGGGATAGTCCCTAAGGAAGAAGAAGTGCTTACACCAGATAAGGGAGATGGACACTGTCAAGCAGAAAAACTTGCTGTCCTTTTCAAAAGGGAACCCACCTCTTCCTGAAAGCCTGTCTCTTCCTATCGGGCAACCCAGCCTGCCAAGCCTTGATCAGCCTCCTTGTGCCTCCCATTCAGAATCTCTCCATGCCATGGACATTTCATGGTCTCTCTGGTATCTCCTATCACAGATTTATTTGGAAACCTTTCTCTGATTTCCAGCCTGTACCATTTTCTAGAGTAGTGAGCTCCAAAATGGGTCATGCACTCTCTAAAATAGTGCTTTGTTATTTACTGGCCATAATTAGTTCTCATCAGTACCTCTTTGGGAATCCCTGGTCTAGAAATGATGGATTCCATATTTCTCTGATAAAATGACTTCCTAATTCTTGACCTCAGGCATGCCCCTCCTTTCCAGAGAGAAGCCCATCATTTGAGTCTGTTCTCAAGATACAGACCATCCTCCCATGACAACCGACCCTTGGCCAGTCCCTTCTGTAGCCCGACTTCTCACTGTGTTGTCACACAGACCCTGTCACTTAGAAGCTGTGAGACTTTTAGTGAGTTACTGAGATTCTCTGAGCCTCAGTTTCTTCACCTGCAAGATCAAGATAATAATGTTCATCTCCCAAGATCAGGAGGAAGAACTACTAATGGAAGCATGGAAAGGAAGCTCAGGCATGGCACCTGGTTCAGAGGTTGTCCTCCAAATGTGCACCCTCCCTTCCCTCCTCTTGCTCGCAGCTCCTAGCTCAAGGTACACTTGGTCACTCTTCCTTGGCCTCTGGCCTGCCTTTTACAGCTGGTAACTGACCAGTCCTTAGCCTCTGGTCCTCAGCAGCCACATGCCTTTGCCGTGATATAACTTTTCATCTGAGCCTTGATTCCTGACACATGGCACCTGCTGCCCCCACCCTGCGATCCACAATCAGCCCCTCCCCTCTTGTGATTCCTGCCGCAAACTCCAGGCATGGGTGTGGCCCTACTGGAATGTGCTGGGGGAGAAGCAGGAGGTGGGGACAGGTGACATAGAGGAGGTGATGAAGGTCACACCAAGAGAGGTCCCTGGTGGTTCTTTTTATCTTGAGAGAACATCTGTGGCTTCCATGTTGTCACAAAACAAACAGAAGTGAGTCTGAAGTTTCCCAATCCCCATAGCTGGTTTCATGGCTCTTTGACAGTCTTTTCATGTCCCTGACAGTGGTGAGCTTTTTCCCCTGGGAAGTTAGGGGGCCTGTGTTGCACCCCCGAGGCCCATCTCGCCCCGGTGACGTTATCCTGGCACTCCCAGGCTGATGACAATTAGCTGTCACCTTTCATGCGTGAGCAGCTGTTGCCGCCTGTGTTTCCAGGTGGCCGAGCTCAGTCCCTGTGTCTCCCCTTCCTGCTGCACGGGGGACCCTCCGACGGGCTGACTCACCCGGTTCTGCTGCCCACGGAGGGCTTCCTGCTCTGCCTCTCTTGGGCAACCTTCCCAGTTTTCGACGAATGCCTTCCGCTCACAATAGCCCTTTCCTGGGGCGTGTAGGGAACCGGGGGTGGGGTGGGGGCGGGTTCACCCTTCTGCTCAGGTTTGAGTGGCAGCCTGCAGGCGCCCAGGTCTGCGCTGAGATCTCAGACTGTCCCTCAGTTCCAGGGCTATTTATGTTTCTGACATTCATTTCTTCCTGCTCCCTTCACCTCCCCTGCCCACGTCTCCTCTTTGACAAAGCTGTGATCAGCCCCACAGCAGAAGCCGTGTGTTTCTTGACCTGGCTTTCCCATGCTGGGAGCTGGGCTTGCATCGAACCCCTCCTGCTCCCTCAGCAGCTGAGGCCCTTCCCGTCCTCCTGCTCGCAGAGCACACAAGAACCAGGGAAAGCTGTGGGCCAGAAAGAGCCCCCTCTCACAGCTGCAGACTCGAGTTGTCAAGCCTCAGGCAGCTCTGCCCTTCCTTGAGCCTCAGTTTCCTCATCTGGAGAGTGAAGACAACCATCCGCATCCTGCAGCATGGCAGTGACAGTTCTGTGAGAAAAGGTGCCCAGAGTGATGTTTAGCAGCACATCGTTATTACACTACAGGATAAAACGGCTGCCATTACCACATGCTCACAGTGTCCCGGGCCCACAGGGCACAGATCGACTCATTCAATCCTCACTGCAAGCCACGAGGAAGATTTCACAAGAGGCTCAGGCAACGGTGAGGAAATTGATGCGCCGAGAGATCAAGTGACTTTCACAAGGACACACAGCTGGTCAGCGGCAGAGCTGGCTGTGATCCTGGCATGTGTCCCTCCTCCCTCCAAGAAGAAGCCACCCCAATCCTCCAAGGATGTTCCTTTTCCATCTTGAGGGTATCTGGCCTCCAGAGACTCCTCACTACCTCGGAGCCATTGCTGGGTCTCCCTGGCTCCCATCACCCCAGCCTCCGGCCCCTACAGTCACACTGACTCCAGGAGTTTGTCCAGGGTGGGCACTACTCTTCAGACCGCTCTGAGTGCCTCTTCCATGGGGAGACCAGTGGCTCAGGTCTTCTGCCCTCTGTTGATCACTAGGCTGAGTTTTTCAGAAGGTCTCCCAGTCAGGTCTGGGGCAGGAGCCAAACAGTGGCTCTCGGCCCTCTCCTTCCCCAGACAGGGCTCTGGAATTGGGCGCCACCCCAGCAGCCAGCGAGGGGCTGCCATGCCTTTCCCTGGGCTGGTGCTGAGCCTACAGGTGCTCTCCGGGGGCAGGGGGAGGAGGGCAGGGCCTCGAGGGCCGCAGGCAGAGCCCGGGAAGAAGGTGTCTGTTGTTTCCTCCTCCATCTCTGGGAACAATTCGCCTTTTGAGCTTCTTGGCTGAGCGAGTTGAGAGATTCTTTCTCCAAGGCTTCTTGACAGATTGATTTATCTGTTTCAGTAACTTGGCCTTCCTGAGAAAGGGTGGCTTCATGCCAGGGCAGGCGTGGGCACCAACCTGGGGGACGAATGCGGGGCCTCCTCCAAGGACGGCCTTGGACCTCAGGCTGAGGTGCGGACCCCAGGTCCCTCTTCCCTGGCTGGAGACCGAGCGGATTGCCAGCAGGAGCTGCAGATACCCACAGACAGGCAGTTATTCACCCCATCCTCCCGGCCCCTCTGCTCCCCAAGCGGCTCTTCCTGGACTCATCTTGTGGCTGGGAAAGTTGAGTCACTGAGAAGCGACTGCCCTACCGCAGTAGGCAAGAAGCTGAGATCAGACTTGAACTCAGGGTTCTGAGGCTTCCACATCTATCCTCACCTACCTAAAGAAAGAAGTTTGACCCTCGAACCCCAAGTTGCTAGAGGGCCTGGACTGAGAAGGCCACAGCTAGCAACTCTCCCCGGGCTCCTCCTGCCTCCCAGAAGGAAGGCCTGCTTCCTGCCTCTGCTGTCTGCCTGCAGTGCCCCACAGCCCATGGCTCGCCTCTTGCAGCACACCCGCCTGCCTTCCCGTCATTCTGTCCACTCCTCCAGGCAGGGTGCCCAGGGCTTGGCACTGAGTAGGGGGCTCAATTGAGGAGGGAAGGGAGAGAGGAAAGAAGGAAGTGAGGCAGGGAGAGAGGGAGGTGAGGGGAGGGTCCTCACACCCTGTGGGTGATGCCCCAGGGGAGCTAGGGTCATTATGAAGCCCCTAAGGCAAGCTGTGCTTTAAGAATTCACGTGGCTGGGCTGGGCGCGGTGGCTCACGCCTGTAATCCCAGCACTTTGGGAGGCTGAGGCAGGTGGATCACCTGAGGTCGGGAGTTTGAGACCAGCCTGACCAACATGGAGAAACCGCGTCTCTACTAAAAAATACAAAATTAGCCAGGCGTGGTGGCCCATGCCTATTAATACCAGCTACTCGGGAGGCTGAGGCAGGAGAATCACTTGAACCTGGGAGGCAGAGGTTGCGGTGAGCCGAGATCGTGCCACTGCACTACAGCCTGGGCAACAACAGTGAAACTCTGTCTTAAAAAATAAGAAAAATAATAATAAAAAGAATTCAAGTGGCTGGATCACAGCTCACTGTAAGCTTGAATTCCTGGGCTCAAGCGATTCTCTCCCCTCCACACACACACCCACCTCCATCCCCCCACCCTCCCACACCCTGCTGGGCTGCATTACACCACCTCCCCACTCCCCAGCACCCCACCACCCCTCCCACTCCCATGCCACCTCAGCCTCCTGAGTAGCTGGGACTACCAGTGTGCCACCACACCCAGCTAATTCTTAAATTATTTTTTGTAGAGATGAGGTCTCACTACGTTGCCCAGGCTGGTCTCAAACTCCTGGCCTCAAGATAGGCTCCCATCTGGGCCTGGTAAAGTGCTAGGATTACAGGCATGAGCCACCCTGCCCAGCCATTAACCGTTTTTAAGTGCACGGTTCAGAGGCATTAAGTACACTAGCACTGTGGAGCAACCGTCTCCACCACCCATCCACAAAACTCTTCATCTTGCAAAACGAAAACCCTGTGCCCATTAAACACTAACTCCCCTCCCCGCAACCCCTGGCAACCGCCATTCTACTTCCCAGCTATGAATCTGACTACTCCAGGTGCCTCATGTGAGTGGAATCGTGCAGGCCGCGCCTTTTGTGTCTGGCTTATTTCACTCAGCACAATGTCCTTGAGGTTCGTCCGGGTTGTAGCGTGCGTGAGCATCCCTTGCTCTCCAGGGCCAGCGCTCCACTCTGGGCACTTTCCACGAGCTGTCCTCACACGGCCCTCTGCATGATGCCCACGTAGCCAGGCAGGGCCCTGCCCTCCAAGTTGAGCCCCCAAGACCAGCCCACCCCCATCTGTCTGGCCCCAGTGTTGCCCACCCACACCTGCCTTTCCCTGCAGAAGGGAGGCTGCACAGGGCCAGGCCCTCCTGCTCCCTTGGCCCTCAGGGTTCCAGGGGGAGGGAGTGGTGGCTGTTTCAGGTCACCCACAGCCATGTTCTGCCTGCTGGTCTCCTTTCCCCTGATGCTGCTGCCCCCAGGACCCTGAGTAGCACGTTGGTGCCCTGATGCTTATCTTCGTGGGGACGCGCGCGTGGGAAGAGGACTCAAGGAGAGGGCAGATGGGTGTTGTGAGGGATCAGTCTCTAATGGTGGAACTTCAGGAGTGCATGTCAGCCAGTGCAGGGCTCCTGGACCATGCCCTGGTGTCCCGCGTGGTGTGGCTGCCTCCAGCTGAACCTCTCCCCACATCACCACCCTGCTCCTGTCACTGGAGGCAGCCCCAGGTGCTTGGGGCAGCACTGACCTCACATCCAGTGGAGGGGCTCAGGTCCTGGCCTGCCATTTGCTGACTGCCAGAACTTGGCAAGCCCCTCCCAGAACCTCGGTCCCCCATCCCTCGAACAGACCAAGCCCTCACCCACAGGGTGGCTGTGCGGATGAGCCAGCAAGCGTCTGGCTGGGCCCGGCCAGCCAGCACTAGGCAGACGCCTGTCCAGGGCACCCGAGCCTTCCACTGCCCAGCTGCCTGGCTCCTCTGGCCCAGGGCGAGCAGAGGAGCCCTACGTCTCAGCAGAAGGAGAGAGAGCATAGAGCAGGACCCACAGAACCCTGCAGGAAGACTCCCTGAAAGCTGGGACCCAGAGCTGTGAGGACTGTGTGTGTCCCAGGCTGGCAGCCCCTCCCCTGGTCGTGGAAGCCAGGCCCACTCCAGTGACAGGTTGACAGTCAGTCCTCTGGCTTGCTCATGTGTCCATTTGCAGCTGTCCCCAGACGTCACTGCAGGCAGAGCAACAGCACAGCCTTATACAGCATTTTCACCAGGGACCCAGCAGCAGACGTTGCTGTAAGAGCACAGACGATGCAGAAAGGCGACCAGGAAGGATGGGGAGTGGAGTATTTGCTACCTTTGTTTTTAATACAATTTATTTAATCATCAGTTTGTAGAATTTAATTTGTAACAATGGATGTCAGCATTCCTAAACGTTTAATGACAGTGAGTATTAGTGACCGCCGGCACACCACTGTCTCGGCCCCTGACCAGGGTTCTCCAGCCAGCACATGGGCATGGAGGGCAGCTGCTGGGGGGACAGGCAGTCCCTGACTCCCCAGCTATGTGGCGGGCCAGACCCAGGGCCTCTGGCGGCTCAGGCCTGCTTTCAACTTCACCCTCCTACAGCCTGAGGCTCAGAGAGGGGCACCACCTGCACAGGCCCCAGAGCCAGTGCTCTGGAAGGACAAGGCTCCCGTCCTCAGGGCCCTGGGTTTGGGCGGTGTCATAGATAGGTCTAGCGCAGGCCCCAGGCCCCACGTGGCAGGGATGGAGAAGTGAGGGTGGAGGGGGCCGTGAGGGATTACTCCTTCCGCCTGTTCAGCCCACTCTCCAGGCAGCCTCTGTGTGGCTCCTTTCATGCTGATTTCCACAGAGGGCGAGGCTGTGCCGGCCAGAAACGTGGGTCTAGGATGCTTGGCAGATGCATTCTCTGTTGTAATTCATAGGCGGCACGTGGGGTGCACTTTGAGCCCACATTCTGGAAGCCCTTGGGCCAGCAGGTAACACGGTACCTTCCTCCAGGGCGCCTGCAACACTCACCTTGACCGATGGTTTTCCCTTGGGACCTGTCCGGCCCTGCCTTCACAGGGTGTCCAAAGGAGTCAGGCACCAGCACCCCCTCGAGAGAGGGCCACCACTTGTCAGGGACTGGCGTGCGCCGTGGAGGTGAGAATGAAGCTGGGGGTGTGGGGACTGCATGTTCAGTGATATCATGTGATCAAAGGAGATGCCTGCGACCATTTAAAAAGGGGACTTCCTGCTTCTGATAGGACCCGGGACCATTCCGGGGGTTTCATTCTTATTAAATATGTTTGCCTTTTTCATAAAAGACACTCACCCACAGAGGGGTCTGTAAAAAAAATCAATTCTGTCCGGGCTGTTAAGTGTAAGACGACCCCCTCACTGTCCTTTAAAAGCAAGGAGCTTCTCTTTATCACAAATAGTCAGGCCCTGACTCACTTCCCAAGCCCAGTCTGCACCAGGCCAGGCATGGGGGGAGCCGGCGGGTGCAGGGGAGTGGAGGAGAGGGGAGAGCCGGCCCCAGGAACCTGGTGACAGTGAAGACGGCCGCCCTCAGTCATGCTCGCGCCTTCCCTGGGCCCACGTGACCATCCTTCCCCGTGAGCTCGAGGACACCCCGTCAGCCCCACGGGGTGCGGCTTACCAAGAAGGGAGTGGACACCCCTGCGTGGCAGGCACCGGCCTGTCCCTGCAGACATACCCAGGTAATGACCGAGACAAGAATAGTCGGAGAAGCGAGGGAGGCCGCCAGACAGCCCAGCCGAGGCCAGAGCCGGTTCTTGGGGAGTAACACCCCCCTCTACCGGCCACGTCGGACATTACAGGCAGGAATTGCAGAATCTGTTGCATTTTCACAACAATAACTTGAGACGTGAAAACCTCTCCTCCAGCTCCCGCAGATTAGAAAGGATGAAAGCGAGGATGGCCTGACCCACCTGCTTTGAGGAATTAGAAACTCTGTGCAAATCCCCAGGGGTATGTCGACACCCCAAAGTTCATCAGGAGGAAAGGAACCCCCATTTTAGACAAAGAGGCCAGAGCTTGTGCAGAGGAAGTGGCCCAGAGGTCGACAGTATCTGGAAGCATGCTTAGCCGGCCCCTGTGGACACACATTGGACTTACGCAGAAGTTATCTTTGCTTTGCCAAGGCTCTCTTTAAATTCTGAGTCTTTTCCCAAGAAGGCAAACTTGACTCCAATCAAACCTCCAAATCCAATGACCCGTTAAAGAAAAGACAGGGCAGGGGGATGGGTGACGCTCCACTTTGCAGGTACAGTCAGCAAAGTCCGGACTGTGGGAAGCTCCACAGGACAGACTGCCAGTTTCTCCAACAACCCAGTGACACAGGGGAAATGGAAGCGTGGAGGGGAATATTTGGATTAGAAGAGACTTCAGGGTGGAGTGATTCCTAGATTATATCATTTAAATACAAAAGCAAAGTGCTAAAGAATATCTGTAACATGCTATTTTTCATCTAAGGAAGAGGGGAAGGAAAATAAAATATAAAAAACCTGTTCTTTTGTGCAGAAGAAACAGAGGAAGGATAAATCAGAAACCAATAAGACTGGTTGCCTCTCGGGGGTGGTTCCCCGTGGGGCGTGGGCGTAGGTGGGAAAAGGGTGGATGATGGGAATGACACAGAAGAATTAGAGGGAGTGACACTGTGTATATCTTTTGAATCGTTCTGACTTTTAGAATCATGTGCATATTCCATGTACTAGATTAAAAATTTGTTTTAATGAGAGGAAACCCCAAATATAATACAAACAGAAATAAGTGACACTAATAGTTTTACAAATGATTTATATACTTCCACTGAAAAGATGGGGAAACTAACCTAAGAAACTTTGGAAAACAGTGTTTTTATTGCATCCTCGAAAGCTAAAAATGAAAAGACCTATATACACATATCATACCATGACTGGTAGGTCAATTTTTCACAAGGGTATGGGTCACTGATTCTGAAACTATTTTACGTGTCTTCTGGAACTGAGCAGATCCATCAATAGATGATGGATAAGGAGATCAAAGATACACCAAGACGGAGAACCCTGTGATACTGGATTGGAATTAGGGGCGTCAGTAAGAACTCATGGTTTTTATCGTATATACAGGGTAACGAGACCCTGGTGGCAATAAGCACAGCCAGCACCCAGATCTTGATTTCTAAACACCAGTGTCAATACAATGAACCAGAGCTTCCAAGAGAAACAGCTCATTCCCAGGCCAGGTCAGAGAAAGGACAGGAGGAGTTGGCAGCATCTCTTGGTGCTATAGAGCAAGGAAGCTCCCAAAAATGATGTGGCTGTGGCAAACCACACAGGAACCATGGGAAGGGGGTCCCCAAAACGATGCGGCCACAGCAAACCACACAGGAGCCATGAGAAGGGGGTCCTCAAAATGATGCGACCGTGACAAACCACACAGGAACCATGGGAAGGGGGTCCCCAAAACGATGCGACCGTGACAAACCACACAGGAACCATGGGAAGGGGGTCCCGATGGCCACAGCTGGGACAATTTGAACAACAAAAGTCATGGTCCATAGCCATAGAATAAAATAAGAATCCATAAGTTTATATGGATATGGAGAAATGAATGAATACACACATGAGGCAGAAAGGAAAGCTCTTACTCACAGAAGAATTTCACTAATGAAATGTAGAAGGAATGCTAAACATAGAAAAATCTCTATTCTGCAAACACCTCAGCAGTCATTGTTTTAAGCAAGAATCATGAATGGATGTTAAAACTAATAGGCAAAAATATGATAAGAAATAAGCTACTTACATAGCCTCAAATTATCTCCCCACAGATAGTTGTTAATTACAAAGGGAAAGCATGGTCAGTGTGTAGTGGAGAAATTGGACATCCCAGCCCTCCGAGAATGAGAAGAATCGCATTCTTTCTGCAAGATTCCTGCCAAAAATGCATAACCCAAATCTAATCATGAAGAAACATCAGACAAAACCCGATGGAGGGACATTCTACAAAATCACTGGCTAGTACTCAAAAAAAAAAAAAAAAAAAAAGATAAAGCGAGACTGGGAAGCTCCTTCAGACTAAAGTAGACAATTAAATGGGCAAATCTAAATGAGACCTGTCAATGAGATAAATCTAAGTGAGATTTGTAGGTTTGGTGATCGTATCGTGCCCGTGTTCCTCTCCTAATTTTGATCATTGTACTGTGTTATGTAAGATGTTAATATCTGAAGAATCTGGGTGAAGAGTATAATGGGAATTCTTTGTACTATTTTTGCAACTTTCCTGTAAGTCTGAAATTATTTCAAAATGAAAAGTGAAAAAAGAAAGAGAAGGAGAGGCTGGAGAGAGACCACACTCAGTCACTCTGGGTGGAGCTGGTATGGGGCCTGACTCAAGCAAACTGGAAAGGAAATTCTGCCACCCTCAGACGAAACATCTGGAACCTGAGCTCTGATGATGTTGGCCTGGCCCTACCGCCTTTTAGAGATGTGTACTGGAATATTTCCAGATGAAATGCTGTGAGGCCTGGTTTTGCCTCTAAGTAATGCAGGAGAGGGGAGTTGGTGGGGGATGCAGATGGGACAGAACTGGCCGGGGGTTTAGGGGGTTGGGGTTGGTGAGGTTAGAGGGTGGATGCCCGGGGCTCATTATTCTCTTCTGTTCACTTTGGTGTAGGTCCACAATTCTCCAAAATGAATTAAAAGAAAAAAAACATCCAAACCAGGCACAGTGATTCATTCTTGTAATCCTGGCACTTTGGGAGGCCAAGGCGGGAGGATTGTTTGAGGCCAGGAGTTTGAGACCAGCCTGGGCAACATAGATCCCATCTCTATGAAAACAAAACAAAAAAAATGAAAAAAACAAAACCCTCCAGAAGCAATTCTTGGCCTGGTCAGGAGGGGAAGGAAGATGGCTGAGGGATGGCCAATTCTACTCCCTGCCATGGCCCTTAGTCCCTCCCCTCTCAGTGTCTGTCCCCACCAGGCCCTGTCCAGCCAGCCCGGGACCTCTTCAGATTCCTCTCCAAGCTGAACCCTGATCCCCCAAATCCTGCTTCAAGAAGCACATGCCCTCAGTGGAGGGTCCTCATTTCCACCCACCTGCCCCTGCCCCTATGGGATAAATGAACTCTAACCTGTGGTCCCTGGCCCCTCCCAGAAGCCCCTCCCCCGGCCCTGCTTCCTCTTCCTCCCCTGGGAGGGACGCTGCAGCGTGAGAGTGCCCAGCTGGCCCAGCCGGCTCCCGGTGGGGGTGCAGAGGAGGCCTCATCTTTGTAGTTCTAACCTTCCTCTGTATTGCAGGATGCTTTGCATCCCTGGACACCCCCCAAAAGCTGTCCACACCTTAAGTCACTGGGACCACCAAAAATGTGTGCATAGCATGAAGAACAGCAATGCTGGCCTTTCCTGGTCTTCATCTGCCAAAAATCTGCTGTTGCAGGAGGGAGCACGTACCTGGTGCAATAAAATGCTGGGGAAGGGGCAGTGGGAGAACATCAGCCTCTCCACCCTACCCAGACCGGACCATGGGTGCCCAGGCCGAGGGGAGAATGAAGAGACAGGGAGGGTCCACAAGAGGAGGCATGTGGTGGGTCCCAAGGTGAAAAGCCCAAGATGGGCTTTCAGGACCCTAGGGCAGAGGGGAACTGAGCCTGTGCCCCATGCAGTGCCTGAGTGTCGGAAGATGACCTTGGCACTGCAGAGATTCCTGTGCCATCCAGGGGCACGGGAGCCATCATGTGCTCTCCTTGCCCATGCCCCTAGGGTGACTGAGAAGCTGCAGGAGAATTTGGGGGCCTGAAGGACCTGTGGGCACAGCCACAGTGGAACTCACGCACGGATGCCTCTGAGAACATCCAAGACCAGGCGCTCACACACGCACATGCGCTCCTCACAGCTCCTCACGCTCTGCTGCATCACCCAACAGAGCCCATGGCAGTGAGTGGCGGGAACCAGAATGCACTCAGGCCCAGCGTCCTGGTGCAGCAGACACAAGAAACAGAATCCACACCCAGCTCTGGGAGATACACGAAGTGCCCCCTCTGGCACACCTGCGTGTGTGCTTTCTAAAGGATTAGAAAGCAGGAGGCAGCATCGTGCCATGAAATGCCTGCCATGAAGCAGGCGGCCTTGTAGGCTCAGCACTGAGCCAGGAACACCAGACATGCAGCCGACCAGGAAACTCAGGCCAGCGCGGGGCTCCCTGCCACACGCACAAGGCAGAGGCTATGCAGGCAGTTTTTTTGTGGGTTGATGTATGCAAACTTTGATTGAAAAAAGGTTAAGTGTGTTATGGGTTTTGGGGTGTTTTTTGGCATTTGTTTTTCTTTTACTATTTTTTCATATATCGTGCCTTTTGTCATTCAATATGTTTGGGGCAGTGTGGATGGATACGAAGTGTTGAAGGGTGGGGATCTGGGAACACATATACTGAACTTTTAAAATTAATTCTTAAAGGAATAATTCCCACATTGTTAAGCCTTCCTTCTGTAAATTGCCATTTCCTGGAAAGCAGCCGGAACATAGACCGTTGCAGGTGAAGCCCCTGTACTCGGTGTCTGTTGCTATGCCGGGTTCATCCTGACTCAAGCCTCCAACACACCTGGGCTCTTGGACAAGCGCTAGGTGAGACGCACAGAGACCACCGTCCCGGGCCTCCCTCCCTTCCTTCCAGACCGGCCCTCGGAAAACTGTTGCGGAGTCAGGTGTCCCAACTGTGACATTGGGGCGCCACCTGGTGGTCAATATGCATAGTACTGTTCCTCCTGAACCCGTCGTGTGTGTGTGTGTGTGTGTGTGTGTGTGTGTGTGTGTGCGTGCGTGTGTGTCCGTCCCCATTTGAGTTCAATGGGCCACTGGCCAGGAGCAGCTTGGAAATGAGTAGCCTTTACTGCCTGGCAAACCGGATTTCAAATCCCAGCTCTGCTACTTACTTAGTAATTGATCTTGGACAAGTGACTTAAATTCTGTGAGCTTGCTTGTTCATCTGGAAAATGGGCATAATTAGTATTCCTTCCCTTGAGCTGGGCACAGTGGTTCACACCTGTAATCCCAGCTACTCATGATGCTGAGGTGGGAGGATCACTTGAGCCAAGGAGTTTGAGACCAGGCTGGACAATATAGTGAGACCCCGTCTCTAAAAAAGCAAATATATTAGCTGGCTGTGGTGGTGCACACCTGTAGTCCCAGCTACTAGAGAGGCTGAGGCAGGAGGATCACTTGAGCCCAGGAGTAAGAGGCTGCAGTGAGCTGTGATCGCGCCACTGCACTTCAGCCAAGGCAACAGAGTGAGACCTCATCCCTAAAAATAATAGTAAAATTTATAATAATAATATGCCCTCCGTTACTGGGTTGTTGGAGGGTGGTCATAAACTGAAGCCACCATCGATTCTTCTACTCATGGTCAGCAGTGCTGTTTTCACACGGGAGGCCGGCTCCTCCACGAGGGCACAGGTTTCATGATGGATGGCTCTTGTTTCTTCCCGCTGCCTCTCAGTCATGTTCCCGCCTCACATGTCCCTCACCACCGAGTGCAGTCTTGAACTCACAGCAGGAGCTCCCTGGAGTCAGTGGGCACCCATCCTCAGCCTAGCACAAGCCCTGGCTGCTGTGCTTGGTCTAGTGCCTTCTTTATTCATACTTTTAACTGAGGGCTGCAGTCTGTTTGGAGCTGGTTCCATACCAAACAGCATTAACAGAGGCTCGGCAGGATGGGAGCAGGGCCAGCTCAGTGTGGGGTCTGGTCTGCCTGAACAGGGCCCAGAGTGTGCCTTGAGGGGGCGTTCGGGCCTCTGCAGATGCACAGAGCAAGGGGAGGATTGGGGAGCAGCCCAGGGGCCGGCCAAATGGGTCACTGCCAGCTATTGAGGGTTGGGCTGGGCTTATCCCAAGGGGTGCAGCCAGTAAAAGTGGGCCCCAATTGCAAAGCCCTGATGTGGAATGTGCTTTCCTTATAAGCCTCAAGGCCCCCATTCCTGTCCACAATTATACCTCACTAGAAAGGGATGATATGGCCAGTGGCTTTCAGAGGGTTCCTGGGGAGGTTTTCCCTGTGGTGGTGAGAGGATGCTTGCTCACCAAAGGAGAGAAGGCAGGCACCCCGGGTACCAGCCAACCTCACTCTACAGCTCAGGCTGCCCCACCCAAGCCTGCATGAACTGCCCAGGAGGAGAGATTGGGTCCACACTCCACTCACCAGCCAAACCCATCTTGGACATCTCGCAATCTTCCACACTCTCTCTTCAGCACCTGGCTGGCCCCATGCAGCACCTGCTCACATCCTGAGCAGCAGAGAGGAGCTGCTCCTCTGTAGGACTCAGGAAGCTCACTAGCTGGGCAAGGCCAGGACAGGCATCCACAGCAGAGGAAGCCACGTGGGCCGAGGCGTGGGGCAGAGGTCACGCATGGGAACAAGGAGGGACTGCGGGCGTGGTGAGAAGCTGAAAACCTATGGCCCCAGACACCTGCTCGGGGTTTCTGCCCTGATCTACCTGGGGCATGATCAGATGAGACCCCACAGGTAAACTTGTTTTGTGAATTGCAGACACCGATCAGTGCTGAGCGACTATTCCAGCTCTAGCTCTGGTAGAGTCAGACGTTGGAGAGGTACAGGCCAACTTATCCTCTGTTCCTGATCCTCAGCTCCTCATACTCAATATTGAAATCCAAAAAGCTCCCCCCAAATTCAATGTTTTTCTTTTTTCTTTCTTTTTTTTTTCTTGAGATGGGGTTTTGCTCTTGTCCCCCAGGCTGGAGTGCAATGGCGTAATCTCGGCTCACTGCAACCTCCACCTCCCAGCTTCAGGCGAGTCTCCTGCCTCAGCCTCCCGAGTAGCTGGTATTACAGGTGCCTGCCACCACATCCGGCTAATTTTTGTATTTTTAGTAGAAATGGGGTTTCACCATGTTGGCCAGGCTGGTCTCGAACTCCTGATCTTAGGTGATCTGCCCGCCATGGCCTCCCAAAGTGCTGGGATTACAGGTATGAGCCACAGTGCCCGGCCCCAAATTCGATTTTTAAAGGAAATCATTAGGTAGCGGCACCTGCCCTGTCCCAAACTGCAGCCATTTCTGGTCTGACTCATCCCGTTTTGTAGGAGGAGAAAGCTTGGCGAGTTTGATGAGCGGTGCTCCCCAGGCCCCCCTGAGGGTGTTCTGTGACTGGCAGTGTTGTTTAAAATCCGAACATTCCGTGTTCCAAACCACAGCTGGCCCCAAGAGTTTTGGATTGGGGTTTATGGACCCCGATCCATGAGGGGCAGAAATTGAGATCTCCAGGCTTCTCCAAAATTTGACGTTCCTAGAACTATCTGTAACTTACGATTCTAATTCACTTATTTCTCGCCTCTTTTCTAATCGTTGACACTGTGGTAGATTCCAATTTTTAGTTGTATATTGCTACATTTTTTTTTGGTCGATGTTCTGGTCACTGTTATTTGGACCACATTGCTTTAGTCTGAAGCCTTGAGGGCAATCTTTAATTTAAAACAGCTTAAAGCATCCTTCCTTTCTGTCGCCTTCTCCATCCCATGCTAGGCCATCAGAGCATCATAGCAAAGCTGCAGTTGGCTCCCGCCGTCTTCTCTCTGGCCCTGCCTTGGGGCTCTTGGCCTGCCCTGTGTCCTGGAGCTTCTGGCCCCTCTGGGAGCCTATGGTGCCTTCCTCAGATCAGTGTGTTTAGATTCTGAAATGACACAAGGACAGCAAGGGAAACCAATGATCCTGAAAAACAGCTGTCGAAATGTTTTACAATTGTGGCACAGACTTATATGTACAAAGTAGGAAAACCACAGGTGGTACTTTGAGCCACCTAGAAGGATGATACTGTGAAGTGAACCTCTTTGTGATGGTGTGTGCTAATAAAACTGGTTTTGGCCTTTTTTTCTCCCTCTGCTGTGGATGCCCATCCTGGCCTTGTCCAGCCAGCTAGCTCCCACCTGCCCTTGCTTCCAGCTTCCTCCCAGCTGCCAGAGATGTTAGCAGGTGCTGCGTGGGGCTAGCCAGGTCCCAGGGACAAGAGATGCAGGGTTGTGAGGTTGTGGATTGGTTTTGGTGGTTTGGTGATTGCTGGTTGGGCTCATGCTCAGCTCCTACCACATGCCCCCCGCCCCACCACTGCCACAGGGCAGCTCCCTTCTTCACAGCCAGCAGGACAGTCTCCCAGGCTTCAGAGCTCTTCCTTCCTGTCACACTCCCTTTTCAGTCTCACCTGATTAGGTCAGGCCCACCTGAGATAGTCTGCCTGTTGATGAACTCAAAGTCAACTAATCTGGGACTTTAATTACATCTGTGAGATCTCTTTGCCTTTGTCATATAATGTAGCCTAATCACAGGAGGAAATCCCATAATATTCACAGTTCTGTCCACACTCCAGGGGAGGGGATCATATGGGGCATGTGTACCGGGGACCTGGCAAGGCGATCTCAGAATTCTGCCTGCCTTGGCTTCTGCCTCTAACACCTCAGAATTGGAGACTCCATGTCTCCCTTTGGTGAGTTAGGTCCGTTTAACCTTTTCCCACTCTGTCAGCTCCCTACGCATCCAGCCCTGACTGCTGAACAATTCAGTCACAATCAGTCTCTTCTCCGTGATCTGGAGACTAGCATGTTTTATTTCACAGGGGTTTACATAACTTTCTGGAGAATCAGAAGCATAACATAAATGAACTGGATTGCATTATCCGTCTTGCCAAAATCTCCACCCATTGCACAGAACAGCAAGTAAAAAAAAAAAAAAAAAAAAAGGCTCACTTCACACAAATTGTTTCCCAACCTTCATATTTACAGCTGACGATCAAAACACGGGCCAGCATTCAGTTTATCTGGCTCTTTATTTCTTCCACATCTGATGTGCTTCACTTATATTGTGCTATAAATTGTCATTTTTTCTAGGGGAAAAAATCATTCCACGAATGCTCTGTTGAATAAAACCAGGCAGCATTTTTTTGAGTGAAAATGTTCACTTTATAAATGCTGACTTGTTATTCATTTGGTTGTTAGCTCATGAAAAGTTCCAGGACATTCCTCCTAAAAGGAGTCACCTCTCAGCCAACAGAAGGATCTGGCAGCAGTGATTAAGGAGGTTTTATGGGTCATATGGCTGGAAGGCAGAGCAGAAGCCAAGCCACGTTGGGGTCCAAGTCTGGCCAGAGACGAGATTGTACATCCCAGCGTGACAGCACCTTTCCCGTCTCTCCCACCACAGGTCCCAGCACTGCAATGACACACAGGACAGGGGTTGGGGGAGAGGCTGCAGGGGGGTGTTGGGCTGGGGGAGAGGCTGCAGGGGTGTGCTGGGCTGGGGGAGAGGCTGCAGGGGTGTGCTGGGCTGGAGGAGAGGCTGCAGGGGTGTGCTGGGCTGGGGGAGAGGCTGCAGGGGTGTGCTGGGCTGGGGGAGAGGCTGCAGGGGTGTGCTGGGCTGGGGGAGAGGCTGCAGGGTGTGTTGGGCTGGGGGAGAGGCTGCAGGGTTGTGTTGGGCTGGGGGAGAGGCTGCAGGGAGGTGTTGGGCTGGGGGAGAGGCTGCAGGGGTGTCCTGGGCTGGGGGAGAGGCTGCAGGGCGGTGTTGGGTCCCAGGGCCTCCTTTCCCTGTGATCATCCTGGAATTAGTCACGATCCATGACCAAGGCCAGGCATAAGATTAGCTTCGGGTTTTGAAGGTCCTGGGCAACCTGCATTTTATACACGGGGAGTGGGCTGGGAGTGTGAAGGGGGCAGCAGGGATCCCAGCTGAGGGCCAGAGAAGGCCCAGACAAATGTTGCAGGGCACAGGGCTTTCCAAATCTTCTCACTGGGGCCACAAGCAAGCAAAGCCAGCCTCTCCCATGGCCCCAGCCACACCCACAGCCCCAGCCCCACCTTGCAGTTCCAGCCTGACAAGGGGTCTTCGAGTCTCTTCAGTCCATGTTCCATGGCCACACCCAGAGTAGGGCCTGGCCCACGGAGGTGCTTGGCAGATATTGATGGATGCCTGCAATTGCAGGCTTTGTGAGGCTCTATCTGCTGAGGAAGCAACAGAGCCCCCAAGGGCATGGAGAGGAGTCCATTTCCAGAGCCCCACCCCTCTGATGAACATCAGATCCCTGCAGCCTCAGCTTCTCAAGCCTCTACTCCAATATCCCTCCACAAAGAGTGCTGAAATCCCTTCCTGGCATTCAGCCACAGAGTTGCCTTCAAGTCCTCCACTGTCTGCCCTGTGGAGGGCTGGGTCGAAGGCTATGACCCTGGAGTGAATGATCTGCATTGGAGTTTGTCCCTCAGCATCTTATCAGCCTCACCACTGCCCATGAGGTCAATGCCATCACTGTGACCAGTTCACAGGTGAGGAAACTGAGCCACGAGGTGGTGAACGCCTCTGCGCAGGGCCCAGCCTTGCCGGCACGGAGCAGGAGTGGCACAGAGCCCACTGCCTCGCCGCCACGGTGCTGCTTCCCGCACACGCCCCGGAGCCTGTTCCCCAGTGCGGCACTTCCCTCTGACCAGCCCCTTGGGCTCTCCCTCCTGTCTGTCAACCCACCTGGGGCTGCTGTTTTAAAATAATCATCCGCCGAGCGTGGTGGCTCACACCTGTAATCCCAGCACTTTGGGAGGCTGAGGCAGGTGGATCAAGAGGTCAGGAGTTCAAGACCAGCCTGTCCAAGACGGTGAAATCCCATCTCTACTAAAAATATAAAAATTAGCCAGGAGTGGTGGCTGGCGCCTATAATCCCAGCTACTCGGGAGGCTGAGGCAGAGAATTGCTTGAACCCGGGAGGCAGAGGTTGCAGTGAGCCAAGATCATGCAACTTCACTCCAGCCTGGGCAACACAGCCGGACTCTGTCTCAAAAAAAAAAAAAAAAAATCATCATCATTTCTACCCTTTTATTCTGATAACAAAACAGGATGGGGCCATCTGTGAAAAACTTGGATAATACAAAAGATGAAGAAGAACATGAAAGTCACCATCGTTACCGTCCAGCCTGCCACAGCCTATTCCTTGATGATCGTTTCACCGGCTGTGCGCACGGCTCCTCAAGCTTTTCACCTGGCATGATTAAGATCAACGTTCCCATCGTCAGACGTTCCTGGAAAACAGCATCCTGTTCATGGCTGCCAAGTGTTTCATCATATAGAGTTGTAATTTACTTATCCAGGCTCACCCTGTAGGAATTTTAAATTGTGTTCAATGTATCAGGAGTATAAATAACCGGCCCCAAGTCTGGCAATACCCAGGGTGGGAGAAGAGGCCCTGGGAGGAGGGGGTTCGCACGCCCCCTAGTGGGAGTGTAGATTTGTGCAACTGCTTTACAAAGCATTTGCAGTTTGGGGTAGCTGAAGATGAACATCTGCTAACACCTTAGCAAAACCTTCTTATTAGCAGAGCGGCAGACAAGTGCCCAGATATTCAGAGCTTCCTTGTTTGTAATAGCAAAATGGTGGATCCAACCTAAATGACCACCGTCAGTAGAAATGACCACCGTCCGTATTCACACAATACATCGGTTCAGTTAGATTACTCTGCTTGTCACAGAAAACTGAAATGACAAATGCTAAAACCAGATGGAAGTTTCTTTCTTTCTCATAGTGAAGTGCAGAGATGAGCAGCACAGAGCTGGTAAGGCAGCTCTGCTCCAGCAAGTTTTCAGGACTCAAGTAGCTTTTCTCTTTCTGCTCTGCCATTCTTAGGGTATTGCCTCATGGGCCACATTGACTGCTCAAGCTCCAGCCATCACATCCACATTCCAGCATGTAGGAGGTAGAAAGCTATCAAGCAAGGCACAACGCCTCCCTTGAAGACAGTTCCTGAAAGATACATGGAACACCATCTTTTACATTCCGCTGAGCCATTTGCCCACACCAATCCTAAAAAGAACTTTGGGTAATGTTCTGTTGTGTTCATTCCGAATGACCACAGGTCCCCTTGTACTGTTCACAGATCTTCATGCTGTCATTTGTGTGGGAAGGTTGGTGGCTTGTTGATGGGCTATGGACTGGAACCCTGGCTTATTACTTTCAAGCTGTGCCATCTTTGTGTGCCTGAAGATTTTAGGAAAAACGAGCTAAGGTAACAGATAGAAAGCACTTATTGCAGCATCTACACACAGAAAGCAACTGGGCTCCATTCCTCCAGCAATGGCGGATGCTCTGTTCTGTGGAGCAGCCTTTCCAACCTCAGCAAGCTCTGACTGGGAGAACATTTTTCTTTATGTTGAGCCCACGTCTGTCACCCTATCCTCCCTGATTCAACCCTGGGAGAAATTTAGAATGTGTCTAAAAACTATTACTATCAACATAATGGTAGCCAGGCTTATCGAGCTCTTGTTATACACCAAACCCCGTGCTATGGGCTTAACCATCCTTTACTTCTAAGAATTCAATCTGTACTTAGTTAAAGCGATGACCCAGAGGAGGTGGAGGCCACTGGAATTCTCTAGCCATGTGGTGACACCATATCATGAGAATGGGGCCATGTTCCCCTTTAAGGCTGACTTGAAGCAGAGACTTTGCAAGGTTCTATGAGTCTTTATGAGTCTTCCTGTTGCAGGGTCTTCTCCCAGTCAGGCCCTCATGGGACCACCTTACACACAGCATGGGGAAGGCATGTTTCTGATGTGCTGTTACTTCCTCACCCCACCTACCAGACCACCATAATGTCCTTGACACTAAATTTGGTGTTTGTGGTAGGAGATCCACAGAGCAACTGAATTCCACACTTTATCAATCAGGATTGGTTTCCTTTAGAATATCCAGTTTTGCAAGATTATGGCAGGAGTAGGCCAGGCGCGGTGGCTCAAGCCTGTAATCACAGCACTTTGGGAGGCCGAGGCAAGTGGATCACAAGATCAGGAGATCGAGACCGTCCTGGTTAACACGGTGAAACCCCATCTCTACTAAAAATACAAAAAATTAACTAGGCGTGGTGGCGGGCGCCTGTAGTCCCAGCTACTTGGGAGGCCGAGGCAGGAGAATGGCGTGGACCCGGGAGGTGGAGCTTGCAGTGAGCCAAGATTGTGCCACTGCACTCTAGCCTGGGTGACAGAGCAAGATTCCGTCTCAAAAAAAAAAAAAAAAAAAGATTATAGCAGAAGTAGTTCAGACCATATGAAATTGCGATTTTTGCAGATCAACAATTGAGTATCGATAGTTCCATATGGTTCACCTAAGAGCTACCAGACAAATGTCTGCCCATTCAAGCACTTCTGCCCTCAGGAGTCTGAAACCAGCAGAGAGCAGAGAAGGGACTGATTCATTATTTTCTTGGTTCACCTCCATGCTTTCTCATTAATTTCACACCTCTCCAGCTGCAACACCTTCATTTCAGCACTCAGGATTAAAATGTTGTGAAGTTTGCATTGTCCCAGGACAGATGGAACTATAATATGTTTCACCAGCTACACAGTTAATTTCATGAACTTTTGATGGTTCAATCATAAGTCCTACTGCTACGTTTACCACCACTTGGTTTACCTATTGGAGTGTTAGTCCATGGAGGATGGACTGAGGCTGTCTTGGTCACAAGATCCCACCCTACCAGTGCCCACTGTGTTTTATTTTCCTGTCTTCTTTCCCTGGGCTGGGAGTGAAGATATGAAGAGATCTGTAAGGAGGGACAATAACAACAAGTGAAGCCAATGCGGAAGCAAATTTTAGGAATCTTTGTGGAACCCACACCAGTTCTAAGTACAATTTTGAAAATTGAGGGCTTAGAGTCAAGGTAGAAGCCTGGAGGAGAATACTGGCTGCTAACAGGACTGGGTGCTGCCTGTGAGCAGAGGCCGTGTCTGATTCAGTGCTGGATTGCAGTGTCTAGCACAGGACCTACCACAGAACATGGAATCCAGTTTAGTCAATATCAGCTCAACAAATATGGACGGTCTCATGTAATGTTAGATTCCATGATTGTACTAAGAAGGAGGAAAGAAGGAAAGGGCTGGATTTGGATCCTGACTCACCTCAATGAAAAGCCCTGGGTAGATCCACGGCTTCAGGTATAGCTGGATCTGAGTGTACGAGTGCTGTCAGGCACCAGCTCAGATTCTCTCCACCTCTTGCCTCTGCTTTTCTCTGAGATGCCTTTGGTGTCGGGCGGGCTGTTCTCATGAGGGGTGAAGAGAGCCCACAGCATCTCCTCATTGACACCCCAGCAGCTCAGCAACCCCAGCAGAAAGAAAGCTGCTCCTCCCTAGAGTTCCAGAAAGAGGAAGAGATGTACCAGGAAGCTGAAATAATTGACGTCCCTCCTGCAGATTTTAAAAAGCAGAAACATAAGTCAATTTCCACCTGAAGCTGGACACGTTGATAGTTAAGAAACCCTGCAAACAAATGTGTATTTTTGGTCTTTTAAACACAAGTGAGTTAGGAGCCGGGCGTGGTGGTGCACACCTGCAGTCCCAGCTACATGGGAGGCTGAGGCGGGAGGATCTCTTGAGCCCAGGAGTTCCAGGCAAGTCTGGACAACACAATGAGACCCTGTCTCAAAAAAGAAAAAGAAAAAAAACCCTAAGTGACCCCAAGACTGGCTGTCCATGAGAGCTGCTCAATAAGCTCATTTCACCACAGGGTAAGCGCTATGATGGAAATGACGCCAAAGAACTTCATTTATAGTCATCTGAAATGTCAGTCCCTCTTCAGACATTGCCAGCCATTTGGGTTTCCATTTTGGTTGAGGCCACAAAACAAGAGTTATGACCTGGTAAAGGTGAGGTGCAAGAACCCCACGAGGACTTGCAAAGAAGGCATATTCAAAAAGCAGTTTAGCGGGAAGTGGCGGTCAGGGAGGAGGGGACAGGGATTTCCCTGGAAAACGTCACTGGGGTGCTGGCAGCTCTTCTCTTTACCAGAAGTCGAAAACAAGGGATGTTCAGGTGATGGCTGGAGAGCTGAAGTTTGGGCACAGTGGGCAGGCGTCTGGGTGACACCTGAGGAACAGGAAGGATGAGAGAGTCTGCTGGCTGCTCTGTCATGGGGAGATCGGCAGCACTCAGAGTATGCTGGGACGAAAGAGGTTGATGTGGGTTCCTCATAGCTCCTGCCTGAGAAGGCCTCCTGCAGAGGCTAGAAGACATTACCCAGGGAAGACAGACACAGGGCTGGATGCCTGGGGGCTACGGAGAGAGTTGTAAGCAATGAGCCAGAGAGCAGCGTTAGCCTGTCAAGGGAAGGTGGAGCTAGAGAGCCGCTGTACCAAAATGCCAGATTGCACCACCTGCCAGCCCAAGTGCCCAACCAAGGTCAGATCAGCATGTCAGAATCCCTCCCCCCGGCCCTCCCCCACACACCTCTCCTCCCTCCAGCCTCACCCCAGAGCACAGGGGTGACAAGGTGGCGGACAAAGGCAAGGGGGTCCTGGAGGAAGGAGAGAAGCAGCTCCACTCCCACCCACCTCCAGGAGGCCAGTGTGTCAGGATGGGGATTGAGAAGCATGCCTATTAATGAAAGTTTTACTCATTACACTGAACTGAACACATTTATGCTGAACTGGGTCTGTCTCATATGACTTAAGGGAACCAGAGTACTTTTTATTACCTAAGGGTGACGAGAAAAGTCATGGGGAAATACCCGGAAATTAACAAAGGGCTAGGCAAAGAATTGGCCCCCAGCGTGGATTTGGAGTCAAAGGGAGACAAAAATTGCATAGCATTATCATTACACTGCTATGATTACATATATTCCATGATGGTTACGTTGGAAACATGCCACCCCTGCCTGCATGAGGCTCCTCATCCTAGCAACCATTCCAGTTTATTCCAGGCTGCCAACCCAGGAGCACTTGACTTCTGTCTTGAGTGCCTCCCTCAACTTGCAAACAGCCCACTGGGCCTTCCTCGGCCTGCACCCTTAAGTGTGTCAGGAGAGACAGGCAGCTGCTGGGGCATTGCCATTGGAAGCAGCTGCCAGGAAGGGCACCTGTGCCTTTGTGCTTGAGACCTGATCTGTAACAAGAGTGGATTCTGTGCACATCTAGTGTGCTCACCCAGCCCGGAGCACAACAGCCATCTTGGTAGGAACCACAGCAGCCATCTTGGTAGGGACCACAACGTGTTTACTCTGCCAGCCTTCCAAACCAAGCACTCGCTTATGTTGCCAATGGTAGTAGAAGGGTGGTTCAACCTCTGTGGAAGGCAGCTTGAGGAATTAAATAATGCCTTTGAATCAGCATTTCAACTTGTAGGAATGTATCCCAAGACAAACTCTTATTAATGCACAAAAACCCATGTACAAGACTATTCATCAGAATACAGTTTGTAATAGCAAAAAACTCTGGGAGCAGCCTCAATGGCCATCAATAGGGTGCTGGTTGGATAAAGTGGGATAACATTTGGTAAATCCACACAATGGAATGCTGCAGTCATAAAGAAGCTTGAGACGCCTCTGTGTGCAAAGCCACAAAACAACCTCCAAGGTGCACTGCTCATTGTAAACGTGCTCCTCTCTGCTGGCCCTTCTGCTGTGCTGGGCCCACCAGCTGAGACAGATCAAAGTGGAGCCCCAATCTGTGGGGACTTAGGACCTCTTCCCCTCCATGGAGAATTCTTGGCTCACACCCTGCTTTTGGGAGTCTTAGGAAGCTGGTGGTGATGCTCGGGTTTGTGGGGTTTTTTTGTTGTTTGTTTGTTTGTTGTTGTTGTTTGAGACAGAGTCTCGCTCTGTCGCCCAGGCTGGAGTGCAGTGGCGGGATCTCAGCTCACTGCAACCTCCATCTCCCGGGTTCCAGCAATTCTCCTGCCTCGGCCTCCCAAGTAGCAGGGATTACAGGCACATGCGCCACCATGCTCGGCTAAGTTTTGTATTTTTGGTAGAGACGGGGTTTCACCATGTTGGCCAGGCTGGTCTCAAACTCCTGACCTCAGGTGATCCACTCACCTCAGCCTCCCAAAGTGCTGGGATTACAAGTATGAGCCACCGCGCCTGGCCTCGGGTTTGTTTTGATGCCTCTTTATGGGGGTCCCAACTGCAGGAATCCCACAGCGGGGCACCACCTCACCCCTCCTTCTTCTCTGACTGGCCGTCGACTTCCTCCCCACCCCACTCCCAGCTCTAGCACTGACCGGGAAGGGGTGATGTGTGCAGCCCACCCATCTTAAAGGCTGAGTGAGCAGTACAGGCCCACGTTTCCCTCTATACCAAGGTCTCAACCTTACAGCACCCCAGAGCCTTTCTTCCAGTCCTGCTCAGAAGTTAATCACTTAGGCATCTCGCCACAGGCTCTATGGAGTCATCGACTTTGAAGTCAGGAAAAATCCCAAAGGTGGCGCCTATCAGCTCTCCCAGCAACGCCAGACCTTCTCAGACCCTGGTTTCGGACACTCAGCCAACACCTCTGACTGTGCCTCTGCCCTGGGTCCCACACCCTCTTCCTGGCACCCGCATCCACTCCTGAGTTAATATGCCCATTGCCCAGCTCTGTCTACTAGTGAGGAGCACAGTTAGGTCCCAGTCTTGGATTTTTAAATACCCTTCTCCACTCAAAGAACCAGGCCTCCCTGGAGAAATAGGTGGTTCCAGGTCTGGGCTGGAAGACACAAGGCAAATCTTGGATGTCTGGTGCCAGAAACAAGGGTGTTATTGACGACTAATCAGGGCCAGGATAAACAGACACACAAAGTTGTCTGATGGGTTTCCACTGACTAATGCTGGGGCCATGAGGATATCAGAAACGATACTGATGGAGATGACACATCGATCTGTCTGCCATCACCCTAACCAGGAGATATCACCCAGCATCACTGTTACTCCAACAACCTGGCCTCATGTGCCTCTGAAGCCATGTACCAAGAAGGACCCCACGTTCCCCACATAGGATTTGTGCAGAAAACCTGATTCTAGTCATGAAGGAAAAAAACCCAACAGAGTCAAAGTGAGAGAATATCTGCAAAACAATTGATCTGCATGCTCTGAAAATGCCAGTGGCATGAAAGATTTCTTTTTTTAAAAAAAGGCTAGAGAATCCTTTTAATTTTTTTCTTTTTTTTTTTTTGAGACAAAGTCTCTCTCTGTCACCCAGGTTGGAGTGCAGTGGCACAATCTTGGCTCACTGCAACCTCCACCTCCCGGGTTCAAGTGATTCTCCTGCGTCAGCCTCCCGAGTAGCTGGGACTACAGGTGTACATCACCATGCCAGCTAATTTTTGTATTTTTAGTAGGGACGGGGTTTCACCATGTTGGTCAGGCTGGTCTTGAACTCCTGGCCTCAGGTGATCCACCCACTTTAGCCTCCCAAAATGCTGAGATTACAGGCATGAGCCACCACACCCAGCTGAATCCTTCTAAATTAAAAGGGACTAAAGACAAAAGACCATAACCAGCAAATATAACATGTGATCTTGATCAGATCCCAGCTCAAAAAAAAACAAAAAAATCAGCCATCAAAGACTTTTAGGCAACTCTGAAAATTTGAAAATGGATCGAATATTAGGTATTACTGAACTGTTGGTAACTTTCTTAAGTACAATAATGGTTTCATGGTTACAGAGGAGAACGTCCCTATTCTTAGGAGATATCTGTTAAAGAGGGTGAAATGTCACCGAGTCAGCAACTTTCAAATTGACCCACACACATAAAAACATGTGTGCATGCGTGTGTATGTGGATCTACATATATCTGTGTTACATCTATGGAAAAGGTGGAAAGGAACCAAGCATGGCAAAATATCAAGAATTGTAGAATCTAAGTGACATAGACCTGTTGTTTCAACTTTTCTGGATGTTTGAAACTGTTCAACATGAGTTTTGGGGAAAGCCCATCCTTCCTCTGTTTTCTAAGCAGCAGCTTCCAGAGGAGGCAGCAGCATTTGATAATGTCCTCAGTAATGATTTCATTATTGATTTCATTAATAAGACATCCTGGTGGGAAGGTGCTCTCCAGGCTGCCTGGAAAGGGCTTTTGACACTGAGTGAGCTCAGATAGGCAGAGAAGCCATGATCAGCCCCTCTTCCTTGGGCTGTACCAGGGTGTCAGGTTTGAGGATGTTCCTCCAGGGTCCCCCACACCCACACTCCCACCTGCTCCAGTGGCAGGGGCTCGAGGGGAAGGCCTTCCAGCCAGTACTGTGATTCAGGGCACTGACATCGCACATGGAAGGAGGTGGGGACAGCCTGGAGAGCACATGCAAGGCACCCCTGTCTCCTGCTCCCAACCACAGCTGGTCGTGCTGATGTCCTCACACTGTTCTTCTCACCACCTATTGCCCAAAAGGAATGATCCCACGAGGTAAATCACAGAGACTTGTTGGCTCAGGTCCAAAAGCTGCCAGGTGACCACCCCAGAACGCCCCAGTCTTATAACAGCATTCCAAGCAGGACCCCAAAATGCTCCAGACAGTGTTCCACTGCTGGCCCCTCTTGGAGGGTCATGTGTTTCTAAGAGGAGAGAGTGTCCCATCACTCCACAAGGTGTCCAAGTCCCCTGACTTCTGTTCTAAGGCATAAAGAGCCTAGGACCCATTGGACAGGTTGCGGAGTTGGCAGAACTTCCGTGATCTCGTGGAGAAGCCTCCAAACCAGGCCTCCAAGGAAGGCGGTTGCCTCTCTTAAGGGAGTAAAAAAGTGAGAAGGCCCCCCATGGAAACCCGTCAGCCCCCAGAAGACCTGGGTTTCTTTTCTTTTCTTTTCTTTTCTTCTTCTTCTTCAGTTTTTTTGTTTGTTTGTTTGTTTGAGACGGAGTCTTGCTCTGTCGCCCAGGCTGGAGTGCAGTGGCGAGATCTCGGCTCACTGCAAGCTCTGTCTCCAGACCCGGGTTTCTTACTCCTTCAGTCCACGTGGCCCCTATCCTTCCCTTCTCTTTCTCCCATCCTTCTGATCTCTGGGCATAGAAAGCCCACTGGGGAAGAACACCGCCAGTCTTCCGGTCCTGCAGCCTCACAGCTGTGTCTATTCCGCTGGGGGGCTTGGGGAAAGAGGAGAGTCCCCGAGGACAACTGAAATAACTAAGTGGGTGGATGGCTAGAGGGTGGAACAGAATGACAATTCTGGCTCCAGCCTTCAAATTGCTCTGAGCAGGGCATTTAAATTGGATCCCAACTCCGAAAGTGCATTTTAGCAATCCGCCACCAGGTGGAAGAGTCGAATTAAGAATAGAGTCGCTCCACTGCCGTCCTCCGATAGCAATAGTCGGGACCGCAAAAACCGCGGGACGGAGATCTGACCGTAGAGGGAGCAATGCGCTCTCAGCTCAGCGTCAAATTTCCTGGAGTATTTTGGTCTTTGCACCCTGCGGCCCTCTTTCTGTGCCAGGGGAAATAACCCAGCATTTATTAAGCATCTACAGCATTTCAGACACAGTGCTGGGCCTCGGACAACTATGAGCAGATTCCATTTGCAGCAGCCCCGCAAAACGGCATTTGGAAGCCTATTTTGTGGCGGAGGAAGCCGGGCAGAGTAACGCCCCGCTGCTCAGTGGCAGAGGCGGAATCAGAAAGCCAGTCATCTGCATTCGAAGTCCAAGCTCTGCCCAGCACATTTTGTGCTGCCTCCTAAAAGCACGAAATGTCAGGGACTGCTCGGCTTTCCCCTTCCGTGGTGGCATCAGAAACGGAGTTGCGGCCCAGCGGCAGAAAGCAGCTAGGAGTGCAGAGGCATAAGCTGAAGCCTCTAAGGGAAAACGCCCCAAAACAACAGCTAAATGGCATACTGCGAACAACAAGGCTCACGTTGCATGTCATTTCAGCACTTCATTTTATCTCCCTGTGGTCTCACCACCCCCTTGCTTCCTCCCATTTTGTGGAAGGGCAAACTGAGCTCCAGAGTGGTTGAGTTTCTTGGGTAAATGCCTGAAATCTCACACTCAGACTCTAGCCTTCAACCCTAGCATCTGATTTGTAGCCTCGGGACTCTTGTTCTCCACACTATATTGCTTCCCTTGGCTGCTTACGTCAGTGTGGCCATCACTGAGTCCCACTAGAACCTGGTTCCGGGTTAGTGAATTCAGACAGGATGAGTGGCCAGGCGAGGCAAGAGAGATGGGACAGGGGCTGGGGAAGGGAGGGAGGGGCTTCCCAGAAGAACTGGAGAATTTTGAGGGATCTTCAGTTCCAAGCAGCCCCCACTAGGAGAGACTGTGATTGGCAGGCCTGGATTTGAATCCTGGCAACACCACTTACCAGCTTCTCTTTAGTTTTCTTTTTTCTAAGACTTGGGGTGATCATCATAGTAGGTATCT